>NC_064812.1:58375918-58380102 GCF_023721935.1 Panthera uncia | reverse complement strand
TAGGACACCTACATGAAACCACTGTAGGACACCTACATGAAACCACTACTTTCAATACCAGAAAACATAGTGGACCTACCTAATACATAGTAACAAAATGTGGAGAGTGGAACATGATCCAAATAAAAGATCAAGACAAACCCACAGAAAAAGAGCTAAATAAAATTGAAGGAAGAAACCTACCTGATAAAGTGTTCAAAGTAATGGTCATGAAGATTCTTGCTGGATTTTAAGGTGTGGATGAACTCAGAAAGAACATCAACAAAGGTAATATGGCATATCTGAACAATTGATATAAATATACAGAGGGAAATCAACAGTGGATAGAAGATGCAGAAAGATGGATCAATGATCTAGAAGACAGGGCAAGAAAAAGCAACCTAGCTGAATAGAAAGGAAAAAAGGGATTATAGGTTAAGGAACATATGCAACATTAAACATATTAACATTTGCATTATAAGGGTCCCAGAAGAACAAAGGGGCAGAAGATTTCAAAAAATAGCTAAAAAAGTCTCCCTAATCTGTAGAAGGAAACAGAGTCCCAAAGAAGATGAATCTAAGGGAGGTCTATACCAAGATGCAAAATTAAAGTGGCAAAAATTAGAGTTTTAAAAGCAGCAAGAGAAAAGCAAACAGTTACATACAAAGAAAACCCTATAAAGCTGTCAGCTTATTTTTCAGCAGAAATTTTGCAGGCCAGAGGGAGTGGCATGATATATTCAGTGATGAAAGGAAAACAACAACAACAACAACAACAAAAACAACCAAGCATACTTTACCAAGGAAGGTTAGCATTCAGAAATGAAAGATAAAGTTGCCCAGATAGAAGTGTAAGGAGTTCACCACTAAACCAGGCTTACAAGGAGTATTAAAGGGAATTCTTTAAGTGGAGAATAAAAGGCCATAACTGGAAGTACAAAAAACATGAAAATTTCACTGGCAAAAAGCAAACATACACAGTAGAAGATCATTTATAAAGCTAGTTCATAGGTTAAAAATCAATTATATCTAAAGTGTTTAGGTATTCACAAAACAGATATAAAATATGGCATGATATACATAACTTATGGAGAGGGGAGTAAAAATGTAGTGCTTTTAGATTTGTTTGAACTTAAGCAACTATCAACTTAATATAGACTACTATATATACAGATGTTATTATATAAGCCTCATGGTAACCACAAAATGTAAGGCCTATAAATGATTCACAAAATAAAGAGAAAAGAATTCATGTATAACATTAAAAAGACATAATCATAACAAAAGGAATAGAAGAACTACAAGAAAATTAGGAAGCAAATGGCAAAAAGTATAAACCTATCAATTACTTTCAATGTAAGTAGACTAAATGCTCCAAATCAAAAGATGTAGAGTAACTGAATGGATAAAAAAGAGCCTCATCTTATATGCTGCCTACAAGAGACACACTTTCAGGACTAAAAACATACAGACTGAAAGTGAAGGGATGGAAAGATATTCCATGGAAATGGAAGTTAAAAAAAACAAACCTGGGGTAGCAATACTTTTAGCAAACCAAATAGACTAATACAACGACTGCAAAGGAACAAAGAAGGGCATTACATAATGATAAAGGGATAAATCCAACAAGAGGATATGACAATTGTAGATATCTATGCACCTAAATTGGAGCACCTAAATACATAAAGCAAGTATTAACAGACATAAGGAGAGAAACTGACAGTAGTACAGTAATAGGTGACTTTAACCCCTCACAACAATGGCTAGAACATACAATCAGAGTGTCTTTGAAATGCACCTTAGACCAAATGGATTACCATCTACACAGAACATTCCATCTAACAGAGGAAGATACATTTTTCAAATGCATTTAGAACATTCTCCAGGGTAGACCACATGTTAAGTTACAAAAAGTCTCAATAAGTTTAATATTAAAATCCTATCAAGCATCTTTTCTGACCATTATGGTAATGAAACTAGAAAAATACAAGAAAAAAAATCTGGAACAAATACTTGGAGGCTAAAAAGCCTGCACTAAACAACCAATTGATCAACAAGGAAATATAGGAGGAAATACCTGGTAACAGATGCAAATGGAAATGTAACTATTTAAAATCTTTGGAGGTATGCTCCTTCTATCCCTACTTTCTTGAGGGTTTTTTTTTTTTTTAATCAAGAAAGGATGCTGTATTTTGTCAAATGATTCCTCTGCATCTATTGAGATGATCATATGGTTCTTGTCCTTTCTTTTATTGATGTGATGAATCACATTGTCTTGTGGATTTTAAGACAGTATGGTACTGGCACAAGAACAGACACTCAGATCAATGGAACGGAGAACCCAGAAATGGACCCACAAACGTATGGCCAACTAATCTTTGACAAAGCAGGAAAGAATATCCAATGGAATAAAGACAGTCTGTTCAGCAAGTGGTGCTGGGGAAAAATGGGCAGTGACATGCAGAAGAATGAACTTGGACCACTTTCTTACACCATACACAAAAATAAACTCAAAATGGATGAAAGACCTCAATGTAAGACAGGAAGCCACCAAAATCCTCGAGGAGAAAGCAGGCAAAAACCTCTGATCTTGGCTGCAGCAACTTCTTACTCAACACATCTCCGGAGGCAAGGGAAACAAAAGCAAAAATGAACTACTGGGACCTCAAAGTAAAAAGCTTCTGTACAGCCAAGGAAACAATCAGCAAAACTAAAAGGCAACTGACAGAATGGGAGAAGATATTTGCCAATGACATATCAGATAAAGGGTTAGTATTCAAAATGTACAAAGAACTTATCAAACTCAACACCCAAAAAACAAATAATCCAGTGAAGAAATAGGCAAAAGACATGAATAGACACCTCTCCAAAGAAGACATCCAGATGGCCAACCGACACATGAAGAAATGTTCAACATCAGGCATCATAAAGGAAATGCTAATCAAAACCACAATGAGATACCACCTGACACCTGTCAGAATGGCTCACATTAACAACTCAGGCAGCAACAGATGTTGGTGAGGATGCAAAGAGGATCTCTTTTGCATTGTTGGTGGCAATGCAAGCTGGTGCAGCCACTCTGGAAAAACAGTATGGAGGTTCCTCAAAAAACTAAAAATAGAACTACCCTGCAACCCAGCAATTGCACTACTAGGCATTTATCCATGGGATACAAGGGTGCTGTTTTGAAGGGACACATGCACCCCCATGTTTATAGCAGCACTACCAACAATAGCCAAAGTATGGAAAGAGCCCAAATGTCCATCGATGAAGATATAGTTTATGTATACGATGGAGTATTACTCAGCAATCAAAAAGAATGAAATCTTGCCATTTGCAACTATGTGGATGGAACTGGAAGGTATTATGCTAAGTGAAATCAGAGAAAAACAAAAATCATGATTTCACTCATATGAAGACTTCAAGAGACAAAACAGATGAACATAAGGGAAGGGAAACAAAAGTATAAGAACAGGGAGGGTGACAAAACAGGAGAGACTCAAATACGGAGAACAAACTGAGGGTTATGGGAGGGGTTTTGGGAGGGGGAAATGGGCTAAATGAGTATGGGGTACTAAGGAATCTACTCCTGAAATCTTTGTTGCACTATATGATAACTAATTTGGATGTAAATTTAAAAAAATAAAGAGTTAAAATAACAGAAAATATAGCTGAAAAATAAAAATAAAATAAAATTATTTCCTGTCATAAAAAAATAAAATCTTTGTAATGCAGCTAAAACAGTTCTAAGAGGGAGGTTTATAAACAATTTAAACTTACACCCAAAGGAACAAAAAATCCATGAAGAACAAAAGGTAGAAAAGATCAGAGTGGAATTAAGTTATAGAGACTAAAAAATAGGAGATATCAGCAAAACTAAGAACTGTTTCTTTAAAAGGCTGACAAACATTAAACATTTAGCCAGATGCAACAAAAACAAAATGGACTAAAAAATCATAAATGAAGTTACAATTGACATCAGATACACAATCATAAGGGACTGCTATGAAAAATCATACATCAACAAGTTGGCCTAGAAAAAATTGATAGATTTCTAGAAACCTACCATTCAAGCCTGAATTAGGAAGAAATAGACAATGTGGATCCTGAGAAACTTAACAGAAACCCATGGGGGAGGGGAAGGAAAAAAAAAAAAAAAGAGGTTAGAGTGGAAGACAGCCAAAGCATAAGAGACTCTTAAAAAC
>NC_064812.1:58302238-58375518 GCF_023721935.1 Panthera uncia | reverse complement strand
AAAAAAAAAAAAAGAAAAGATATTCACTTGCCACTTTTATTCAACCTACTACTGGAAGTTCTACTCACAGAAATCCAACAAGAATTAAAAAGCATCCAAATTGGTAAGAAAGTAAAACTCATTTAAGATGATGTGATGCTCTATAAAAAGAACTCTGAAAATGCTACAAAAAACTATTACAATTAATGAGTAATTCAGTAAAGTTGCAAGATACAAGAAATTGCAGAAATTTGTATATACCAATAATGAGTAAGCAGAAGGGGAAATTCATTTCATTTACAGTTGCACTGAAAATATCTAGGTAAACTATAGGAGGTTAAAAATCTGTACTCTATAGATTCATTAAAGAAATTGAAGAGGCACAAATGGAAAGCTATATCATGCTTACAATTTGGAAAAATATTGTTAAAATGCCCATACTACTCAAATCAATCTACAGATTCAATGTAGTTCCTATCAAAATACCAATAGTTGCTGTGACCAAGGTCAAGGAGGTTGCTGCCTATTTTCACCTGTAGGATTTTGATGGTTTCCTAGGAGAGGTCTCACATTTAGGTCTTACACTGTACACAAAAATAAAATGGGTGAAAGAAAGTGACCCAGGTTCATTCTTCTGCAGGTTGCTACCCAGTTTTCCTAGAACCATTTGTTGAAAACATGGTTTTTCCATCGGATACGCTTTCTTGCTTTGTCAGAGTAGTTGGCCATACATTTGTGGGCTCATTTACGGGCTGTCTATTCTGCTCCATTCATCTATGTGTCTGTTATTGTGCCAGTACCATACGGTCTTGATTACAGTTTCAGAATAACTGCTTTAAGTCCGTAATTTTGATGCCTCCAACTTAGGTTTTCTTTTTCAACATTACTTGCAGTCTTTTGTGGTTCCATACAAATTTTAGGATTGTTTGTTCTAGCTCTATAAAAATACTGGTGTTCTATTGTTAGGGATTGAATTGAATGTGTAGATTGCTTTGGGTGGTATTGACATTTTAACAGTATTTGTTCTTTCAATCCATAAGCATAGAATGTTTTTCCATTTCATTGTGTCTTTGACTTCTTTCATAAGCTTTCTGTAGCTTTCAGCATACAGATATTTTACTTCTTTGGTTGGGTTTGGGGTACAATTGTAAATGGGATCAGTTCCTTGATTTGTCTGCTGCTTCATTATTAGTGTATAGAAATGTAACCAATTTTTGTATGTTAACTATATCCTGTGACTTTACTGAATTTATTCATCTGTTCTAGCAGATTTTTGATGGTGCCTTTTGGGCTTTCCATGTATAGTATCACGCCATGTACAAAGAGGTGAAAGTTTTATTTAGTGCTTGTCTATTTACATGCCTTTTATTTCTTTCTGTTGTCTGATTGCTGAAGCTAGGGCTTTCAGTACTATGTTGAGCAATAGTGGTGAGAGGGGACATCCCTGTCATGTTCCTGACCTTAGGGAAAAGCTTTCAGTTTTTCTCCATTGAGGATGATATTAGCTGTGGGTCTTTCATATATGGCCTTTGTGATGTTGAGGCTACCGCATCTTCTTACATGTCTCCACAGGCAAGGGAAATAAAAACAAAAATAAACCACTGGGACCTCATCAAGATAGAAAGCTTCTGTACAGGAAGGAAACAACGAAACTAAAAGGCAGCCTACAGAATGAGAAGGTATTTGTAAAGGATTATTGGATAAAGGGTTAGTTTCCAAAATCTATTAAGAATTTATGAAACTCAACACCCAAAAAACATAATCCAGTGAAGAAATGGGCAGAAGACATGAATAGACACTTTTCCAAAGACATCCAGATGGCTAACAGACACATGAAAATATGCTCAGAGAAATACAAATAGAAACCACAAAGACATATCACCTCGTATATGTCAGGTGACTAAAATGAACAGCTCAATGGCTAAAAACAACAGATGTTGGTGAGAATGTAGAGAGAGGGAAACCCTTTTGCACTGTTGGTGGGAATGCAAACTGATGCAGCCACTCTGGAAAACAGTATGAAGGTTTCTCAATAAATTAAAAATAGAACTACCCTATGACTCAGTAATTATACTACTAGGCATTTATCCAAAGGATACACAAATGCTGATGTTAAGGGGCACATGCCCCCAATGTTTATAGCAGCATTATCAAAAATAGCCAAATTATGGAAAGAGCCAAACCATCCATTGGCTGATAAATGGATAAAGATGTGGTGTATACAATGGAATATTACTCGGCAAACAAAAAGCACGAAATCTTGCCATTTGCAACAACATGGATGGAACTCAAGTATATTATGCTATGTGAAATAAGTCATTCAGAGAAAGGTATCATATGATTTCACTCATATGTGGAATTTAAGAATACAATAGATGAACATAGGGGAAGGGAAGGAAAAATAAGAATAGGGAGGCAAACCATAAGAGACTCAAATACAGAGAACAAACTGAGGGTTGCTGGAGGGGAGGTGGGTGGGGGGATGGGCTAAATGGGTGATGGGCATTAAGGAGCGCACTCATTGGGATGAGCACTCGTGTTATACGTAAGTGATAAGTCCTAAATTCTATTAGTGAAATCACTATGCTGTATGTTAACTATAATTTAAATAAGTTAAAAATACCAATAATATTTTTTGTAGAATTAGAAAATAATCCTGAAGTCTGTATGGAACTACAAAAGACCCCTAATAGCCAAAGCAATCTTAACAAGGACAAAGTTAGAAGTTATCACAATTCCTGATTTCAAACTCTACTGCAAAGCTATGGTAATCAAAACAGTGTTGTTCTAGCACAAAAAAAAAAAAAATAGACCAATAGATCGGTGGAACAGAATACAGAGTCCATAAATGAACCCATAAAATTATGGTCAATTAATCTATGACAAAGGAAACAAGAATATACAACGGGGAAGAGACCATCTTTAATAAAAAGGGCTGGAAAAACTGGACAGCTACATGTAAAAGAATAAAGCTGAACCACTTTCTCACTATACACAAAAATAAACTCAAAATAGATTAAAGACCTATATGTAAGACCTGAAACCATACAACTTCTAGAAGAAAACCTAAGCAGTAAACTCTTGGACATTAGCCTTAGCAATATTTTTCTGGATCTGTCTCTTCAAGCAAGGGAAACAAAAGCAAAAATAAGCCATTAAAATTGAATCAAGCCAAAAAGCCTTTACACACTGAAATAAAACATCAGCAAACAAAAAAAAAAACTGACTCAAGATTTTGCAAATGACTAATATACGTAGTACAACTGGTACAACTCTACTGGTACAACTCTAAACAAAGAGAAATAATCTTTAAGTTTTTATTTAAATTCCAGTTATCATACAGTGTATTAGTTTCATGTGTACACTGTGATTCAACACTTTTACACAACAGCTGGTGCTCACCACAACTAGTGTCTGCCTTAATCCTGATCATGCAAATGACGCATCAGATGATAGGTTAGTATCCAAAATATGTAATAGAACTTACAAAACTCAACACCCAAAAAATGAATAACCCAATTAAAAATGGGAAGACACGAACAGACATTTTTCCAAAGACAACAGAGACGGCCAACAGACACATGAAAAGATGCTCAACATCACTGATCAGGGAGATACAAGTCAAAAAGAAGTGTCACCTTACACTTACCAGAATGGCTAAAATCAACACAAGGAACAGGTATTAGTGAAGATATACCCCTCAAGAAAGGTGGAACCCTCCTGCACTGTTGGTGGGAATGCAAACTGGTGCAGCCACTATGGGAAACCGTATGGAGGTTTCTCAAAAAGTTAGAAATAGAAATACCCTACAATCCAGCATTTTACGTATTTACCCAAATAAATGAACTAATTAAAACATGTGCAGATAACTTGAATAGGCATTGAAAAAATAAAAGGCCTGCAGATGGCCAAATAAAAGATTCTCTGCATTACTAATCAGGAAAATGCAAATTAGAAGCATAATGAGATAGGATTCTCACCAGTACAAATGGTTAGTATCAAAAAGCCAAGAAGAAACAAGTAGTGGCAAAAATGTAGAGATAAAGGAGCCCTCATGCTCTGTTGGTAGGAATGTAAATTGGTATGGCTGCTATGGAAAACTGTATGTAGATTTCTCAAAAAAGTAAAAATAGAAAAAACCTACAACCCAATTTTACTTCTGGGTATTCACACCCTCCCATCCCCAAAAAACGAAAACAGTGATTCAGAAAGTTATATTTGCCCGTATGTTTACTGAAGCAGTGTTTACAATAGTGAAGATATGGGAACAATTTTAGTGTCCAATAGATGAAGAAAATGTGATATACATATGTATGTACACATATATACACAAATACATACACAACAGACTATTACTCAGCCATCAAAAAGAATGACATATTGCCATTTGTGACAATAAAGATGTACCTAGGGAGTTTTATGCCAAGTTAAATAAGTTAGAGAAAGACAAATATCATACAATTTCACTTATATGTGGAATCTAAGAAACAAAACAGAAACTGACTCAAATACAGAGAACTGGTGGTTGCCAGAGAGGAGTGATAGGTGAAATAAGTGAAAAGGATTATGAAGTACAAACTTCCAAGTTATGAAAGATAGGTTGATGAGAAATACAGCATAGGGAATAAAGTCAATAATGTTATAATAAGGGTGCCTGAGTGGCTCAGTTGGTTGAGCATCTGACTCTCAATTCCAGCTCAGGTCAGGATCTCACTAAATGTGGGTTCGAACCCTACATCAGGCTCTACACTGACAGCATAGAGCCTGCTTGAGATTCTTTCTCCTTCTCGCCCTCTGCTCCACCCCTACTCATGCACTCTCTAAAAATCAACTTAAGATTAGGGGTGCCTGGGTGGCTCAGTCATTTAAGTGTTTGACTACAGCTCAGGTCATGATCTCACAGCTCACGAGTTCAAGCCCTGTGATGGGCTCTGTGCTGACAGCTCAGAACCTGGAGCCTGCTTTGCAGTCTGTGTTTGCCCGTCTCTCTCTCTCTGCCACTCCCCTGCTCATGCTCTCTTGGAAATTTAAGAAGTTAATAAAAAAGTAAACTAAAATAAGTATAATGAAGTTATATGGGGAGATGGGAACTATACTTATGGTGAGCATTTTGTAATGTATATAATTAAGTCACTATGTTGTACACCTGAAACTATCATGTAATCTATACTTCAATTACAAATAAAAGATATTTTTTATTCTAATACTTAGCAACATAACTCCTATCTTTCAGCACTAAACACTGTCCATATACAAAAAAAAAAGTATGTATTAAGCTTATAGTCTCAAACTTCAGAAACCTGCTATTCTGAAAACATAGCTGTCATGGTCCACACCTATTCATTTAGGTTAGAAAATAAATGAACATCAAGAATTTGAAATGAAATCATACTTCTAACTCAAAGAAATAATCAAGTATAACATGGAAAACACTACAGTGACTAAGTTACCACATATCAAGTTTGGTAATATACAAGCAACACAGCATATTGGAGCAACATGTAGTATAAATATCTTACTATTTGGAAAAAGGCTGTCATTGAATGAATTAGATATATAAATTTAAAAAAAATAGAATAAACCTTAGATTAATGGCTATAGGAAATAAAACTGGATAAGTTAGCAAAGGCCAAAGTAATTTAATTTTATTTAAAAAAATTTTTTTAATGTTTGAGACAGAGAGAGAGCATGAATAGGGGAGGGTCAGAGACAGAGGGAGACACAGAATCCAAAGCAGGCTCCAGGCTCCGAGCTGTCAGCACAGAGCCAGACGTGGGGCTCGAACTCACAGACCGTGAGATCATGACCTGAGCGAAGTCAGACGCTCAACCGACTGAGCCACCCATGTGCCCCCAAAGTAATTTATTTATAAGACTAATTGAGCAAACGTCTGAGGAGATGGAGGCAAAAAAAATATTTTGGATTTAAAAAGTTCAGTAACTGAAAAAAATTGAAAATATAACAGATTTCTACAGGCAAGTTAATAGAAAATGTTGGATAGCCGTAACAAAAGTGGATGAATTCGTAGAAAAACAATCCCAAAACAGAAGCGAAAATATAAAGCTTGAGTTGTCCTATAATCAGTACTCATTGAGCCTCCAGTTAAAAATCTTCCTACAAAGAAAAAATGGTCTGAAATGGTTTTTTTTTTTTTTTTTTTAAATTTTTTTTTTTTTCAACGTTTTTTATTTATTTTTGGGACAGAGAGAGACAGAGCATGAACGGGGGAGGGGCAGAGAGAGAGGGAGACACAGAATCGGAAACAGGCTCCAGGCTCCGAGCCATCAGCCCAGAGCCTGACGCGGGGCTCGAACTCACAGACCGCGAGATCGTGACCTGGCTGAAGTCGGACGCTTAACCGACTGCGCCACCCAGGCGCCCCTGAAATGGTTTTATAGACCAGTTTACTAAGGTTTCAATGAAGACAAAATAATTCCCACAATTTTTCCAGAGACTAGAAAGAATGGCAATAGTTCCCAAGTCATTTAATGAGGTCAGTATAACCTTGATACCAAAACTAAGCAGTTTAAGGAAAATACATTCCAATCTCATAACAAATGAATCTGACCAGGTGTGTATAAAAAAAAAAAAAAAAAGGATAGCACATAATGAAATTAGGTTTATCCCAGGAAAAAATGCTTTAAGCCTATAAATTTCATTTATTTATCAAAGATGAAAAACATATGATCCTAATAAATGTAGGAAAGTATTCCATAATGATAAAATTTTTATCAGAGTTGAAATAGAAGACAACATCTTTGCCAAAGTTTACATCAAGTAGGTTTCTTAACGGTTAAATGTTGGAAGTATTCCCTCTGAAATCAGGAGCCAGACAAGAGTATCCATTATAATCTCTCTTGTTTAGTGCTTTAATGAAGGTCCTAGCTACCACAGTATGACAATGGATTACAAATATGGATTTTAGAAGGAAGCAAAACTACTATTATTCCCAGGTCATGTTATTGTCAACTTAGAAACCCAAGTTCGAATTTGAAGACAAGCTATTAGAATTTGTAATGGAATTTAAAAATGCTTGCTGCATTCAGTAAGAGGTACAAAGGTAAATGGCATTTCTAATGACTATTTATGAAAGTAGATCATCAGAACTAAATGTGTATCCACAAGTAAACCTCAAAATTTCAGGTTTTTGTGGAAATAGTTATACCATTGAAAATATCTAAACCAAAACAGAAAACCATTTTTATGGATGGAAAGATCCAATGACACCAAGATGTCAGTTTTCTGAAAGTTTATCTTTAGGTGCAATGCAATTTCAGAATTTTTGAAATACTTTTAAAAGCTTGAAATTTGTGTTATAAAACTAATAAAATGCAATTAAGTAGATTTCCTGCCAGAAAGCAAGGCATTTTTGCTTATGATAAAAGTCTGGTATTAATACAGGGATAGGAATATTGAGCAATGCAATAGTACAGATAGGTCACATATTCATATACTTATGATAATTTGCTATCTGATAGAGAGGTCCTTACAGATTACTATAGAGATGTAGGACTATCCAATACATGGTGTGGAGATAATTTTATGATCTATTTAGCGGGACTGATCACATGGTACACACCAAACCATCTTCAAGTGGATTAAAAATTGAAATGCGAAAGGCAAACTTTAAAATGTTTAGAGGATAGCCTAATGGCAATTATCTTTAGGAGTTCAGAATATGAAAAGTTTTTAAAGAAAAAAAAAAATCACTCAACATATCAAAGATTGATTTCACTCTTAATTTCCTTTTCAAAGGAGATCATGAAGAGTGAAAACAAGTCAAAACTTGAATATATTTTCAAGAAATAATTGAAAATTTGCATCAAGTATGTGAAGAAATGTTCTAGGTTACTAAAAAATTAAAATTCCAGTAGTGATAAAAGATATGAATAGGCATCTCAAAGGAAAATTTCAAAGGAAAACATTAAAACAGAAAAACTTATGAAAATATGTTCATCATTAGAAATAAGATGAATAAAATATACAGGAGATACAACTTAACCTCCACATTACCAAAAATTTAAGATAGAAGACACCAGGTGTTTTGAATTCTCACATTGCCGTGAAACAATATATTGGCACAACCATTTGGAACATGCTTTTTTGCATATACAATCCACCAAATCCACTTCTAGATACAAAAAGCTGAGAAAGTCATTTATGGTCACCAAGTATATGAGAATTTTTATAAAACTTTTTCTAATAACAAAGGGAAACAATCCTTCCAACTATCCATAGAACAGGTATATTTATGTAGTATAAAGAGTGAAAAACTACATCCATAGAATATGGTTGAATTATAAAAATGAGTTTTAAAAGATGGAGTACAGTATGATAGCACTTTTGTTCAAAGCCAAGCAATATTAAGTATATGTTCACATGTACATTTGCTCATAAAAGCATGAAAACTAAAGCATGATAAACAAAATTAAGAATGGTAGTTACATGGACAGGTTGAGAAGGAATTCCTAGGTATTTTACTCTTATGCCTCACAAACCAGTGCCATATATATTCTTATATATGTATCAAATGTCACAAAATAGTTATCTAAACTCCTCTAAATTGTGTTATTCAGAACAAGTTTTAAAAAAAAGAATGAAGAGGGGTGCCTGAGTGGCTCAGTCTGTTAAGCTTCCAACCTCAGCTCAGGTCATGTTCTCCCAGTTCACAAGTTTGAGCCCAACATTGGGCTCTGTGCTGACAGATCAGAGCTTAGAGCATGCTTCTGATTCTGTGTCTCCCTCTCTCTCAAAAATAAATATACATTTTTTTAAAAAAGTTGTAAAGAAATTTGTAAACAATTAGAATTTGGTAAGATAATGATTTTGAAAATAATGAATATTAAGTAACTTGGTCTTCCTGAGTTTCATTAATATCGTTAGAAATTGAATTTACTAACATCCCTAACTAAACAGAAACTGTTCCTAAATACAAGTAATTTTGAGGTTATTGAAGTATAGGATCACCTGCTTACCTGTAATTAGAAACAGAACTATATTGAATGATTAGCTGAATGGGCCCTCACTCTACCTGTGCTGTTAGGATTCTGGGCACATTTGGACAGCAGGTCTACCTTCTTTAGATTGGTTTACCCACCTATGAAATTAGAGTATGGATCTCTAAAACAAAACAAAACTTGTACCATTAAAAACAAAACTTGTACCATTCTCTGTATTTTAATAGGTCTTTTCATAATTTATTTGTATTTCTTTTTCTGGGCCACAGCAAGCAGAGAAAATACTTAAGAGCTGTGCTGTTGTAAGTGATAATTTCACCTTTAGGTTATGGGACTCCAACTGTAGCTTGTACTTCTTTCCTATTATAACACGCGTGGCTCCAGACTTTCTTACATGGATCCTAAGTGGCTCATCTTATTTCAAGGATTCTACTGTGACCACTCTGTCCTCACAACCTATTCCTACCTCAAGAGGTGCTGGCTTTGTAGGTGCCTTCTGAACTAGCACTTGCCATCACTTTATAAACTTTCATTTCTCGAGTGGTCTAGCATCACGAAGTCAGTTATTCCGGAGTCCTTTAAAAATTGTATTTTTAACTGGATTACTAGTGGGTTCTCCAGAGGTACCAGTGTTCATGAGCTATGCAACCAGTTAGACCACATCATTATTGTATTAGCCATTGCCACAGTAATGCTTTATAAAAGTCTACAAACTCAGTGGCTTATAGCAGACATAGGATTTTCTTACTCATTTATCTGCTTTAGGCTATGGATCTGGTCTTAGCTCTACATGCCTCCATATTCTTGTATTAGAGGTTGCCACAGGTACATTCTTCTCATAGGAGATGACCAGAGTGCAAGAAACCAAGCACATTTGCGGCCTTTGGTCATAGCCACTTATACTGCATTGGCTGAGACAAGTCATATAACAAAGCCTAAGATTAACAAGATGTTGAGATGGAGGACATTCTCTTCCTGTAATAAGCTACATGATCACATGAGCAAGTGAAGAAATGAGAATCATGCAGTTCACCAAACACTCACTGTAAGAGTCAAAATAGGTTAATAAGAGAGACAAACCAAGAGACTCCTAACTGTAGATAACTGATGGTTACCAAAAGGGAGGTTCGTTGGGAGAGTGAGTTAAATAGGTGATGGGGATTAAGGAGTGCACTTGTGATGAGCACGGAGTGACATACAGAAATGTTAAATCCTTTTATTTTACACCAACTAGTAGTATACTGTATGCTTAACTGGAATTTAAGTAAAAATTTAATAGGTTAAAAACACTTAAATACAAAAGATTTACATCTTTTTGCTGAGATACAACTCAACCTCACTTCACATTTTGAGTCACAAATCCTTACTAAGATCCTAGAAATCTGGGCTCCTGGGTGGCTCAGTCGGTTAAGCGTCCAACTTTGGTTCAGGTCATGATCTCACAGCTCAGGAGTCATGAGTTCAGGTCATGATCTCACAGCTCTCTGCTGACATCTCAGAGCCTGAAGCCTGCTTCAGATTCTGTGTGTCTGTCTCTCTCTCTCTGCCCCTCCCCTGCTTGCACACTCTCACTCAAAAACACACACACATTAAAAAAAAAAAAAAAAAGGCCATAGAAAACAATAGACACCTTAAATTTACTTATACTTTGGAGGGAATGGGTGGTCAAATAGGATTAGATCTGCAAGGAATCTAGACTAACAAAATATTTTCCCCTACCATTCTGATGATCTATTGACTGACAATCTAAAATGCAGCTTGAAGAATCTGGCATCTAATGAAGGTCACTGGGAATGTGGTGGAAGAACTCCAACTTGGTGGAGCTGGAGATTCTGAATTTTGGCCCCTGATGACTGCCCGGTTTGAGTTGCAAATTGGTTAGATTCTGAAACTCATGTCCTATTCTGTAAAATGGGGGTAATACTATCATGGAGATATTGTTGGGAGGATCTTTGAATAGTTATGTAAAATGCTTGATATCGGATATTGGCACCATGTTGGCAAAAAAGTTGTAGTTATAATTCTGGAGGCATTTATAATAATATACTCAGTATTTTAGATTTTACTGCAGGTTTTTAAAAAACAATTTCTTTAGGATGGCTAAGGTGTAATTTCACTTGAAAATAGGAGAATATCCTCCTAGGAACTCTTCAAAATCTATGATTCAATGATTCCAAAAAGCACATTATTTATTCATTTTAGAAAACCATTTGCCACACTGCTGCATACTTTCAGATGTGCAAATAAAGGGATCCCAGCTGGTTGCTTTATTTTCAAACAACTACAAAGGAAACAGTAGAATTTTGGCTTCATGGAATTTTCCTTTGAGAATTTTCACAACCATGTGTGGTTGGAATCTGGCATTTATCTTTTGCTTCCACTCTGGAAATTTATACAGCTCTCTAGAATTTGGTTTGAGTCACATAACTTTTCAATTCTTTGTCACAGTCTTCCCCTTGTATAATTTCCTTCCAGTGTGAAAAGCCTATATACCATGATGGGTCTACACAGCAAGACTTTAAGCATAGTAACTGCTCATGGATTAGAAGAGTTGATACAACCAGATTGTTTATGAATAAGCAAAAGCTTAAAGATTTATGTGAATAGCCAATCGTGAGTGTATAGGATATAAAAAAGTTAAATTTTGTAACTCTTTACTTTTAAGCATAACATGGATCTTACAGCTCATATAAAGAAAAATGTACCAGTCTCCAAATGGCCACATAAGCCCTACCAATTTTTAAATCCTTAGGAGTTTTTTTTGTTTTAAGGACCCTCGCAACTAGCTTTTTAAGCCTTCTAGGTGATGTTAAGTGGACACTTATTTCCTTGCCTTATCACTCCTTTATTGCATCCAGGAAAGTTTCCCTGGCTATACTTTAGAAAAAGTGATTATAAGAACAAAGTTATAAAAAACTTAAATCTCAGAAGATCTTATTTTGTTGGCTTAGAAAAATAAAGAAATTAACCTCCATTGTCTTTATTGGAATTTCTCCTTGGTTCTTTGCTCCTATTTTGATGACATTTTCAAAGCCGAATTTTAATTTTTAGCTCTTGTAGGGCCCTATGTGGGCTTTTAATTCCACAGTCTACTAGGCCTAACTCTGATCCCTCTGGTCTTACTCCCCTTGACATGGACCCCTTCCTTGCTTAGAAAAACTATTTTCCCCCTATAGTTTTTGGACTCCTAAAATATTTCGACTCCCAAGTCCTTTTTGTTTGACTTGACCAATAACATGATTTATAGGACTTTCTAGCTATAACACTATCTACCCTTTCTTTTCTTTAACCATGGAGTTTCAGCTCTGTGCTATACATTCTGCTATGCCCCAGAATACAGGGAAAAACAAAAACAAACAAAAATACAAAACTAGCAATTGCAGCCTGTCACCACTTGGATCCAGGCTTTACTACTTACTAGTTGTGTCATCTCGGCCATTCCCTTGAACTCTGTCCTTAGGTCTTCTCACCTGTGAAATATTAGGGCCCTAGGTCAGAGTTGTTTCAATTAAACACATACATGTATATTGCTTAGAGAATCCATAGATTATTCTGTAAATAATGCTAATCCTGTGTCCTCAACCTTATCTGGTCACCATTCCTGTCTGCCTTGGTCCTTGGTCTCCATCAGATTGACCACTCACCCCGATAAACAAAAAGGAATGTTTATATGAAGTGATCACAAGCATTGCAAAACCTATTAAAAGATGGATTCATATTATAATACATACTATATCAGAGCTAAAAATATTACAGGCTTACATGGTCTTAAAATTTTCCTTCACTTGATAGCAAGGATGCTTTTAAAAGGCTGTTTATGGGGCTTAGAGGATACTTTGGGCTAAGAGCTACACAGTGGGTCTTCACATGAGTAGTCCTCACCGTATTTACAGTTCTTTGCCTTATGTTCATGCAGTCTTAGAATAGAAGGAGATAGTATTTTAATAGTGAGGACTTGGGAGTATTCAGCTGTGTGGGCTTTAGCAGAATTGAAATGGTTAATCAAGACCAGTTCTCGCGTTACAAATGTATCACCATGTTTGTACTATATACCAAATCATTTTATTCACTGATTAGATTGACAGTTATTGCCACAGACCAGGAATTCAAGATAACATAGAAAATACAGACATATGTAGAAAATTATTCAGGTCTTAAGAAACTGATCTAATGAAAAAGAACAGAAATAAACCTTTACTAAGTATTATAACAATAGTGATAAAGACAGGTTATTAAAGAACTGAGGACAGGTCAAGAGCATGTGCACTCTTCAGTGTTTTATGGTCACTGTTTTTTGATTAGATGCCATAGAAATATTGACAACATTCCACAGCACAGCTAAGCATACAGGTTTGGATCTCTTTCACAATGAGGACGTTAAGGAGAATTGGTTCCTCCCATTATCAAAAAACCGATTTGAATAAAATTTGGCAATGGGTTACTATCTACTTTGTAGCAGATCAAAAAGATTTTTCATAAGTTAACGGATTTTTGGGCTTGTTTTGTTCTTTTGATGCCATGTAGACACAACCACAGATATTTTCAGTTCATGGTCTGAAAACGGTTGAAATGATATGCTCTTGGGATGTCTCATAGGAAGAGGGTTTGTCACAAGGTGGGGGGGGGGGGGGAGAAGACCACTAGAATGGGAAGTCGCCTTTATTTGCAATTTTATGAGAAATCAGAGTTCTTAAGTCATAAACCACCAATTAGAGGAAGAAAAATATGATTTTCATTATGCCATGAGTTGTGTGATTCTCCTCTATTTTCCCCTCCTTGCCAGTTCAGTTTGGTAGGATTGTGAAACTGTATTAATAATCATTGTAATCCGTTTCATTCCAGAAAGTCATTTTGGTTACCCAACAAATGCTTCACATAGGACTAAGTGATATTATTTAAGAGCTTCTTTTCTTGGTCCAAAACTATTAGATTTTCAGAGTTAGCAAATGGTTACCAAAATTTACCTCTATTTAAGACTTTATAATTTAGGACATTTATTTCGTATAGAAAACCAACGCTAATTGAACACCTCTGCATTAAAAGCCCATAATATGGGAGGCACCTGGGTGGCTCTGTTGGTTAAGCATCTGACTTTGGCTCAAGGTCATGCTCTCATAATTCCTGAGTTTGAGCCCCACATTGGGATCTCTGCGGTCAGCACAGAGCCCACTTCAGATCTTGTCCCCCTCTCATTGCCCCTCCCCTGCTTGCACACACGCACTCTCTCAAAACTAAATTAAAAAAAATTAGGCCCATAATATGGTATTCAGGGTGGAAAATTTAAGAATTGAATGCAAATTCTATCTACAACAGATACATTTGACAAAAGGGGTGATTCATTCGTCTATTAGACAAAAACCTATTACTTGTCTGCCACTTTCTGAGCTTGAGGAGATTCTGAAGATACAGCTGTGAAGAAGGCAGGCAACTTACATGGCCTCACTTTTGAGGGGCTGGCAGATTTTTACTAAGAAATAAGCCTTCACTATAGGCCAGACACTGTAAAACTAGAAATAGAAGATCCCGTCTCAAGGTGACGACAGTTTAATGAAAAAGAGACCATAAATTAAGCAATGACTAAGCATCACAAGAACAATAGAGGTGTAGAGGGACAAAGGAGAGGCCAAGGGAAAGCACAGCCATCAACCTACTTACCAATCAGACTTTTCTGTGTTTTATTACATGCTGCATAAATATGGGGGACATATTGTAGCACAGCTAATATACATGCTTGGTGAGCAACTCATGACATGCTGAGTATCACAGATAAAATGAGAATGTAGAAGTTAATTCTGTTTGGTGGTATCAGGGATAGCTTCATGAAAGTCATTTGAGCTAAAATCTTCATTAAGGATTCCAGGCACCAGGAGAGGAGGACGCCAGTTTGAGGAATTAGTGTGAGGCAGGAAAATACAGACATTTAGCACATGGTAAATAGTCGTCCATGGCTAAATTCGGAGTTAAAGAGAGTTAATACAAATAAGGCATTTACTAAATTTTTTTTTTTCCAGGTCTGAAAAGGCCTCACGTGCTTGGATAAAACTTAAGGCTTTCGCTTGAAAGCAAACTTTGATTTGGGAGATGATAAAATGAAGAGACCCGATACCTCTGAGGAGAGAGATGCACAAAGAAGCAATAAAGGCATCGTGTTGGGAACCTGGTGTAAAGTTTACTTCTAGCTGTTTCACAGCTTTCCTTAAGTTTACAGGAAGTGTTTATTCACTGAATCCCCAAAGTTTCGTTGAGAAGTTAAGTACCACATACTCTGTTCAGTATTACTGGGTAAAAGGAGAATTATAAAATGGTGCAGGACTACAAGGAGGGCAAATACATTAACGACACACAGGACTCCAAGCAATAGAAATGCTTAGAGGACACACAAGGTTCACAGTGAAGAGTAAGTAATTCTGAAGAGAGTGACCTAGAAAGGATTTACAGATTGGCGTTCCGACTCTAGAGCCTGCAGTCCATGAAACGTTTTTTGGTGATATCATTGTTCTTTGGGGCTTGTCTTAAAAGGAGCTCTTTTATCCCAGAGACACACAGGTTCTGAAACAGAAAATTGTACGCAAGAGATTTATAGGGTAGCTCTATCCGAAAAAAAGAGAAGAAAAATAAAGAGAGGCTTACCTGTGACCCAGTAACATGGAGGAGAGGGCCAGTGCGCTGGGAAACGCCGAAGCTAGGAAAACTCCTCAGAGTAGTGGGGACTTAATTGAGGTATTGGGCCAGTCTTTTATAGCTAAGCATCAGTCAATTGTTGGCAGCTGGGAACCCCGTGGAAGTGGTATACCTATGGGCGAGGCAATTGCCTACAGCTGGGGATGAGGCCCAGTGATGGATGCAGCTGGGTGCTATCACCAAAAGTTTAGCTCCGGATGAGGCAAGATGCTAGGTGGAAACTGATTCCATGCTGAGGAGTTTCCTTTTAGTTTTTTCATTGCAGGCTGTAGACAGCCCTAGAAAGCTTTTGAGGAGATAAGGTGGCACACTGATTTTAGTTTTAGAAAGTTATTTCTGGTAACAGTGTAATGGGCAACTTGGCCTGGTGATAGATGCTGGCAGGTGAAACTAGTTTGATGGCTATTGTAATAGTTAAGGCCCAGTTCAAAATACTTAAGTCCTGATTTAAACCTGTGAAAGATTTCCCAAAATCTTCCTAGGCAGAACAATCTCCCTCTACCATTCTTCCATAACATTTTAGTTTATCTTTATTTTAGCCCTAAACACAATCTGGCTTATATCTTGATTCTGTGTATGTCTCTTTATTGACTGTGAATTTGGGGGGATCAGTAACCATCTACTCTTATCTGTATCTCCCATGGGACCTCCCTGAGCTGTGAATAGAATGAGCATTTGATGAAAGTGTTGCGAATTGAACAGTTCAAGGAAGAGATGATAAGCTTCTAAGATTGAGTCAGTCACAGTGGGGATGAAGAGAAAGGCATTGATGAATAAGACCCTGAGAATGTAGAAATGGGAGGAATAGCTTTTGCCACTATGGCATAACTATGTTTATCAAACACACTGAAACACAACTACATAAGCCCATTAATATTTATGCATTTATTTCCTACATTTTCCAGCGTCATTTCTTAAAACATTTTCCCTCTTTATATAAGTTTCTTAGAGTTTGTTTTTCCAGTTACACATCAAAGAAAAAAGATGAGTTGCAAGTAGTTTTGATCCTTTAAATTAATGCTGTTTTGTTACATGCCTGCCTGAGGATTTAAAGTTCAGGTAATATTTCTACCTTAGTGAACCTTTGCTTTTGTAAGATCTTTCTGCCTACATTCCAAATGAACGCCCCTAACTTCTTTGCCAATTCATCCATGCTCTTATGACTTCAGGAAAATGTTAAGATATCCAGGAAATCAAGAGTGAAAGTATTTTCCTGTCTTAGGGTCTGATTTGGTCAAAAGAAGATATGGCATGTTAAAATTAAAATGTATCTTGGAAACATGAGAAAGACTTTGATTCTAAAGGGAAAGTATTCCAAAGCTGAGAGGGAGCACATTTTATTTGTGAAAAAGACATGAACATGTAGTGACAGAAGAATAGAATGTATCATCAGGAAATACAGATTGACAAGCTGACCATGAGCAACTCCGTGTCCCTGTATTTTCTTTTTCTTGCCAGAAAACTGAAATAGTACTATTTCCTGTTGTAACCAGTTCATATATAAGGAAAACATAAGGATATAATTAAGTGGAAATAATTTCTAAATTGTAAAATAGTGTGTCTCATTTTGTAGAATGCTTATCCTCCATATATTTCTGTTTTGAAACAACCCATAATTAAAACAATAGAGTCCAATACCACATGTTTGGTATTTGATTACTTATAATAATGATATCTAAAATTCATTAAGTGCCTACTCCCTGGCCGGCCACTGTGCTTCATTTAATTCTTCTAGCAGCCCTAAGGTGAGGTAAAATCATTTTGTCCATCTTATTAATGATGTATATTTAAAGAAATAAAAGTATATTTAAAGAAATTAAAGTATTTAATTTATATTAAAGTATTTAAAGTATATTTAAGGTATATTTAAAGAAATAAAATAAATTTCAAAGATCAGTTAAGTGGCATATAATATCTATATATCCTTAGAGCCTAAACAACGAATGTTTAGCAATAGATTGCATTCTTACAGATAGATGATAGATGATGGATAGATAGATGAGAGAGATGGTTAACTTGTGGGAGTATGTTGTATCATGTTGTATATGTGTGTCTGTGCACATGTCTGTACATATAGGTATGCAAAAATAAATATCTACAGTAGGAAAATTTGATTATCAGAAAATTACGCAGCTACAGACAATGAGGGTATATGTAAATAAAGAGGAAAAGCATCCAGCCTGACCTTCTTTCGTTTGCAGTTTTATATTTGGAAATACACCCTACTTCTTTCTTGAGGGCAGTACTATCTGATAGAAATAAAATGAGGGGCACCTGGGTGGCTAAGCCAGTTAAGCATCCAACTCTTGATTTCAGTTCAGGTCATGAATGTTCTCACAGTTTTTGAGTTTGATTCCCGTGTTGGGCTCTGTGCTCTCAGCAATTGGGATTCTTTCTCTCTCTCTCTCAAAATAAATAAACACTAAAAATAATTTAGAAATATGATGAGAGCCATTTACGTAATTTTAAATTTCCCAACAGCCACATTGAAAGAGTAACAAGAAACAGGTGAAATTAATTTTTGTAACACTATTAGATATAACAAATGATTTCAATCCCTACTTCCCTTGCAGACATGAGGAAAGAGAACTCAGAAAAATTAAATCACGGCCCTATTTTAGAAAATGAAGGCTGAATTTTCACTTTTAAAAGTTTCTGCTTTTCATATTGCTGAGTTGCTTTGGGCAATCTACACTTTTAGTTCACCAGCTTAGTGATGGGAGTTTCTCTTTTCTGAGATAATTATATTTTATGTCAAATCCTTGATGAAAACATAATGAATTTCTCTTCAGTTTTTTTCCTGGACTATATTTGTAACCAACTCATTCTCTCTAGGGACATGTTCTAGCCAACTCAATTGCAAAGCAAAGTGGTTATCACTTGTTCAAATTCAGCAAATATGTATTAATTGTCTGCTATATGCCAACCACAGATATAATTATGGAACAGTTCTTTCACAGGTGGAACTCATAGATTAGATTAGAAGAAAGACAAAATACAATGACCAATTTGTTTCTCTGATGTTAGAAACAGATGAAGTATACAGGCACTTTTCCCCTAAATCTGTACTTATTATATACCTACTACACAAGAGAACAAGACACAGATGCATCAAGGAGAGTGAAAATAGTAGCCAGTTCCTGAAAGGAATGAAATTTGGTGTTTTGTCAAATGAGAAATTGATAAATGTTTAGAATCTTATCATAGGTTTTCAATTTTTAGAATATTTAAAACTTAAAATGATAAAAAGCAGCCTGTAAGTACCAGATATGACTTATTATCAACTTTTAAACTTATTTGGTCAATTACTAAATAGAAATAGTAAAGAGGGTTGTAGGAAAAGGACTGGATTATGAAAAACATTTACACAATATCATGATTAGTGTTAGATTTTAACTAAAATGTAGTTAAAGTTGGTTATGTTTGGCTATCCACCATTCAAACACCATTTGTGTCTGGAGGGAATTCCTCATTGTGTGGAACTCGAAAGTCAAAAAGGAATATTTATTCTCCAGAATCTTTCTCTGTAGGCAGCCTGGACTCAGCCATGGTGGAGCCCAGTGGGTCCATAAGAGGTGTCCAGTGGCTATGGCACCAGCAGTAGCCTCCTAACCAGACTGTTACTGAATTCTGACTTTGGCTCTTGTATGCCAACTTTCTTTTCCTTCCTGGCATTTCCTGATAATGTTACTCTAGCATTCCTGTTGATTCTCTGAAGTACTAATAAGCCACCAATTAGTTTTATTTCAGAATCAATTAGCCAAAATCAGTTTCAGGCATTTATAACCAAGATCTGACTTGGATAGAAATTGGTACCAGGAAGTACCAATTGGAAGTGTGTCATTGGCCTCAAAGCCTCAGGGCAATGAGGATCTTATCTCTGGTTAAACTGGGATTGAAGGCAGTGAAAACTCTAGTTAATGCCCAATCAGTATCTGGTAGTCTATGGCATACAGTGGCAAAACAACTAATTACCACCTGTGGTTACCATTAATGAGGTGTCCATTTAAGGCACATTTCTGAGGTTATCACTTTGATGCAATAATAGAACAGAATTAAGATTATGCAATTTCAAAGATGTAGGGAAGGGTGTTTATTTCTAATAGAAATGAGTAAAGATAGAGAAGGAGTAGGTGACAGTTCAAAATTCTTGATGCAAGTTATGAAATAAACCTTAGTTCTTAAGTTCTTAAAACTGAGAACTTTCTATTACCATAAAGAACTTTATCTTCTTTTTCAGCTACAGTGTTGAAAATCAAAGCAAAATTTGAAAATGCAGATTGTCAAGTGTATTCATTTGAGTTTACAACAATGCCAGGTCTCCCAATGAAAGTGAATTTTGATTGAGAAGGAATGAAAAATATTAATAGAGTATATTGGATGATATGGAAAAATACAAAGGCCTTGATGTACCCTGAACCCTAACTCTCACTTGCCTCTCTTTCCAGCTATATCTATCTTAACTTCCATGTCTGGTAAGACTGTTTTACTCCTGTATGGAAGATGATGAAGTCACTTTTTTTTTTTTTTTGAGAAAATTTCCCTTCCCAAGGGAAGTCATTTATTCTGAAGACTTCTTTACACCTTAATGTCTGCAAACTTATTGCCACAACATAGAAATGGATGCCATATTAAAACTAAGAGGAGAATATTTTGACCCCAAAGGAATTGGAAGACCTGGAAAATACTTTTTAAAAAAATTTGGAAAAGATATATGGAAAGATATTCTGAGATATCAAGAAGACACTAGATCAGATTTCATTTTAAAAATCAATTCAATTAAGGTGTTTTCGTGGCTGAGTGGCTAAAACCTGAATTAAAAGTTGGCTTATGCCCAATAAATTTGAGATGGACAAAATTCCCTGGCATAACATATAAGAAAGGATGCAGATGTTCTGAATGGTAGAATTGCCAACCATAAGTTATTTGTGATCTACTCATCCATCCTAACCATGTTTCCTAAAAGGGTTCAGAAGATATTCTCTTCATCACAGTCTTGATAAATATACTGGTGAAAAGGTGCCAAATTTTCTGAAAAGTCTTGTAATATTTCAGATTTGGGAAGGGAATCTGCAATTGAAATGAGCTTCCTGATATCAGTAGAGTAGGAAGATCCTTAGGTACCAGAAGTCATGTAAGAGGAATTATCACCACAGGTACATACTGTGAATCTTTATCCTATTCTTCCTCAAAGAAATCTGTGATCATTTACCAAATAATTATGTATTAGGGAGCAGGAAATACCCAGTTTTCAGAGCCTGTTGGACACTGTCTCTAAGTTAACAATTCCTTGGAATTCAGAGGACCACTGCTGTTGCACTGGTTAAGAACAGGGTATAGGGCAATTGGCAATAAATGGAATTGTAACCCAAATCCTTTCTGAGATGGGATCAATGATACCTTAGCAACATTCTATAGTTGTTTTCAAAGTCACTGATTGCGTATCACTGGGAAAACAGGAAAACTGGAAGGGGTGTGGTCTGAAGTGATTCACTTTGTCCATCAAGGGTAAATAGAATTTCTGCTATTCTGCAGGGTCTGGGAAAAGTGTGGATGGAAACCATGTCATCTCTGGAGCTCCTTCTCATACTATTATACCTCTAGTAAAAGTTGATGGAAGACTGATACAACTTTATACATTCAAGATGACCAAGGTTTCAGCTCACTTAGGAAGATGCATATAATTTTCCGACGGGATAATGAACTCCAATAAGTGTTGCCTGCTTATGACAATAGGAAATCCTGCACTCGGAATGATTTAATAATTTATCAGACTATGGGTTGCCTCCTTTTAAATAGGAATAGGTATATATGGGGTTGTAAATGGGTATTTGAATTAACAGGGTGGTAATTGTTCTTAAAGGGAAGGTAAGAATAGAAAGAAGGGAACATACGGATAATGGGCAACCAAAGAAATAGTTGTTTGGTTGGCTTTTTTTTTCTATTTATTATATAAAACCTGTTTTTAATTTTAATTTTTTCTTGCAGGAATACCCAATGTGTGAGACTTAGTGGAAAGCAGTGCTCTTTTATCCACTGAGAAAGCCTTATAGAGACAAATATTTTCTCTCTAGTTCTTGGTAATGAGAACACTGGCATATGACCAATGCTTAGTGTTCCCCTGGGGACAATGCATCTTGAGGAAGTGACTCAGGGATGTGAAATCGTTTTATGCCTCTTACCTCACTGAAGTCCTCTGATGTACTAAGGATATATGGAGATTTTCCAAGCACAATCTACAGGGAAAAAACTCTGGTCTTCTGGGAATTGTGAGTAGGATGGAGGTTATCTGGCCATATAGATAATATTTGTTTTGTTTTGTTTTGTTTTATAAATTTCCATTCCTTTTGTTCTCAACTTTGATTAAAACCCCTTCTCCTTCTACCAAATCTGGTGCCTACAAGCCTGTTAGGATTTCTGCAGACTGAATCAACTTAACTTTCTCGGATATTCCAAAGTGCAGGTAACTGTGCTTTCAGTTATAATATCCTCACTCAGCCATTTAACCAATCCTTCTACTGTATTTTTTATCTAAAACTTGGTTGAAATGTTTCATCCACTGAAGTCTCTTATATGCTTTGTCTTTTTGACTTGATACACTTTTTATTTCTTTAATGCATTTTGGAATGGCTACAGGAGGAATAGAAGATAACTACATCTTGCCAGTATACCATATTTAACACTGTGATACCCACAAATCATCCTCTTTCAATAGGCTAGGATAAGCAAAGCAAGATTTAATGTTAGTTAAGAGTTGACTGTAATAAATGATATCACTGTTCTTTAAAGCACATGACCCCGTCATTACTAAAACAACTGCACTGTCAGTGATGGTATAGCAACTCCATTCTGGTTACATTTTTTTTTTTTTTTTAAGTGGAAGATGTCAAGATCAATGGGGCCACTTTAGCATCAGAGCATGATTGACTACTGTTAATGTCTGACCCAATTTTGATTTCTAATTTTGAGAACATTACAGGAAAATCTAGAATATGGACTTTCCAAAAACTTCATAGGAAAAACTTAATTGACTTTTTATGTTTGCTGTAACTTACTCAGTTCAAATACTTTTGCAGACGTTTTTTCCTAGTAAAATAAAAAAAACACTTAATGTTCTTCCATATGGCTCAAGTTGAAAGTATATGTGTGTCTCTCTCTACCCTATCTAAAACACAGAGAACCTCAAAAATTGTACTGGATCTGAAATTTAGATATTTTCATTCCAAGATTAGGACTTAAGATTCTTTCCAAATAACATTACCCTAGTTGAATTTATGGCCTTTTGATGCCCTGGACTATTCCCTTTTGAGGACACTGCCTGAGACGCTGATCTTTCTATAGTTGGCCTGTGAGATTTAAAAGACAGGCTCCAGTAAAGCATAGAGTGTGCTTGTAGTCAAGGGATACGACCTCAGTCAGAAAAACTGGGAAAAAAAGACCATGTCAGTCTTTACTTCCAAGAAAAGCTAGTTGCTGTTTTGATAACAGTAATGTCCCTTTAGTTCAAAGTTACCAGCTATCAAAACAAGTTGCAGTTCACAGCAGACTAACCCCTTTCCATTATGGAGAAGTAGATTGTAGCATGATTGAGTCCAAATAAAAATATATTTACAGAGAAAACTAGGCCCATGAGAAGCAAGCAGAAATTCGCAACAAGCTAAGTTTCATAAATGTTCAGGCAAAAAATTTCACCATATACATACAATTTACATCCATAAGACTAAGGTATCATTAGAAAAGTTGTATTAGAAGGAAACGATATTTTAAAAGATGAGTTGCTAAGGAGATAGGGTAATAGAAAGCAATCATCTATCAAAACAGAATACACAAAATCACTCTTGCTCCATCACATGTGTTAACTGTTCAGCAAAATGGCTCTGCTGTGTGCTCAGTATGAGGTTTGAGTAGGCAGTATTATCGTCTGGCATCAGAGCCAGGGCAGGATCCAGCTTGAACCTCCAAGTCATTGCATAAGGAAATATGAAATTGCAGAACAATGTGGGTGGGCAACAGACTTGACCCAACTCTCATTTATTAAATAAACACAGATTTGACTAGTCGTACTTCTGAGAACTTTAGCAGTGGCATTGCCAGGGTGTAACACTTGGGGGAGAGGGGATTGGAAACCATCATAAATCTCCATGAGCAACCTCCTCCAAGTTGCCCCTAATAAACTTACAATCTAAGCTATCTAAGTGAAATCAAGTGTGCTCACTCTTCAATGCAGTTTCACGACAAATCAATTAGCCTCCACTTCCAAAAACCTTTTTGCCACCAAGTCCTTTCTATAAGAAAGTTTGGGAGCTTCCACCCCACTAAATTTTAGTCCAGCTCTTGAGATTATGTGAAATGTTGGTTCTTGTTGAAACGAGAACACTAAGGGGCCTCCTTGTTCTTCAGTCCTCCTGCATCACTATTACATCTGCTGGCAGCTAGAGCAGGTAAAGAAAACCGTATTGTTTGTGTAGTATAAAAGATGACTTCTTAAAGATGTGCAGACAGCGAAACCCATGCTTAAGCAATTGTAAAAACGAGAAAAACATGAAAACAATTAGTAATCTATTTATACATATAAAAACTGGAAAATGATTTCTTACCGTATGGACTGGAGAGCTCTCTGAAATTTTCTTCTTTACAAGCTACTTGGCAGAGAGGAGCATATTCTGGTTCTCCACAGAAAGAAAATCATGGGGGGGGGTAGGTTTTGCAAGTGCATGAAGTGGACACATTTGGGTAAGGCATGCCCATTTTAAGTCAGGTGCACTTTTCCATAATATTTGTATAGAAAATAACAAAATGAGTACCATGCAGCTTTTCATCACATTGCACTGTTGCATTTTCTAATTATGATATTTGTCAGTATAACCAGTGAGATTTTAATATTCATAAAATAAATATACTCTAAGCCTATGAGTTTTCAGTTTTTGAAGCTCTTGTAAGAGAAGTGCTTCTCTTGTCTGGGAACTTGTAAGTCAACATTTCTTTTGATTGATTGATCGATTCATTTATTTATTTATATTTTAATTCCGGTATAGTTAACATACAGTGTCATATTAGTTTCACATATACAATATAGTGATTCAACTATTCCATACATCACCCCTTGGTCATCAAAATAAGTGCCCTCCTTAATCCCCATCACCATTTAACCCCCCCCCCCCCCCATCTCCCCTCTGGTAACCACCAGTTTGTTCTCTACAGTTGGGAGTCTGTTTCTTGCCCCCTCCCCCCATCTTTTCCCTTTGCTCATTTGTTTTGTTTTTTTAAATTCCATCTATGACTGAAATCATATGGTATTTGTCTTTCTCTAATTATGCTTAACATAGCCACAGCAATCAGACAACAAAAAGAAATAACCAGCATCCAAATCTGTAAGAAAGAAGTAAAACTTTCACTATTTGCAGATGACATGATACTATGGACTCCACCAAAAACTACTAGAACTGACAAATGAATTCAGTAAAATTGCACAATATAAAGTCAATATGCAGAAATTTGTTGCATTTCTATACACTAAAAATTAAACAGCAGAAAGAGAAATTATGGAAATAATCTTATTTACAATTGCACCAAAAATAATAAGATACCTAGGAATAAACATAATCAAAGAGATGAAAGACCTATGCTCTGAAAATTATAAAACATTGATGAAATTGAAGACGGCATAAAGAAATGGAAAGACAATCCATGCTCATGAATTGGAAGAAGAGATGTTGTTAAAATGTCTATACTACACAAAATAATCTATGGATATAATGCAATCCCTTGGATTTATATACCTGTTAGCACCTGAAAACTCTTATCATCTGACCTAAATATATGAAAGATAGTCTGCTGGGTGCCATGTAAAACATGTCCAATAGAACCTTAAAATCCATTGAGTCTAACTGCCACAGCTGTCCTGATAAGACTTCAAGTCTTATTGAGAATATACCCCGCTGGGTTGCCTGGGTGGCTCAGTCGGTTGAGCTTCCGACTTCGGCTCGGGTCATGATCTCATGGTTTGTGAGTTTGAGCCCCGCATCAGGGTCTGTGCTGACAGCTCAGAGCCTGGAGCCTTCTTTGGATTCTGTGTCTCCCTCTCTCTCTGACCCCCCCCATCCATGCTCTCTCTCTGTCTCAAAAAAAAATAAACATTAAAAAAAAAAAGAATATACCCTGCTGACATACAGATAGCCAAGGTTATAAATAAAACACCATAAATAAAAATAAAATATGTATGAGCTGTTAGGATAGTATTTTTGATGTGGTAGAGTCTGAATAGTATCAAGAAAGCTATATACTCAGAGTAAATAATTGTTTTTCTTATTTAGCCATTCAAAATATTCTTTCTCTACCCAGAATGTTACAACTAATTTCAAAGCTTTGTGTCCTCACAGCACGTAACTCTTTGGATTCTTTGGACTTTTTTTAAACCACAACTGCATCTACATTTCATAAGCTGTCATTTAACTGGACAAAACTTCTGGCCAGATGCAGCTGGAGTGCTTTTGTGTATGAGGCATTGTCTGCTTATTAAGCATTGTCTGTAATTTCAATATAAATTGTTGAGCAGACATTTCTGCTTACAGAAAATAGAAGTTGGCCTAAAAGACACCAGAGATACAATGGACAACAATTCCTGTGAGAATCAAGCAATTCTCTGTGACAATATTAAAGAAATCAGGTGAAGGCAAGAAAAGGGTTAGGAGAGGCCTATGTAGCCTTGAAAAGACTTAGATATATGTGGGTGCTCATAATATTCTGAGGCTGGACATCTTCATGATGCCAACAGTGAACAGAACTTCCCCTGGAAGAAGGCAAAATGAAAGACCTTTGTTTAGATTCCAAATGGAAATGGAACCCCCACACCCCCTCCTCGCCAAACAAAATAAAAAAATAAAATAAAATAAAAAGAAAGAGAGTTAGGGAAGTTCTTCAACAGATATATCTTGGCTTTCTCAATCCATGAGCCATTTTGCTCCAGGGGATACATCCAAACATAAATTTTATGAAGAGACCCCGTGATTTGGCACTGTGAGTTGGCGTATAATTGGACCCACTCACAGGATCTTAACCTTCTCTGCCAGGGGAGTCATCATCTGAATGGGAAAAACCATTGCAAAATTTTCCCTTCATCTAAGAAGAATGACTAATTTTAGATGTATCACAAGGAAGTGTTTTGTTCCAAACATAGTTCCTAGAAATAGTGGGGCATTCCAGTCCAACAGATGAAAACCTTCCTCACAAGAACCAAATCAGTGTATTGTGCACCACTTGCCAGCGAATCCAAATTGCCTGCCTTTAAGAAGATGAGAAGACAATGGGGCTTCTAAAAGAATGGATAATTCCAAAATCTCTATGTAGATTATCTCTCGATTGTAGAATATTTACAGCAAAATTTCATTCCCAGGAGATCTTTTCCTCATCACTCTTGGACCCATCCTTTCTTGCTGCTCTCACTTGTTAAGTGAAAGCACATTTTATCATCAGGCTAAACAAAGCTTGGTTGAACATTTAAATCTGTTATATAATTTTAACAAATTAAAAAATTTTAATGTGACTTTTGAATTAATTTTACAGTTATTACAAACAACATGTTAGTAAATTTTTAAATTTTTAAATAAAATAAATTCTTACAATTTTTCATTTAAGTTTTAAACATGCATGGGGTATTGGTAAGTTTATTGAACTAAAGATGGAATACTGAGTCTAATTCTGATTTTCTCAATAATTAATTTAGATCAGTAACTTCATTTCTCTATTCATCTGTACAATGAAAGAATTGACCTCTTGATCTGTAAATAATTTCCAGATCTAAAATTCTTTGATTCTAAATGAAACAGATTTCTTCTCCTTATATCAGAAATAAGCAGAAATATAAGGTGGTTTTTACTAAGTGCTGAATGACTATATTAGGTACAGAGGGAGATATCAGTTCTAGCTTACATGGCATGATAGATTCATGGAGGAGGTGTGATTTAAGCTAGGACTTGGACGTGGTCAGAATTTTTATAAGTTCATTTCAGAGGAATTTATGGAGGAAAAACAACTCAAGATGTATTAAAGTCAGAAAGCAGACCAAATGGAGAGTTCCTTTAGGAGAGGATAGTATTAAGTTTAGAGACCAAATTTAGGAACATCTTTAGTGCCTGGTATACAATATACAGAATTTACCCTAAAAATGGGTAGCACACAATTTTTTTGTTGTTGTTTGGAGTAGGGTAGTTGAGGGGCGGATTACATGTGCTAAAAGGTTTTTGGAAAAGAAGAAAGTATTACTTGGTTCCTACTACCTATCAGTTTCTGTCTTCATCCAGGAACATGGACAGCTAAGAGTCTATTTTATTTTTTAAAGTGTTAATTTGATTATTTAATTTTTATTCCGTGTCAAAATGTGGCATGGGGCAAGTGGCAGGATTTCTTGTATTTGTACATTAGCTCAGGTTTCCTCCATTTTATTATTTAATCCAATTAATCTGATTATTTATGGGTAATAAGGGAATTTATTCCTTCATGCTACATTATTGCTATGGAGTATATGTCTGTGCCCCTTCAAACTTCATATGTTGAAATCCTAACCCCCAATATGATAGTATTAGGAGGTGGTACTTTTGGAAGGTGATTAAGTCATGAGGCTGGAACCCTCATGAATGGGATTCATGTTCTTATAAGAGACCCCAGAGAGCTCTCTCTCCTCTTCTGTCATGTGAGGACAAAGTGAGAAGACGGCCATTTATGAACCAGGAAGCAGGCTCTCAAACACTGAATCTGTTGACACGTTGGTCACAGACTTCTCAGCTTCCAGAACTGTGAGAAATAAATTTCTAATGTTTATAAACTATTCATTCTATGGTGTTCTGTTATAGCAACCTGAATTGACTAAGAAAATTATTGAGAAGTCATTTATTTCTTCCTTAACTATTTCATGTGTGCTGTGCTTAAGGGCCTGGGCTGAGCTCTGAGAACAAGACAGATATATCCTTCACTTTCTGGAATTTATCATCTCTGTCCATTCACTCCTTGGGCTAAGCAGTTTTTCAGAACTTGTATTTTTGTATAGTATTGCATATTTTCCTGGTAATGATAAAAAACAAAACAACTATGCAGTACACATCCACATAGTTTGACAGTTATCAGAAATCCTTATTTCTCTTAGGGAATAATTTGTAGCCAACACTATTCCATCTTACTTGTGTTGCCAAATCCTCAAAGCTCATAAGGAGAAATTCCAAGTATGTTAATTTAAGTAGGGGTTTATTAATTTAAACTATTTTACTTGCATGATTCTCCCTAGAGTATGCAAATCTGAACAGTAGAAAATTCTGTGACTTCTGTAGGGGAAAAGAGAGGGAAATGAGCTGGTGTGATAGAAGAAATGGAGGAAACAACCAGTAGACATCAATGAACAAAGTGAAGATGAACCCACCATCTTCTGTTAAAACTTCAAGGCTCATAATTTATTCTTGGAAAAAGTGAAAACATTTATTAGCCCTTTTGTGATCTCATTTCTGTTTTAAGCTTCTCTCTGGTTTTTATTGTAATCTGATTTCACTTGTATAAAATGTAAGGCAATGTTGAGATCATACAATGTAACATGGTTTTGCTACCACAGTTTTTCAGTAGACTGTAAAAGACAGATTATGCTTTTCTTAAGTTAGACATTCTCACCTTTTGAGGCATTTAACACCATCATGAAATTTAGCATGGTGTTTATATTAGAGTCGTGTGGTACACATCTTTTGTTCTGGGAGCCCCTCGATCATGAAAGTCTCAGTTCCTGGCCCAGAAATCATTATGAAGTATTGACTAATGGAGACCTGTCTCTGTTCTAAAGGATTTTTTTAAGTCTATCTTCTTTTGGAATATATACAAAATCTTGGGAGATGATCCAGCCAGTATATCTTTGTGATCAGTGCTTTCAATCAGGTTTCCCTCATTTAAAAGATTTGCCAACTTTATCTATGAGCCATACTTCAATGGGGCGCCTGGATGGCTCAGTCTGTTAAGTGTCCAACTTCGGCTCAGGTCATGATCTCGCGGTTCATGGGTTCGAGCCCCACATCAGGCTCTGTGTTGACAGCTCAGAGTCTGGAGCCTGCCTCAGATTCTGTATCTCCCTCTTTCTCTGTCCTTCCCCTGCTCATGCTCTATCTCTCTCTGTCTCTCAAAAATAAATAAACGTTTTTTAAAAAATTGAGAATATGAGCCTCACTTCAAATTGACAATGATATCAGATAAGTAGTTTGAGATTGGTCACACAGTTGCCAGTGCTGGGCTTCTCCTTCATATGTGGGCAAACTATGCCTAACTCTCTGACCCAAACTGCCCCATATTGTGATGCTGCTCATAGCATGCTTTGCTATTCCAAAGGGCTCAGTAGCAATTCCTATTTTTGACATTTCTTCCCTTTTTAATCTTGACACAAAATTATCCTTGTGTTTTGGTATTGTAAACTATGGAAGTCCATTAGAAAACAGACATATGAAAATACCTACTCTACCTGCTCTAGAAACTGTCCTTGACCCATCAGCTAGTTTAGATTCCTCCTATTACACATTTCCATTGCTCTCTGTGTATTTGTGTAATAATTTTCCCAGGTATTAAGTATCTGCACAATTACTTGCTTAGGGTACATTTCCCCCTGCTGTAACATAAGCCCTAAGAAGGAAGAAAAAAGGAGCTCTCTCTATATTTTGCCATTATATACCCATCACCTAACACAAAGAGTGGTGCCTGTAGGATGACCTCAATAATTGTGTGAACTGAATAAATAGAATGGCAGCTAGATATCTAACAGTAGGCAATTGATACATGTTAATTGAATAATGCCCCAGTATAGTGTATGACTTTTCTCAAGGAGGATTTTAAGGAATAATGGTGGGAATTTTTGTCTCAGTGATAGCTCAGTGGGGGGGAAATAATAATGCCTTCTCCGCATTTGTATAAATGTGTTACTCATTTCCAGTAACAACACATGGCCTTCCTCCCAAAATGGCATTAGGTCAATGAGTGCTTGAAGGATTTATTTTATTCCAGACCATGTTAATATCTCCTTACATTTGTACATTGCTAACCAAATAGAAGAATGGCTGGATGTTAGAGGAAATTAAAAGGATAAAACTAATCTCCTTTTACTCCTCAAAATTCAGAACACCTTTGGTTAAATTAAAGTGTAAATTATAACCACAGATACAAGCCCATTTAGGTGTGGAGCAACCATGTGATGGAAATTGGCTGAAATTCTGTAGATGCCTTACGAAACAGCCCTGAATACTACACTGCATAATGGTTGCTGCTGGGAGGAACAGCCAGGGTGCTTTCAGAGAGATCACCTCATGCGTCACCCTGCCCCATGTTGACCCCTACCATGAAAAGCAGGAGAATGTGGCATTTAGGGTGCAGACTCTGCATCATGATTTTATACGAATCATGAATCTACATGAGTTCAAAGCCTACACTTATTTCTTACTATTTGGGTTTTTTTCTGGGTAAGTTACTTATACTCTCAGTGCCTTATTCTCCTTATCTCTTAAAAATAGGTGGTGGTGGTCTCCACTGCATAAGGTCATCATTAGGATTAAATTAGTTAATGTAGGTAAAATATGTACAGGAGTTTGCTAGAGTAAATGTTCAGTGAACACTGGTTTTATTATGACTACTATACAACACGGAACTTGCACAGTGGTGGAGGCCAACACTAAGCAAATAAAACAAACATGGTTCCAAATGTTCATCACCCTGACTAAAGAAACTAAAAAATGGGAAGGAACACAGGTTAACCTGTATTTCTCAAGTATGTGTAAGAAATAATAGTTGGTTTTTTTTAATGTTTATTTATTATTATTTTTTTTTTTTAACATTTATTTATTTTGAGACAGAGAGAGACAGAGCATGAAGGGGGGAGGGGCAGAGAGAGAAGGAGACACAGAACCGGAAGCAGGCTCCAGGATCTGAGCCATCAGCCCAGAGCCTGACGCGGGGCTCGAACTCACGGACCGCGAGATCGTGACCTGGCTGAAGTCGGACGCTCAACCGACTGCGCCACCCAGGCGCCCCTAATGTTTATTTATTATTGAGAGAGAGAGAGAGAGAAAGACAGAGAGCATGAACAGGGGAAAGGCAGAGAGAGAGGGAGACACAGAATCTGAAGCAGGCTCCAGGCTCTGAGCTGTCAGCCAGAGCCTGATGCAGGGCTCAAACTCACAGACCATGAGATCATGACCTGAGCCAAAGTCAAACCCTTAACCGACAGAGCCACGTAGGTGCCCCCAGAAATAATGTTTGGAATCTGTGGTACAGTTTATGTTTGTTAAAACAATATTATGACCATATCATATTTAGTTATAACATATGTCTCATAAGTAAGCAGGGGAAGTATTGATATGCCTCATTAGCAGATGAAGAAATTAAAGAGAAGAGGGCGAGTGATGAGATCAAATGGCCTGTACACAGTGGATCAGGAATTATAATGCAGTTCTCCTGAAATCTAGTCACAGACTTTCATATTCACCACTTGGCTACTGTTCTGAGGTTTGCCTCAGATTAAAAACTTTTTTTTTTGCCTTTACTCTTTTATAAATCTATTCATTCTGGTCATTCAAAAGCACTTAAGAATGTCTACTGGGTGGATGGTAGCACTGTCAACTAATTGGTTGATAGAATGTTCTGCATCTCTTTGATTTTCTGATGCATCAGTAGTTACTAAGTGTTAAACACTAGGGATTTATAAGTGAAAAGATCTAGTTCTTGACCTCAAAGAATTCATATTGTAGTGGGGAATGAAGACAGAAAATGAATTAAAATATAGTATGATACGTTAACTATATAAGGAAGCATGCATTTAAAGATGATAACATACGGGGGAAAGGACTTTGCTTTGAGAAGGGAGAGGGCAGTGGTCAAGGAAAGACATCTGAGCTGAGTTACACTGAGTTTAGGAGTTAGCCCATATTAGTGCTAAAGAGCTCACATGAAATGTCATTTATTATATGCCAGGCATTGTTCTGAGTACTTTGCATGTATTAATAAATGAGAAATACAGCACTATTAAAATGGCATTATAGTTTTCACTGCAAACATTTAAGAATATATCTTGAATTTGTTCCCTCTATCTTCAGTACCATGATCATCTCTTCTGAACAACTTATATAATGTCCTAACTTGTCCCCTCCCTCTTTACTCTTATCACAGTCCAAGCCATTTTCTTTTTTTCTTTTTCTTTTTTTTAAATTTAAATTCAAGTTAGTTAACATACAGTGTAGTATTGGTTTCCAGAGTAGAACCCAGTGATTCATCACTTACATATAATACCCAGTGCTCACCCCAACAAGTGCCCTCCTTAATGCCCATCACCCATTTAACCCATTCCACCAACCACCTTCCCTCCAGCAATTCTCAGTTTGTTTTCTGTATTTAAGTCTATTATGGTTTGCCTTCCTCTCCCTTTTTATCTTATTTTTCCTTATCTTCCTCTTGTTCGTCTGTTGAGTTTCTGAAATTTCACATGAGTGAAATCATATGATATATGTCTTTCTCTACCATTTTCTACACAATAGCCAGAATTCACTTTCTAAGTGATAAAATGGGTAGAACTCTCCTACCTAAAACTCTCAATGATTTTTCATTTTATTTAGAAGCCCCAAATTTTCTTCATGGCCTACAGAACCTTACATGATATAGCTTCTTCTTTCTTCTTTTACTTCATTTTTTTTCTTTCTTACTTTTCTTTCTTATTCTTTTCTCTATTTCTTTCTTTTTTAATTTTTTTAAATGTTTATTTTTTAAAGAGAGAAACAGAGAGTGAGCCAGGGAGGGTCAGAGAAAGAGGGAGACGCAGATTCCAAAGTAGGCTCCAGGCTCCCAACTGTTAGCACAGAGCCCAAAGCTGGGCTTGAACTTATGAAAAGTGAAATGACCTGAGCTGAAGTCAAATGCTTAACCAGCACCCCTCTTCCTTCCTTCCTTCCCTCCTTCCTTCCTTCCTTCCTTTTTTTCTTTTTCTTTCTTTCTTTCTTTCTTTCTTTCTTTCTTTCTTTCTTTTTCTTTCTTTTCTATTCTCTTCTATCATCTACTTTACATTTTACAAGTCACGTTACACAATGCATAAAATGCTGATATTATGGGATGTTAATTAGTGATTCTTTAAAAGGGGAAATGATTTAATGGTCATGTAGTTTGAGAAAATATAGCGTCAAACAGCAACAGCTTATTTTGTTTGTATATGCACATATGTTAGTATATATTTATGAATGCTAAATTGTAAATCTTGCACTATTCTTACTTTATTAACCCAATTTTTTTCAAGGTGACTCTTATGTGAACATACCCTTAGAACATATTTTGGGAAATGCTTCAACCTGAATAAAAGCCATATTAAAGAGATCAACCTTAAATTGGGTTCAGGAGTTTAGCAAGTTTAAGACCTTCTAAATGTCATATTTTGGGAGAAAAGATAGAAAGGAAACAATTAATCAGAGATTATATTTGCCAGATGTCAATAAAAATTCATGAAGTCTTAGAGTAAAATCTCCTTTACCCTCTTCATTCAATACTAAGCTTCCATCATGTTCTTAAGTTAGGTTCTGAAGATTGAAATTGAGTCACTCTTGAGTTAATTAATTCCAAAAAGGATTTATTGAGGATCTATTAGGATGAGTCTATGATTGGAAAGTTTCCTTGGCAGGGAGAACTACCAGGGTGGGGGAACTGTAAACTTTCCTTTCCTGTTTTCCAATCAGAAAGGGCAGTATTGTATTGATTGAACGTGGGTGGTCCTTAACACATTTTCATGAATCAGAAATTATATTTGCCAAATGCTATTCCACTGTAAAATTAGCAATAGCATATGTGGGTGATGAGTATCTTTTTATGTGTTTTATCTGTTTACAAAAGAGAAGAAAAGAAATTATAAAATTGTTTGGCATAAGTTCATAAGGTGAATAAAAGTTATATGGATCTATTCAATGCATCCAGCTCTATACTAAATGATTTAAAAGACTGAGAGAGAACTGCTAGAAGGCTACTCTAATTTAATGCTAGTGTGGTTTTCTGCTGTTTTTTGATTTTCTCTCTTAAACTTTATGCAATTGCATATGCTGGGATTTTAGGATGAGAGGAGATGGTTGTACATGTAGATGGAGGGGATGTAAGAGACTGGAGAATGATTTCTCAGCAATAAAAGCCTCCTTTTGGAGGCCCAGTTTTTCCTTTTCTATCACTTTTATTGCTAGCAAGCACATCTTCTCCAGAGATGAAACAGTAGATATGAATGGAAAAAAAAGATATTTTTAAAGAAAATATATCCAAATAAAAATGTATTCTTGATAATATCTCTATTATTTGAAATAAAATTAATACGATTCTCACTGAGAAGCATGGATGATTCTTGTGTGCATGAAAAATCAGATAACTGGCAGATAAAGGTCTACAGGCACTTAAAAGAATATCCTGGCACAAATCACAATTACTCTTGACTTTGAGGAGCTGTGGAGTAGCTAAAAGAAGGTACAGATTTATTTGGCAACAGAATCTTAGGACATTTTGCTGAGTTCATACATGGAAGACGGGCAAAAACATCTTTTGTCTAATTGCAATGGGATATTCAAAATTTGACTCACATAAGAAAGAGATCAACTTTTTTATCTTGCCATTGTGACCTTACCATGAATTCAAAGGCATTTGTTATAAGAGATCCCACTCTATTTGTGACTTATGAGCAGGCTACATTTTGGACATTCAAATGGACATCTTGTCATTTGATTTCTCTCCCACTCAAAGAAAAATGCATTTTCAAAAAATCAGAGAAAGGAAGACTCGTCCTTGCCTTTGCTCAATCTATTACTTTACAATTGGAGGGTGTGGCTGACCCAAGCAGTGATATCTCTTGCCAGGAATAAACAGAACCTCATAAAAGCAATTTGCAAAAAGCAATGTGTTGGTCTTAGTAGACAGTCTTTGCACTTGCCAGTGAAACTAGCAAGAAGGGTTGTAAGTCATTTAAATTTTCTGGGACCCATCTGTGAAATGATGCCCTCTGCTTCTTCGTCTAAGGCTTTGTGGGGTTCAAATTAGAAATGTATGCAAAAACTGGTTTGTCAACTATAAAGAATTTTTTTAATTTTTAATTTTTTTTTATTTTTGAGAGAGGGAGAGGGAGAGAGAGAGAGAGAGAGAGAGAGAGAGAACAAGTGGGGGAGGGGCAGAGAGAGCGAGGAAGACACAGAATCCAAAGCAGGCTCTAGGTTCTGAGCTGTCAGCACAGAGCCTGATGCGGAGCTCCAACTCATAGGCTGCAGATCATGACCTGCAGATGCTCAACCAACTGATGCTCGACCAACTGAGCCACCCAGGCACCCCAACTATAAAGAGTTTTTAAATGCTGGTGTCTTAGGTAGGGTGTCTCCAAATACAGACCCTGAGAAAAGGAATTTAATGCAAATAGCTTTTCTAGAAGATCCCAGAAAGCTGTGGCAGGAAAATGAGAAGTGAGACCAATATAAGATAGGTTAATAAGCAGATTGCTGCTATGTATAACTGGAACTCATTTACACAGGGGATCTCTGGGAGACAGTGTATAGCACACTTCATACATGCTCCCCCTAACAAGTGAGGAAAGTGTATAGTCTCTTTTCCCACCTGATATGGACTGAGGCTCCATTTGGGGGTGTCAATTCTTCAACGCTTGTGGCCTGCCCTGCAGTGTTGGCCACATACACCAGAGAAATCCCTTAGAGAGAAATGGGCGCTCTGAGAGTACTCCAGAATGGTGGGAACTGGCAGGATATGGGAAACCCTTCCCATATCCCCACTATCTGCTATAATTGTTTCTCATCATGAAATAGGATTGACTTGAAAGCAAGCTTTGAATCCAGCCCTGGGCTGTGTCTACAGCTGGGTTCTTTAAAGAATATTACAGCAGTGTGACGAATTAACCCATTTTATATGTCAATTTAAATATTTTGTGATGGGTGAATAATTTTGTCTGTGTGTGTGTGTGTGTGTGTGTGTGTGTGTGTGTGTGAGATCTCCACTTCGTCTTGTAATGCTTACTTTGGGTTATCTCAATTGAAAGAAAGATTAAAAGTAATGCTAAAATATTTTGCTTTTAGTTGAGGTTGGCTAGTCTTAAATTATGATATAAAAATGTACTGTGTGTCAGTGACATCCATGATTATTCATACAGTTTGATATTGTATAAAATGTCTTATAAATACATTTTTCTGAAGTGTTTAAAATTTATTCTTATAATTTTTATATTATAAACACATTTAAAGTAAGAATTTTTATTAAAAGTAGTGATATATGTTGTTGACACAGTGTTATGTTGATCACTCTATTTTAAATTATTTTGCACATTACTACAAGAGGCTTTTGTATTTATTCTTGTTGGGGCAATGGAAACATTTAGCTCTTTAAGTAATTGATCAAGATTAGTGACTCTTAATCCACTATAATGAAATATACATAAAGCTTTTATATTCTTTAACACAATGGTTTTTTTTTTTTAATTTTTTTTTCAACGTTTTTTATTTATTTTTGAGACAGAGAGAGACAGAGCATGAACGGGGGAGGGGCAGAGAGAGAGGGAGACACAGAATCGGAAGCAGGCTCCAGGCTCCGAGCCATCAGCCCAGAGCCTGATGCGGGGCTCGAACTCACGGACCGCGAGATCGTGACCTGGCTGAAGTCGGACGCTTAACCGACTGCGCCACCCAGGCGCCCCAAACACAATGTTTTAATATGATCATTTTATATGTGTCAATATGAACCTAAAAAATGTATGATGCCACGAATCTGAGGAACTATATTAGTAACAATGCAGATTTAATTTTTATCAGAATGGCTCAAAATAACAGCTTACTTTAAATGGGATTACCTTTTCTTCTGTATTACAATCCCAATGGTGAGCAGCACAGGGCTCTGTGTGTCAGGGGTCAGGTTCTTACACTTGCTCTTTTGTTTCTTGACAGTTACCTTATTTGTAAGTGGCTCACCACCTTCTCTGTAGTCCAGCTAAAGGGTAGAAGGAAAGGGAGAAAGGTAAAGGGGAGGCATACTTCTTCCTTTTAAAAGAATATACCAGAAGTTACACATATCACTTCTACTCACAAACCAATGTTAAGAAATTAGTCACACAGTCACATCTGTGTGCAAAGAAAACTAGGAAAATAGTAGTTTTTTTGCTGCATGACAAGTGCTTGGCTACAACGAGAGATTCTATTACTGTGAGAAAATTGATAGCTAGCATTTTGTGCCAGTATCTTCCTTTTGGATAAGACAAATATCCGTGTACACTGTTTTCTTGTACACATAGAGCATACCTATTCTTCAAGAAAGGGGAAACCTATCCATTTTTAATATTCATTTCAGAATCCTGGATTTCTGAATGCTGTTCAATCCTTTCCACTGTTCAGGGTCACCCCAGGGTACAATAGCCTGTAAATTAAAAGACAAGTCATCTGCACCTTTAATACACACTAAGTACCCAATATTATATGGTAAGGAAGTAGATACTATAAGAAAATGTAAAAATGGAAAATGCGTATCAAGTATTGGTCTGCAACAAATATCGAATCCTGCTGGTTAGGAATTGAGAAGACTCCCTGCTCCAGCTATAGCCTTCACTCCTTGGCTTGCCTAACTGGTAGCCCCTAGTTCTGCTGTCTGTGACATACTCTTTCAATTGTCCTCCTGGTTCCTTGCTTTATCCCCTGGGAAGTTCTTTGGTGCTTATTCCTGTTCCCTGGACACATCAGTAGTGGGCGTGGGGAATATGCTTCTTTTAGGCATGCCGTCTCTCACAGCTCACATCCTGCAAAGGCAAGCTGAAGGTCTGAGTGTTGCTTTAGCCATTGCAATTCCCATCAAAACCAAACCAACTTTCAGACTCTTGTTTCTGGTCCATATCATATGAAGGCAAACACAATCAATTAGAGTTTCTAGATAATAGTGTTAAGCCTGATATCAATGATCTTTAATTTATTTGCCTCCTTGCTCAGCCTACCCCTTTTCTTTTTCCACTGAAGTGGCTACATTGAGGTCATCAGAAAAAAAAAAAAAAGGCTTGAGTTTGAAGGCAACCTCCTTAATCTCATTTTAGTCCTTGGGCTGATTCCCATCATGTGATGGAGAACCCTTAGCAGGAGGTGCCTGAAGAAAACTTCACATCCCAGGCATAACTCCTCCTTTTTTTAAATGTTTATTTAGTTTGGAGAGAGAGAGAGAGAGACAGACAGACAGAGCGTGAGCTGGGTAGGGGCAGAGAGAGGGAGTCACAGAATTTGAAACAGGTTCCAGGCTCCGAGCTATCAGCACAGAGCCCAACGTGGGACTCAAACTCACAGAGCTGTGAGATCAGGACGTGAGCTAAGTCAGAAGCTTAACCAACTGAGCCACCCAGGCGCCCCCAGGGATAACTCCTTCTAAAGCTGGTTTTTCAATGTCCCTTCTTATATCCCCTTACATTTATGTGTATAAAAGTTAGAATTTTTTTTTAATCTGGTGAAGTTTCAAACCACTGAGCTCTCAGTCAGCTTAGATTGTTGATTTAGGCCACAGCAGAATGATCTCTCTTAGCAGATCTGTGTTCTCTGCCATATCTGCCTACAGACTGGTTAGATGTAGCTCAAGCCTGTCTCCCTTGTAAGACTTTGCTGAAAGTGATATAGCCAATATAAATCAAAAGTTGAAGTTTTCCCAATTATTTTCCTTAAAACATTAGTTAAGATATGGTAAATACATCATGGAGTCACAAGTGAGAAATTTGCCAAATGTTTTCAATGGACAATTACATTCCAGCTTGCATTCTTTGTCATTTCTTCCTTCCACCTGGCCTGCCAAGCCAATGCCTGAGTACTCACCCTTATAAAAGTATCTCACCTTGGGAACAAAATTCACATTAATTACTATACAGGTTTGGGTGTTATAGCAGAAGCCAAAAATAGTGGTAGCTTAATTAAGAGAAAACTGCTGAACAATCTAGGGACCAAATGGCTGCTGCACCATTTTGCTCTGTTACCCTAAGGAGGTGCTCTTGTCAGTGTGGTCCAAGATAGTTTACCCTAATATCTGCATTCAAGTCACTGGAAACGGGAAGGTAGCCCCAGAAGATGGAGCACTGCATTTCACCTTGTATGCCTTTTGGCTAGACTTTATCATATGCCTACACTCAGCTGCAAAAAAAAAAAAAAAAAAAAAAGGCCATGAAGAAAGACTGTGTTTCACTTATCCCTTGCTGCATAAGAAATAACTCCAAAATTTTGTATGCTAAAATAAGAATGATTTGCTTATGTTTTTAAGAGTCAGCTGGGCATTTTTTTTCCAGCTCTATAGGATGCTCACTTGGTCAATGGTGTAGCTGCTATCAGATTGCAGCTGGGCTGGTTAGAAGGTCTAAAAGGCCTTTCACATGGGCCTTTGTGCTGGTAAGCAGTGCCTTAGTTTTCACCCATGAGGCCTCCTTCTCCTGGAGAATAGGCTTCTTATAGATTGGCAGCTGATTTCTAAGAGAATGAAAGGGCTGGGATTCTTTTTTTTTTTTTTTTTAATGTTTATTTATTTATTTTTGAAAGAGAGAGAGAGAGAGAGCACAAGTCAGAGGAGAGGAAAAGGGAGAGGGTGACACAATCTGGCAAGCTCCAGGCTCTGAATTGTCAGCACATAGCCTGACAGGGGGCTTGAACCCACAGACTATGAGATCATGACCTGAGCTGAAGACAGACACTTAACCGAGCCACCCAGGTGCCCCAAGGGCTGAGATTCTTAAGGACTGCCATGACTCTTAAGGAATAAGCCTAGAACTATATAGCCTCACTTCTGGTGTACGTTTGATCAGAGCAATTCACAAGTCCAACCTAGATTCAAGGGGTTGGGAAATAGACTCTACCTTCTAATGAGAGGAGCAACATGCATATACATGTGGGGGTGGGGAATAATTGGGGACTATCTTTGAAGACTACTCATATCTTTGATGATGATGCACCAGATAAAAATCAGGTCTTTATTTATCATGAAAGAAAGAGGAAGAATAGACAATAGAAGACACCAAACACCCTCTACCAGAAGGTCTTTCATCAGGTTTAAGTCATTGTCCCAAAAATATTTCTGCATATTCATAAATCATAAATTATTACAAATTCTTTCTATAATTTAAGTACATTTTTATAAAGAGTTGAAAATTGATGAAACTTAACATCATTTTGTTTTACACCTTATCTGAAAGATATTTAAGTTTATGCATTTTTGTAGGAATCAATTATTTTAGAAGCTATCACTATTATTTTCTAATTTAACATTTTTCATATTAAAATGTTTTTTTCCACTGTAACTCTGCTGTCTCTTTGCTATAGAAATATTTTTAAATTGTGTTATTTTTTATATAGATAGGATGGCTTGGGTATACACATCTCTACCTGGATTTACTTTCCATGTCCATAGATTATGAACACGAGATTAGGATGGAGTTAACATTTATCTAACTACATAACCTATAAGAACAGCAGTTATAATAACATTTACCTCAGGTGGTAGTCATGAGCTGTTAATCATTCTTCATTTGTCAGTGGTGTTTTGGTATATCACAGTGTTCCAAATTGATGAAATCCATCATGGATGGGCTGGCTGGTGAAGATTACAGCACATGACCATTTTCCTCATTTCCTACTCTGCCTAATAGGTAATAAGACATCATGAAAAGAACCAAAGCTTTGGAATCAGATCTGGATCCGAATCAGTGTTTTAGTATTTCCACTACTTCCTAACTCTGTGCCTTTGGGGAAAAAACATTAATCGTCTTTCTCCCCAGCCTCACCAGAAAACTAGGGACAAGTAATATCAATCTTGGAAGGTATTCTGAAATTAAATGAGGTAGTGTGTGTAAGGTCTGTGTCTGGAACAGTGTTCATACTCCAGGGAAAGAAACTGTTTTATTATTACAATTTAAGTTAGCCATCTTGCACATTTCTCCAGGTAAAAGCTGTACACAGAAAAGTCAAGAATGTGCCCAACTGCTTCAGGATGATATTGTTAGGAGGATTTGTTGTGGAAGTAGAAAATATTCAGTTCTTCATATAAGTCAAGGCTTTGGGGACAGGTCAGTCTAATTTCTGCATGTTTGGGAAGATAATCATCATGAATTTAGCTCAGTAGAAATCTTATTTTTAAATAATAATTAAAAGAATGGGGTCACTTTCTTATTTTTGTTGGAAGACTGATATACTAGTATTTTTGCATATTCAACATCCAATTAATTTTAAGACTCTGTACCGCTTAAACTTTTAGGAATACTTTATTGTCCAGCAATTAAATTTTGATTGTGTTCTTTATAGTCTGTTCTCATTCATTGTTTTAAGTATGCCTTATGTGTTCATTTTTAATAAAAATGACAGGCTTCTGTTTTAATTTTAAAGTTATCTATCAACGTCAAATATTGTCTAATAAACTGTTAAGTAAGACATTTGCCATTTTCCATATCTGTGGAAAATATGTGATTTAGCAATAGTATTAAGGTAAAGTCAGAAATATTTTTAATCGATGCAGAATGTGATGGTTTATTAATATCTTCTTTTCACTTGCAATATTTTTCTCGAGATAACAGGAAACACCAGCCAGAAGGAACTTAGACTAATTTAGAGTAGTATCTGATTCTCTCAGTGGTTCACGTTAAGTTGCATACTTATCCTGTTTTGTCAGGGAGATTCCATGTATAGAAATTTGAATTAAATGGGAGAAGCTAAGCTACCAGTACATTTGTTTTTCAGAGAGAATAATAGTACCATAAAAAGTTTAGAACACAACACATTCTGTATGGATATGGCAGTGGTGCAGATGAACTCTGCTGAACACGTGTTTGTTATTTTGGCATATTCTTCAAATATATCATGGAGTATAAATTGTAAGAAAATATGAATTTAAAATCCCCCCAATTTTGATATCTCTGGTCCCATTTTCTGGTTTTGTTAGTTCTTTAAAATTGCTTCCTCTTTCATTAATGTTTTGTTTTGATTCAGCAAGCTGTCAAGACATGGACTTAGAAATAGATTCAGAATTCTAGTATCATGTCTGTTCCTCATTTTACAGTACTTGTGTGGATTTTTATTTTCTCCTCCAACTTTAGTTGGCATTTGTATTGTCCTGGCACTCCCTTTGGCTTTCCTACCTCTGTTGGAAAGCGCTAAACACCATTATCCCCAGATTAGGAAATGTATCCCTCATTGAGGTAGGTATACCTTCTTGTGATAAAAATACCGAGATCATTTTCAAACTTCCTTCCTGTAGATGATTTTAAAACAAGTCATATTAAATTCTTGATGCTGGAATGTAAGAACAGAAGGCTATGGAAAGGAAAAATTTTCACAAGCTCCACACATTAAGAAAAAAAACGGATACATGAAAAAGGTAAACCAACTAAAAAACAAGCACAGCTGTGGTGATGGAGATGTAAAACTTCAGCATCCTGTCATATTCATTACTTGTCCACGTGGCTTTGACCTAGTATTCACCTCTGGTTCACGGGGCAAATGTGAGGAAGGCTGAAGTGCAAAATCATGAACTTAGTAGCTACAAGTCCTGAGGACTATTTACTGCTCTTCTTTTCTATAACCTGCCATCTTGGATGATTACCACATTTCATTTAGTCTTGGGCTCACTGTTTACGTAATGAGCAATGGACCCACACACTTTCCTCATCATGTTGATTTGGAATAAATAATGGTGACAAGGAGTATACTTGACAGAGCTGTCCACCTTTCCATACCCCCACAATGATTCAGGTGCTTTGCTTAGACAGTAAACAACTGACATTGTGATGTCCTCTTGTTTCCCTGGCTTGGTGGATGCTGGACTCTCCTGTTCCCCTCAACTCCCTTACATTTGCTAGGGTCACCCAGGGCTCCCTGTTTTGAATTTACTAATCTGGTAAGTACTTTTCAAATTATGCTAGAGTTTGGCAGGTCATAAAAGGTCTTTTGCTGCAGTCCCCTGTAGCCTACCCTGGACAAAGTGCATTTTAATTGCTTTTCGGTAGGTTATATGCCTGCATTTGTATTCCAGTTTATCCCAAATTCTCCTTCGGGCCAGGGTGGGGTACATAGCACTTCCTCTTAGCCTGGAATACTTTTGGACTGTTACAAATGGAGGGAAAAAAAACAGGCAGCGATTTACTAACTCTAGGTGTAGGTTTAATCTTGATAATTATAATCAATATCTAAAACCTTGACTACAATTTGCTTTGAAAATTGAGTCCAAAGCCATGTTTGCAATGCTAGTTAAGGACTCCTTTAGGTAGACTACACTTTCTCCTTCTGAGCATTTTATAGCTTGCTCAATATTGTGAAAACTGAAATAGATTCAATGGTGTAACTGCCAATTATTTTACTTTTATGGCTTTGAGATCTAAAACATTATTTCTAAATCTCTGATTGTACAAATACCAAGGAATTGGTTAAAGTCTCCCCCCAAATCCATTTTCCTCAGATTCTTAAAATCTCAATTACAAGACACGTCTCCCCCAAAAGGTGACATTTTGAGATTTCCATCTAACAGTCCTTATTTAAACATAGTTGGGGGAGGGGGAGTCACAGAAAGTAAATGAAATGGAAATGCCATAGGCATAACCAATAACTTACCAGAAGAAACGACACAGAACTGGATTGATTTACTAAAGCATCCCTGTACCATGACGTTTAGAGTGTCCTTATCTTCATTTATGGACCAGGGAAAGTTGACATTTGCATGGCTTGGGTGGGCTATACTGCATGTGGTGGGAACTTGTGAGTTTCATGTAGAATACATTTTATGTAAATACAGTCTTATCAAGGAGCAGGGGCAAAATCTGTCATATGTTTACAGAACTAAGTGACAGTGTTCATGGGCTGCCCAGTATATTTTAGGGGCATTTGGCACAACTCTTGTTTTTATTAGTCTTTGGAAGAAACTGGCTTTCACTTTGTTATCTTTCCAATGCCAAGTTTGAATTGAAAACGAACATTACATCAGCTTGTTTCTTGGTCCTTGGGAAAAAATCCAGCCTGTATGGACAAATTCAACCAGGATGCCAAGGGAAGAGACAGATTGTGTCTGTTGAAATGCGTGGTATCAAGTTTTACACATTTTGTTTGGAGTACAGTGTTGCTCCCACCCAATTCTGACCACACACACACACACTCACAAGTTTAAAAAATTTTAAGTTAAAATCTACCAAATATACACAAAAATAGATTTGTGCAAGCATATTCTTGTACTGAATGTTTGGCAAGAATTTAATTATTCTGTGACAATTTATTGATTGAGAAAGTATCATGAGGAAAGGACTGAAGCAGTGTCTAGAAAGTGGATTTGCATGCACAGATCTTTTGTTATATGTATTTCCAGGATTGCACACTAATTGTATTACATACTTGTTTCAGTAAAATAAGAAGAAATTATGGCTTAACAGGCCTAGAGATTAAACACTATAAAAGGTAACATCCTTGGTGGCCTAAAGTAACCAAAGATATTAGATTCAGATATTCTGCGACATAATTACCATTATTTTGTTTCACATGATATGGGCAAGTTTGCAGTTTTAGTTTGGGAATGACTCTCTCTCTCTCTCTCTCTCTCCCTCTCTCTCTCTCTCTCTCTCTCACACACACACACACACACACACACACACACAAGTTAATGTGTTGGATTTTTGAATATAAAAAACATTTACTTGTATTTGTATTTTTTTTTCTAGTTTAGCAGTTAGTATGTATCCACCAGCTTGGTTAACTACTGAAATCAAGAATTTTTAAAACTTTATAATAGCTAATATGTGGAATCCACTTATGTCCATCAACAAATGAGTGGATAAAAAATATGTGATATATATATCATTTTTAAGCCACAAGAAAGAAGGAAATTCTGCCATTTGAAACAACATGGATGAACCTTGAAGGCATTATGCTAAGTAAAATAAGCCAGAGAGAGAAAGATAAATACTGCATTGTATCACTTATACACAAAACCTAGAAAAAAGTCAAACTCATACACACAGAGTAGAAAAGTGGTTGCCAGGAGCTGGTGGCCAGGGTAGGTGACGCTGGTAAAAAGGTACAACTTCCAGCTATAAGATGAATAAAGTTTGAAGATCTAATGTAAAACGTGGTGACATATATAGATAAAACTGTATTATGTAATGGAAATTTTCTAAGAGAGTAGAACTTAAATGTTCTCAACCCTGACAAAAAAATAAATATGTGAGATGATGGGTGTGTTAATTAACTAGATGGTGAGAAGCCTTTCATAATGTATACATACATCAAACCACCACGATGTAGACTTTAACTATCTTACAATTTTGTTGGGGCTCTTGGGTAGCTCAGTGGGTTGAGTGTCTGATTCTGGATTTCAGCTCATATCCTGATTCTAGGGTCATGGGATCAAGTCCCACATTGGGCTCCACACTGAGCATGAAAATTGCTTAAGATTCTCTCTCTCTTCCCCTATCACTTCTCCCTGGCTCTGCATCTTGGCCCCCCTCTTCCACTCTCTCTAAAATTAGAAAAAAATCAGTACCTTACAATTTTGTCAATTATATCTCAATCAAGTGGAAAAAATAAAACATCAAAAGAAAAAGAAGAATAAAAACTTCTTTAAACTGAGAGAAAATACTAAAAACAAAACAATAAATCAAAAAGCTCTGGGGTGTGTTTGAGTTATTTTAATGTCATGATTTTTGGGTGTGGTGATGTTTGCTGGCTTCTCTCTATGGTTTTATCAAGGACTTGTTCTATATTTCTGTGATGTTCGGCTTATGGTATTTTGCCTCTGCTGCACCAGGAGTTCAGTGTGATTGTAGGAAGAACTTTCTAATAAGTCATGTATCTGTAAAGTGCCAACCAAATGGCTTGGATCCTTCTCCTATATTTGGTATGCCCACATACTCTCAATTATTGCATTGGGTAGAAACTTAGGCAATAGAAACTTGTTTTGGTGGGGTTTTCCTTGGAATGAGCTTTGTAGCAGAATTAGTAGGAGGAAAATAGTACATATGATACTTGCCCAAGGTAGTTATTTATTTGTGAGTGTTGTATTTGTGAGACAAATATTTGCTCAAATTTTGAAAGAGGTTGACAATGAATTGCTACTTTCTGTCTGTAGGTGGTGCCTACCTGTACAAGACTCTAGGTTATTGAGTCTGGGTTGAAACAGGCTGATTTGGTCTGCTTTCCTTGGCTTGACCTACTTGGAGATAGCTTCAGGAATCTAAGTTTGTCAAAAAGAGTTAGTTGTGGATTTGTTTGTTTGTTTGTTTCTTTGTTTTTTTGAAAGGAATTCCATACCAGATGGCCAGTCATACATTTGTTCACTTATTTAGTAACTATTTATTTAGCATATATGTGGGCCGAGTCTATGCTAGACAATTGATGCACAATGATGCATGATCTTCTCTGTCTTCTAAAGGCTCATGATCTAGTGAGGAATATAGACCAACAGACACACAATTACAATACAGTTTACTAAAGAGTAAGTGTAGGATGGCAGAGAGTGTTTAACTGGGGCACTTGACCTATTTGGAGAGATTGGAGAGGCTACCCAGAAGAAATGAGAGCTAATCATGAGACAAATAGTAGAAACTAACATGTGAAAGATAAGAAATTAGAAAAATGAAAAATGGAATATCCAAGGCAGAGAGTTTAGTTTTACAAAAACCTAGAGATGATAGTTAAGATTTAAAATCTGCTGTGCTGTCCCAGTTAAATTCCAATAACAAATGTATCCTTTCTTTCCAGTTTTTCTTATTGTTTTGGTCAGAATTAGCTCTTAGGGCAGACCTATTCTTACTATATAGTGTTGCTTTTGGTTGTCATAAATAGTCACCAGGCTTTTCCCTAAAGGTAAATAGATTTCATTAGGAGCAGATGTAGTTCTAATCTGTAGAGTCTGTAAAACATTCAACGGATTACTTGGATTAAAGACCTCTAACTATTAAAGAGAAAAATATTATCATTACTTGAATAATACTTTCCCAAGTTGCAAACGAATAGCTGGCTCCAAAAATCACATCTCTGTAATTGTTCACACATTTCAGGCAGACATTTAACAACCCCACAAAGAACTTTAACAGCTAAGCTCTCTTGATTTGATTGCTAGAGAGACTCAAAGTTTTGAACACCAAAAACTGAATCATTAGAACAAAAGTTAGACAGAAAGTCTGAGTATGAACAAAAGTTCAATGGTTTTATAAAATATGCTATCATTGATTTCATCACTTTAAGACTACTAGCTGTAAAGTGCATCATTATTTTATGTAACATTAAAAATGAAATGAATAAAAACACTACCATTTAAACTACGATGTGCTATTAGTTGTAAGACACCCTCCAGTTACAGAGATGTTAAAATGTGAAATAATGTGTATTTTAGGACTGGTGAATTATGGTTAACAGCAACAATAAATATTTCTATGGTGAGTTTGATGGTGATTTTGTCTATGTAATTTTGAAAAACTATCAAGCAGAAAGATAAAAAATCAGGTCAGACATTTAGATGCCTTGTGTTTTAGATCCTAGGTGTTGGAAGGAACATGATAGAAGATTAGATCTTGAAATGTACAAACTTCTTGAACACATAAAAGGACCATTACCTAAGGAATATTTGCTACACGCTAAATCTGTGAAGAACAACATGGATAAGGAAATATGGTACAGATGTTGCCAGCTTCCTCTTCACTCCACCAACTAGGATGGTAGTGTCCCATTAAATTAAAGGAAATTCTCCTTGGGCTTCTGTACTCTTGCCTTTTGTGTTCTACAGTCATGAATGTATGAACATGCAGCTAATAATAGTCAAGGAAGAGGAACAATAGAAGAAGAAATAATTACTATAAATTTTGAAGAAACGGTGTAAGAATAACCAAAAAGATTTAAATGTGAATAAGTTCTTATTTTTCAATTACTGTCCTGTAATGCAATAGATGAAGATGAGTTAGGAGTAATCATATACACAGTCCTACTACACATCCCTGACTTTTAAAGCTTCTTCTGGATTTCATTTTAATACCATTGAAAGCCTCAAGGTGGTAAAGGACTCCCTGGAAGAAGATAAAATTGTAGTTCTATATAATATAAAGTGAGGATGTGATTTACTCCTAAACCACTGTTATCTTTCACTTTTCCTTAATAGTGTGATATGACTTTTAGAGGATCCAGGCACAAGCCCTCCTGTCATTGGAGCAGAAAACATTTCCTCTTTGTTATGATATAAAAGTTTTATGGGCACCTGGGTGGCTCAGTCAGTTGACCGTCCGACTTCATCTCAGGTCATGGTCTTACAGCTTGGCTTGTGGGTTCAAGCCCCACATCAGGCTCTGTGCTGTCAGCTCAGAGCCTGGATCCTGCTTTGGATTCCATGTCTCCCTCTCTCTCTGCCCCTCCCCTGCTCACAGTCGGTCTCTCTCTCTCTCTCAAAAATAAATAAACATTAATTTTTTTTAGTTTTAGTATTATGAATCAAGGTGCCTTATAAAGCAAATTAGACAAAAGGTAAATATTCTTAATACAAAAAGAGTTTCTACTGTTCACAAGAAAAGACAACCTTACACAAAATTCCACGCAATAAGCAATCTATTTCTAGTTGAAGAAATATGAATTTTAAATAAGCATAAAAATATGCTTATTATCACTAGTGATCATCAAAGTGTACTGTATACCCATAAACAACAACACTCTATTTTTACCTGCAAGATTAGCAAAAAGATAAAATGATTGCTAATAGTCAATATTAGTCACGATGTGGGTAAGAGCAGATATTTTTCTAGCCTTTTTGGAGGACAACTTAATATTTAGTGTTGGAATTTAAAGCTTCATAGTGGTCCGAAAATCTGCTTTTAGAAATCTACATGCAGAAACATTCACACAAGTTCACATGGCTATAGGTATGAAGATAATCATTGAAGCCATTTTATAAAAGCTAAAAATTAGGGGTTTGTGATATATATATATATATATATATATATATATATATATATATATTTCTCAATTTAAATAAAATTTTTATTGATGTATAACACAAAAAGGAGTACAAATCATAAGTGTACAGCTTGACAAATATTGCAAAATGGACATACCTGTTTATTTCCTAGGTCATAAAATAGAGAAGTATTAGGAACTCAAAAGACTCACATGTGCCCAAACCCTGTCACTATTCTACCCTTCTCTTTAGAAGTAGCCACTGTCTAGCTTCTAACATTATAGGTCTATTTTGCCTGATTTTGAACATATAGTGGAAATATATAGTTTGTGTTCTTTTGTGCTTAGATTATTTTACTCAACATTCTGTTTGTGAGATTAATCCATTATGTTATATATAGCAGAAACTTGTTGATTTTCACTCCTGTGTAGTATTCCACTGAATCAATATATCACAGTTTATTCATGCATGTTATTGCTGGTTAACCATTTAGGTTATATGGTGGCCTATGAAAATGCACCTCATAGACCTCTGACTACAGAAAGCAAAATTGACCCAGGGTCCAAATTGCTTTGCTCTGAAGTTCATCATTGTACTCACCTCTTTGAGCTACTCCCAGCCAATGACTAAGTGTGGCAGAGCTGGGGAAGCAGACCTATTCCTGGGAGACAAGGAACTCCACTGACCTATAACTTTGGCTCAACAATTACCCAATGGCTTTTATGAACATTTCTTAGATGGCACAGCAGCCTAGGGCATTTCCACCCAAATTTTCCTGCCTCTCTCCTTCACTCAAAGTCACAATTTGAGTGGCAGTCATCTGACTGCCAGAGAGATGCATCAGCATCTTTAAGAATATTGGTAGTGGCCTCCTCTGCAAGCCATGGACGATAGTAAGGGAGGCAGCCACATAGCCTTGTTAATATCCATGGGGAATGATGTGGTCTCCAAGTAATAAAGGCCATGTAGAAGTTCTTGATCACCAGAGTCCAGGAGGCTACAATTACTCTAATGACCAGCAAAATTGAAAGGACAGCCACAGGGCCTTGACCCACAGGCAGTTGTGGAGATGATAAATAGAACATGGAGTCTTTAAGGACAAAGTGTACTGCTTAACATTTACTCCTTTCCTCCTTTTAAAATGGGGAAGAAAAAGAAAAAGCAAGAATTCAGAAGCAGGAGGCTTAGAGTTGTCATCTCCAAAAAAGAAAAAAAAGTCAGAATCCCTTGGTAAGTTTTGAGATCTGAGCCAATGTTCAGATCTGGAACCTGCTGACTGAAGGAGAAAGGACCTTGCAACACTATGGTAGATACTGTTACAGTTCCCTCATCTTTTCCCATTAGGCCAACAACCCATTTACTCAAGTGACTATACACTGGGAAAAGGGAGAATAGCCAGGTATTTCCAGGCTACAGGAAATAGCATCTCGTTGGCATTGATACTCAGTGACCCAAAGCAATATCGTGGCCCCTCGTTACAGTGCAAACTGGAAATGGACAGCAGCTAAATTACTGCCACAGTCAGAAATGGATCTGAAAGACAGTGAAGTTGTCTTATGAGTGGGGTGGTGAGCAGTGCTCCTGGTTATCTGCCTTGTATGGAAGGAGAAGTGGCCCATTGTGAGAATATATACAGATTCCTGGAGAGCGGCCAATGACCTGTCTTCTCAGGCGCCTACAAAGAAAAAGGCGCAGAAGATTAGAGATAAGGAGGTCAGGAGTATAGGCATGTGAATTGGCAAATGGGAGTAGGCACAAAGTGAAAACATTTTATATTATTCATTAACTCTCACTGGAAAGTATCCACCATGGGCAAGACACTGAAGAATCAAGTAGACAAAATGACTTGGCCAATTGACATTACCCAGCCTTTGCCATTGGCTACCCTAGAATTAGAATGATAAATACACAAATGGAGTGATCATAGTGGTAAAGACAGAGGCCACATATGAACCAAACAATATGGGTTCTCACTTATCAAATCCAATTGCACTGTCTCTCAGTGTCAGCAATAGTGACCAACACTGAGCCTCAGATATGGTACTATTTATTGAGAAGACCAACCAGATACTCAGTACAGGTTGAATACACTGGGGCCCTTCCATCATGGAAGAACCAGCAGCTCTTCCTCCCAGGCATGGATAATTAATCTAGGTATGTATTTGCCTTTCCTGCCCTGACCAGTCTTACAATCTAGGAATTATGAAATATTTGATACACAGGTATGTCATAGAATCTAAAGAAGAGCCCTCTCTATAGTGAAAGACATGTGGATTGGACCTATGACCATGGGATTCTCGCATCATATCAGATACTGCATTATCTAGAGGTACCCAGCCATAGACTGGCTGAATGCTTGAATAGACTTCTAAAGGTGCAACCAAAATGCCAACTTGGAGGAAACATTCTGAAAGGATGGGGTACCATCATTCAAGACAGTGTATTTGTTAAGTCAGAGACCTCTATATGATATTCTAACAGTTTCCACCCCAGCTCTAGAAACCCAGGGGTTGAGCAAGAGTGACTTCATTTACAATCACAACCAATAACCTATTGAGGGTCCTTTTCTTTTTACTCACCTCTACTCTGGGCATGCTTACACAGGGTCACATATTGTCCTCATTTTTCAAAGAGTGACATCAAGTAGAATAGTGAACTGCTACCTTCCAGAAGCATGTGGACCATTACAGAATAACAATTGTAGAAACAGAATCCTATCAGTCAGTTTTTTGTTTGTTTATTTGTTTGCATTAATTCATGTACTCTTTGGGATGTTATGTTTTTAGTGTTTCTAATTCTGGGTTCATTTTAGCTGAAAATAAGTAGTTATAATTTTCTTTAATTTTTTTAACATTTTATTTATTTTTTAGAGACAGAGAGAGACAGAGCATGAGCAGAGGAGACGCAGAGAGAGAGGGAGACACAGAATCTGAAGCAGGCTCCAGGCTCTGAGCTGTCCACACAGAGTCTGATGCGGGGCTCAAACTCACAAACTGTGAGTTCCTGACCTGAGCTGAAGTCAGACGCTCAACCGACTGAGCTACCCAAGCACTCTAGTAGTTATAATTTTTTAAAAATAGCTGAATTACATGACTCAGAGAGAGAAAACAATGTCAAGGAAGTTAATATTTGCTTAGTGTTGGTAATGGTGAATATTATGCCAAACATATGTAAAAAAATGTGTTTTACATCCATTCATTTACTTAATGACTGAGGTAGAAAACTATTCAAGGGTTGGGGGTATACTGATTTACATTCCTGTCCTCACAGAACTTACTTTTTATTGTAGGGATATGGATTATAAACTTATATACAAATAAGTAATATAATGCCAGGTAGAAGGAAGTTTTATGAATAAAACTAAAGGTGGAAAACGATAATGCATAGTAAAAGGTGGATAGGAAGGGTAATGCCATTTTGGACAGACTATGAAGAAGCCTTCTCTGAGAAGCTGAAGTTTATAGACACCTGAATAGAGTGAAGGAATGTTCCATGCTACTATTGAGGGAAGAGAGAACAGGCAGAGGGAATATCAATTACAAAGATCTACTGGAGGGAATGAACTTGTCCCAGCCAAGACAGGCTAGAGATGCCTGGGTAAAGTTGGCAGGAGTTGGGGTTGAAGAGGTGGGTAGTGACTGATCTGTAGGCTCTGGTAGGAAGCATAAATATGTTTGGAGGCCGATAGAAGATTTTGCACATTAGAAGAATGCAATCTGATTTACATTTTGCACAAACTATTCTAATTGCTATTGTGGAGAATAGACCACAGCAGGGACCAATGAGGATACTCTTGCTTGAATCCCAGCTAACAGATAATGGTCAGTGACTTGCACCTTATTATTAGAGGTTTACATTAGGGAAAAAGTTCCTCTACGTTTAAATGTGACTTTTGTAAACACTAATAAATAAGTAACCTCTAAGACCATCTTGATGATGACTTAAGTTTGCTAACGTATCAACCTGCTAAAAACTGGATCTATGAAATTCAATTTTTTTTTAAATTTTTTTTAATGTTTATTTATTTTTGAGACAGAGAGAGACAGAGCATGAATGGGGGGAGGGTCAGAGAGAGAGGGAGACACAGAAACAGAAGCAGGCTCCAGGCTCTGAGCTGTCAGCACAGAGCCCGACGCAGGGCTCCAACTCGTGAACCACGAGATCATGACCTGAGCCGAAGTAAGACACTTAACTGACTGAGCCACCCAGGCGCCCCTCAATTTTTTAAAAGTATATACATACGAGTATTTTCTGGTCTTTCCACAATTCTCAGATGGGTCTGTAACTTCACCAAGAAAATATAAGAAACATTGTGAGGAGGTTGTGATGTCCACTGGAGAACAGTGATTTCTAAGATACCCCAAATCAGATTTGACTTTTCTGATATCCAAGATCACATTTGCCTCAGAACACACTGCAGGGAGGATATTAAAGTCCTGTAGGTCATTATTTCAATCTCTTTCTCTTTCCTCTCAACTGTGGGTTAAGAAAGCTTACGAAAGAGAGTATGATTTTGAAATTTCTCAAGTTGCAAATGAGATAGAGAAAACCTGTGCTGGCACGGTGACATCCTCAGCTACAGCAGCATGTCTGAGGCCACACAAGAGCAGCTCCCATTATAATGTGCCAGAAACACACAGCTGTACAGGAGCCCCTGCTGACCCGTGCAAGACCTCCAAGGATGCCAGATGACAGATTTGCTGTGGTTTTAGAGGAGATCCAAGAGACAGCGAAAGTTTAGAGCACAGTTGAACACCACATCTATTCTCTCAATTTATTTTAATTTCTTCTTCTCAATGTATGTATGTATGTGTTTGTCTCTCAAGTAAATTATCTTGGAAAAAATATATTGCCTCAGATGTATTCACCAATGATCTGCACAGCAAAGATGATGTGGAGAACAAAGGTAAAGGAAATGTAGAAAAGATTAAATTTCCTTTGCAGCCCATTGACAAATCTTGACAAGAGACAGGCAGGGTGACCTTCCTCCAGGAACTCAACTGCATGGATGTTAAATAGCAAAGCTAGAAGCAAAAGGCAACTTTAGCTTGACATTAGCCTGACCTCCAGGATCCCTTAAGACTTTTTAACATATGAAAATCCCTTTGGAAACTTCCTTTATTTCTGTACCCGCAAGATATATGTTGGCAATCATCCTTCAAGCATATAGCCCACTGATACACATCTTAAGGGTCTCATGACTTCCAACTTGAAAGTATATAATCAGTCACCCCTCACAACCCCAGCACAGCTTTTTCTGCCCACAGGTCCTGATGCCATGCTTCAATAAAACCGCGTGTTTTGCACCAAACATATCTCAAGAGTTGTTTCTTGACCATTCATTCCCAGAACCCAACGTTTCACATCAATGAACATGGAATCATCTATACCTTTGTTCAAATCACACTTTTGATCTCTACTGTGTGAACTCGGATCATTTAATTGGCATCTCTCTGCCTCAGTGTACCCAAGTATGAAGGCGATACTGCAATCGAAATTCTACAGAGGTGGTGTTGGTGAGGATGAAACATAATATTTAAAATAAATGTATAGCCCAGTTCTTGGTCACAGACAGAATACACATAATGTTTGTGTTCTTCCTTTGTTCCTGGGGTGTTTTCAGCTGGTTGGCAGGGACCATTCTTATTGTTGGGTACAGACATAGATAAGAGAGTCCTGCCCCTCAAGAAATTGTTGGTCTCTTACCTGCAGGACTTACTGTCATTTAAAAATGAAAGTGATCTTGGAAAGTACCCACTTGCAACTCTTATTACCAAATGAGGAAAGAGCAGTCTAATGAGTGCAGGTGACTTGTCCTAAATCCTGCAGATACTAGAATAAAATATGCTTTCTCAGTTCTCATGTATCATGTTCCCTCCATTGGACACATTCTGCTTCATAGCCTACTGCTCACCTGTGGTTGTTTAAAAACAGTGTGAGATTGCCTGAAAACTAATGGTGAAGTTTCATGAACAGAATATATTTTCTTAGCTTCATGAAATTAGATCTTTCTGATATCCAAAATAAAAAAAAAAGTGTGGCCTATTTATTGTGCTGACCTTAAACATAATTTCATTGACTTATTAAACCTAAAAGTACTGGGTGATCTTTTCAAATTCTGGGAACTTAAAAATATTTGGCCAAGAGTCAAATCACTGATATTGTTTCCAAATTTCGCTTGTGAAATAAAAGAGGACACTGGTAGGTTAGCACACCCTCTGTGTTTAGAAAGAAGTTTATAGCATCTTTCTTAGCACAACATGGAAATTTGCTGCCATGGGCAAGAGACTTATCCCTTAGACACCAGGGTTCACTTCCTGTTTGAAATAAGTAATTAGTAAAAAGCACATTTTAGCATAAAATGTTAATGGTATCTTTGCTATAATTTTAAATAATTGAGAGTATCATCCAGTTTTATATCCTTAGATGGTATAAATAACTAACAAATAGTGAGGTGGAAGTGGGAAACTCCAAGTTTATATCTAGATTCATAAACCCACTAGCTGATTAAAGTTTCTTGATCTGTGACACATTTCCAGTTTTAGAAACACAGTCCCTGAGTCCCTTGATTCCCAAAATACTCTTTGGGTTTCTTTCTTTTTCCATTGCACTCTTACATTTATTTAAAACAGACCTAGTAGTACAGACTCCTCTACCCACTGAAGAAATATGCTTTCTTTCTGAATACATCTATGGATCTCTAAATGGTGGATACATATTTCTAAAAAGCACTATTGTAATAGGATAGTGTACCAATTCATTTCTAAAATGTCATAGAAAATCCATTTACAACATTATCAATTTTTTTTTTTTGCAGGGGCGGGGGAAATGTAGAGTAGGGAAAAGAAGGAAAATCTTTCAAAGACTTGCAGCAATTTGCTAAGAAACAAAGAATGTATGCAGGTGTGTTACGTAGGGAAACTTCAGCTCCCAGAAAAGTTCATGTGTCATGAAATTTGCACTTGGGTATTCAAGAACAGAATTGGGAAACATTATTGCTAAGAAGACAATTGCCCAAGAGTCCCATGGCTAACACTTGTTCTAAGTCTGAATGTGTCTATATGACATCAGAATATGTGGATAGACGGCAAAGAATTACATGAGATTTCTGGATATTTGGGGTTGGAAACTATCTTGCTCTCCACTCAAGGACTCCCTACTCCCACTGGGGTCCCTTATTTTCTAAACTTGAAGGTTCAGGCCTGACCATTGTAGAGGCTATGTGGGGTGCTCCAGGACTATTTCTGAAGCAGAGTAGGAGCTTATTGCCTATAAAGGCATTCAAGCCTCCTACCTGCTATTTAAACCTCTTTATACCTCCTAGAAACCACACTTTTTTGCTTAACACCATTAACACTCATACTCCAAACTCTAATCTTTTGTTCTGGCCTGGGTTCATGAGCCTACATCCCAACTGCTCAGACTTAAACTTACCTTCTTAAACTTGGTCGATATTCTTTTGTTAACTACCCTGAAAACTCCAGGTTTTTGTTGTTTTTAAATCCAGGTTTTCTACTTGTTCTCCTGGTTTTTCCTGTTTAGTTCTGCCCTATTTTTCCCAATTCTAGTGAAGCAGTTTACCTATATAATGCCAACCTGATGAATATATAAAAACATTCTGTTGGGTATAGTGAATAAATGAGTAAATTTTATTTATTTATTTATTTATTTATTTATTTATTTATTTATAAGTTTACGAGAACTTGTCATTCAAGATCCTCAATCATTCTTCTCCTTCTTGTGTATACTATATTTCCTTTTCTCTTCTTTCCACCAACTCTCCTCTCCATCTGCTCATCATCCCCAGTGGGCATAGTATCTTTATTGCCCTGGCTCTTCATGGTCTCCAGAGCTTTTCTATCTTCTCTCTATCAATTTGGTGCTTAACATCCTCTCAAGGAGTTATGTAATCCATCCTTTTCAATGCAAACATCCATGAAAATCTAAATTCTGGATGATCTGTCTCCCCAAAACCTGGTGGTACTTATTTCTGGGTTACTTACTTCTTTTAATAAGTGCAGTCCAGCACAGTTAGAGGATAATTGTAAAAATGATTTTAGTAGAAGGAAATGTTTTACCATGTTTTGTGTGTTCACATTTATTTATCTATTGTGTACTCATTACAGAGTTGGTGCTCAGTAAGCTTTGTTGAAGCTATAGTCACATTAATAATCTTGTTTTCTATATGCAGAAGTTATTTTCACAAAACCGGTGAATGTCTCCCAAACCCACCAACCAAGGAGAAGTCCACTTTAGGCTCATTAGAAAGCAGGTATTGACTAAAAGTAGAGTAGCTTTCTACAGTGGCAGGTACTGTTATTTTTCTGGAAGAAGGCTGAAACTGCACAGAAAATTGTGCTGAGGCTTGCATGTATTCAGTCTAACTGATCTAAGAGGATGTTGGCCATTAGGAGATGAAAATGTTTGAACTTGGAGGAAACAATATGAAAGAAAGCCAAGTGACCTAGTTTAAGTTTTTTTTTTCTTTTCTTTATAGTAAGGAATATGATAGAAGAGTACTGAGATTATAGAATTTTTAAAAATTCATTTGAAAGAGGAGATCAATCAGCAAAAATGGTGAACATTCTGAAGCAGTCTATAAAAAGTGAGAGCAGTGCGTGTTTCTTCTGCTATTAGTAATAAACAATTGACGATGGGCTGGACTTTTTAGAGGAGATATAACGGCACTATGGGATGTTTCCTTATTTCTGTCTGGTTCTTGTGTCTAATATGATAGTGACATCCTTCTATTGGCAAGAGTTCTATAATTCAGATGATCTTGTTACTGGTTTGCATCCAAGTTGAGAAATCAACTATAAGCTGCTCCTTTCAGCTTGCCAGTGATGTGGAGTTCTTGACATATGAATAATCCCCAGGGTTTGTCTAAGCTTCTTTAAACTCTGGATGCACTCCATTGACAGCTTCCGAGTTGTGATAAGTATCTACCTTTTATTTCTAATCTGAAGATTTCTTGAGTTATAAAATTACATTTTCTTTGGAGCTAACATTTTAGAGTGTACTGAGATGGCAGTCTCATGAATTCCCCAGAACTTCCACAGGAAATGGAGAATGCAAAGGTCATGTAAATATAGTCATAATAATGTCTTTGCTGATTGGAAAAACTTAATATCAAACACATTTTAGTTTGAATAGATTGTAGACAGAATGTACTGCAGAGAAGGAGTATGTGGGATGTGGTTCAAAATAAAACTGTATCTTTGGACACCTGATATTTTCTAAATCAATATTTGGGATACATCATAAATACTAAAAGGAAAAGTAAACTCTGTGTGTGTGTGTTTTGTTTACACATGCTTCCTCTAACTACAGTTATAGTTATCTTTACCAAATAAAATATTTGGGGAGAAGAGAAAGATGATGGGTGGCAAATGGCTATATACTTTTCATTATTACATTACTTTTATGTTTACATTTTTCATATGGTTATGCATCTATTATTTACATAATTAAAAAAGTTTTAAAAACACAATCTGTAGTATCCATAATTACAATTCTGGGAAATCACAAGGAAATTCAAATTGAACTGTGATCGTGATTTTTAAAAATCTATTGTTACGATTTCTGAGATTATTAATTATATTTTTGTTTTTATTCATTAATTTCATTTGACAAATATTTAACACTTGCTATACACTTGTGCATAACCTGCATTAGACACAAGGATACTGAAAAAGGTAAGACATGGATCCTATCTTTGAGGAGCATATAGTTTAGTATGAAAAGAGGACATAAAGGATGTAAGTAAAACAAAGTTCTATAGCTGCTATGCTAGAAGGCTAAGTAAAATGCATTTATTAAACTATCTCGATAGTTCATGAAACCCATGGTAATATAAGAATGAGATCTAATGGATATCCAGATACTAGATGCAAAGTTGAATATATGGCCAATTCCTCTTAGCAAATAGCCTCATTGCTTCTAGCAAATGAATGACATGGTCTCCTAAGATCTGGTAGTTCTGTGTGTTTGCATCCTTCTCAAATCTGAGGTTTGGTCGTAACACTCAAGTATTTATTTCCACTTGAATGTAATTAATAAAAGATTTACTCACTCTCTCCGAACTGTTATAACCATTAACTATGTGCGGTATAGTCAATTATCATTATTCACAGTAATGTTTTATAAAGTTGCTGCAAGCAATGAATTAGTGCATCCTTAACCACTACTCTTAGCAGAAATAGGGACTTTCATTCCTTGTGAACCTCTGGTCATATTTCTGTCAACTGATCAATATATAATCTTTTTTTCAGTGTCTTTCTGTTTATGGACACCATATTTAATATGTATCTCTTATACATAATGATTTTATGGCATTTGAATGATTCAAATCCAGGGCATTGGAGGTCATTTGTATTATATAGGTTCCTTTGCCAACAGCCTTGTAAAATAAGTTGGTCTCATCAGCATGGGAAATCTGCTCTTCCAGATAACCTTTCCCTGTATAACGCTTAACAGATATTTTTAAAATTCTATTGCAGCCCACTCATTGCAAGAACTTGCCTGCAAATTTAATGTTTTTCATGCCTATTACCTTTTGAAATGCCCAAACCAGTCCTCATTGGTGAGAAGGATTTAACATTTTTCTAACCCCAAGAGGCACGACTGTAAATTTCTTTGGCTTTCAGCTTCATAACAATGCTCTCCACAATGTGTTTTATATTGTTTTTGTTTTGTTTTGTTTTGTTTTTATCTTTGGTTATCTCATAAATCCACAAATCTGGTTTATTTTCCATTTTAAAGCTTCCCCCCTCCACCTTCATCTTAAACTATAGATGTGACATAGCACTTTCCAGAACAGCTTCACATACAGATGAGCCAATTTTCTCTCCTGGTTCTGGATCTACAGTATTGTCCGTTCACTAACTTTGAATTCATGACCAACAGCACTAGAACTTATGCCGGAGCAATGCTTACCTAAGACAGATTTTCTCCACGAGGCGGCATGCTTCTTGGGCTTAGGAATGCGAGATAATACTCCTGCACTACATGTGCTTTAAGCATGCTACTTTAAACAGCAAAATTACCAACAAAAAGCACAAAAATTTGAAAAGGGTGGCACTGAATAGACTACAAAAAAAGATGTTTGTAGTTTCACGGCTGAAACAAGAAGACAGTGTCGCCTCGTCAGCAACTTCAGCTGGGAGCATGTGTGAGAGGCACTCAAATTCCTCTCTACTCTGTGCATGTCTGTGAATGATCATGAAAGTGCTGCAAGGTTGATTTCGGCTCACCGATAGACAGTAGGAGAATTTGCTGACCTAGAGTTCACAAGTGATGAGGATCACTGCATGACTTAGAAAAACTGCCTTTTCTAGTCACTCATTTCCCAACTGCAGTACTGATTTCCGAGGCTCTAAACTGGTAACTAACTAGAGGATCATAAAAGATGAGTTTAAGGGGAATTCCCTCATCATCTTGTGTGTTAATCTTTCCTTTGTCAGGAAGGCACTCATACTTTTTCTACCAGAGGCCTTAATGTCCAAATAGATCAATGATAAGAATAGATATATACGGTTAGTGGTGTTCTCTGTAATGTCTTATGTATAAGTAGCAATTATGTTCTCATGTATAATGATTGATTTTAAAGAGGAAGTAAAATGTAGAGAGAGAGAGAGAGAGAGAGAGAGAGAGAGAGAGAAATCACCAGGCATTATTTAAAAAATAAAAGGAAGAAAGGAATCAAAGAGAAAGAGGTCACAGAGGGCTGATTCCAAGGCATTTCACATGGATTTCAGAGAAGATACAGGCCCTAGTGACTTGAGGTGACTGGAGGTCACTCCAGGTGACTGGAGGTGACTGGAGGTGACTGAGGTAACCAAGAGACTGGAGAGATGGTTGCAAACACCAATAAGGAGGGAATCTTAATCTGAGAGTCTTACATAAAAAAAAATCTCTAAAGACTTTCAATACTCATAGCCTAGAAAAAAATTCCAAACTTTTACCAGGGAAAGTACAAAAAACTTGCCATTTGTCTTGGACTTGTGTTGGAAAAAACAAGCACTCTAAAAAATTAAAAATGCTAGATCTGAGTCATTGCTGATGTAGCATCTAAATTTGTACTACCTGGGTGGTACGGGTAACAAGCTATGAGAATTTAACCTTCAAACCTAGTCCCTAATCACTGACATTCCTTGAGTCCCCAGCAACAGAAAGCCATTAGCCATCATTTCTAACCCAAGGCATTCTGGACTCCACCTGGATTTTTAAAACCAAACTAAAAATAAGTCCACTCTAATAGATTGCAAACTTCACAAGAAAATCACCATGAGGAAGAGTCAGCAGATGTAGAAAACAGATGAATTAATGCCACAAAACTCAAAATACTAAAACAATCTAAAAGAAGCTATAAGGTAAATGTGTTTTAAATTAGGACATTTTTAAAAGAAAAGCCACATTAATAGCTCACATACATTGCTGTTTTAATCTACAATCTGAATTCATATTAGAGTGCTTGCAAATAAGAAGTCCAAAGCTGCCTTTTACATAGAAGCTAAAAGTGAAAGTTGAGAAAGTCAGATTTGTTTGGATATGTGATGAATCTTTTGGGTTTGGTTTTATATCACAAGGGTCCATCCAAAAACTATAATGAAAATCTTATTGCACAAGGAAAGAAAAGCAATCCTGTCAGGAAATGAAAGAAAATTCAAAAAAGTTCAAACAAGCAAAAGTGAAGTGAGAAAGAGAACTATAGGTTAGTATCTGTGTCTAGTAGAAATGTTTTGGAAATACAAGACATGGAAAGTGCTCTTCATGAAAAGTTCAATAGTTTAAGACCTCATTATGAAGAAACAATAACAATGATAGAAATGAAATATTGCCACTTATAGAAGAAAAATATTTTTATGATAAAAGGTAATTTGGCATTAATCATTCAGTATGACCTCATTAAACTTCTATCATTTTTTATTATTTTATCTATTTATTTAGTTCAGTATCATATAGTTTTTGATTTGGAGAAACATATCTTTGGGTATGAGGTCCAATTATGGTGTTTTTTGCAGTGAAAAATAATAACAAATAATAAAAAATATTGCAAAACTAGACAGAACAAAGAAAATAAAATATATTCTAGGGACATTGTAGGGATTAAGAAATATATTCCTGAGTATTTTTCAATTTTATGAAAGAAAAGCACTGTATGTAGATAACTATGGCTACTATAGCATTTTCTCATATGGGAAAACTACTATCGTTTTCTTGAAAGTGTCTTGCAATAGACATAAAGGAATGCAGAGTTAGTACAGAAAAAATAGAAGACACAACAAATAACCTTAGCCAACACTTTTGCTAAGATGATTAATATGGCAGGCATTATCTTAAGCACTTTATACATATCAACTCATTTAATTCTACCAACAATTACATTAAGTTTATACTAATATCATTTTCATACTACAGATGAGAATGTAAGACACTTGCTTACTTTGTTCGAGGTCACACAGGTAGTAAATGAAGAAGCAAGTATTCAAACCCCAGCAGACTGGGCCAAAAATCCATGTAAACTCCAGGTCGATGTCTCTCAAGGATGCCATAATTAAGAAAGTAGTTTTATTCTCAACTCTGTCAGAGATATTGGATAAATCAATTGGATTTATATAATCATTCAAAATGTATCAGACACTACTTCTGTGTCAAATACTGATAGGCATTGTGCAAGATGCAAAGGAATGAAACAACTACAGTCATTTTCTGTTAGAAATAGTTTAAGCATCAGAGCTGTGCATAGTGTCTAATTCTTTCATGTACTTGGAATAAACATTCTTCAGTCCAATTAGACTCAGTTCAGTTCAATTTCATGCAACTGCATTGATTAAGCATCTCCTATATACAAAACCCTGGGCGGTAGGTATAGAAAGATAAATAATCCAGCTCTAGATTCCAGGGAGGTCATTCTCAGTTGAGGGAATCAGATACATAAATAAATAATTCCAAGAGAAGATAATGTGTTGTAATAAAAGGATACTCACTGTGTCATGAGAATGCAGATGGAAAATTGTAAAATTAATTCTTAGAGAAGAAATGTGTATGTTTATATAAGAGAAACAGAGGCAGAGACACAGAGAAAGAGACACAGAGAGAAAGAGACACAGAGAGAGACAGAGGTAGAGACTCTATGCAAAGCAGAAAGAGGGTGGAGGGTAGAGTGGGGAGAAGAAAGAGAAGATGCCTAATGGAACTTTTGGCACAGAGAGCAACATGAACAAAGAAAAAGAGAGCCATAGAGAAGCTTGATTTAGGACCAATGCTTCTGAAGGCATTGCTGCCCAAGATAAATAGTTAAATTCCATCATGCTCAAAGTGAAGAGAAATGGGAAGTTTTTCAAAGGGAATGGCATGATCAAGATATGGCCTAAGTAACCAACTCTGTATTCGATGAAAGCTAAATTGAAGAAAAAAAAGAGACTGGAAAAAGGGAGAACATTAAGAAAATACTGTAGACTTCAAAATTTCTACTTTACCACCCAAGCCCACTTATCTGAGTTTCTTTTTTTTAGTCATATGAAAAAAAAATAGCAAGGAGTGCATTGATCTCAGGAGTATGATCTTTGGTAATGTCATTAAAAGTCATTTAATCTGGTTTTGGATTTTGTCTACATATAATCCAGAAGTTGACATCTGGATATTTATGATGATGGACCTCTGTTGGTGGAAACAAAATTTCTTGATGTGCTTAGCTTCAAATTTTGGCTCAACCACTAAATGAGCTTTATGACATTTGGGAAGTTACTTAAATTCTCTATGTTTTAGGTTCTTCATTTGTAAAACTGGGAACACAATAGTAACTGTCACATAGATTGATTGAAGGTTAAACTCAGGATAGTACTGGCATCTGGTAACCATCTTATAAGTGTTTACTATAATTATGGCTATGGCTAAGCAAATTTTAGAAGATGCTTTATATTTCTTTTTCATTAGTAAGTTAAAAAAACCTACCGATATAGGTTTTAATCAAGAAAGAATAAAACATGAGATTCACAATAGTCATTTTTAGCAATTAGAGCACATTAGCTTGAAAATTGCAACAAGTCATTATATACCAAGAAAACCTAAAAATAATGCAAGTATATTAATGGGTCCAGTTATTTTCTGAATAACATATTCAGGCATATCTTGACTAATGTGTACATGGCAGGATTAGATAAAAAGAACACATTGACACTTTGGGGTAAAAGCTAGGGAGCATCTAAATTAAGTACATCTCACCTAGAAGCTAGATTTTAGCTATATATTTTTAAGAGATTTTTATTTCCAATTTGGAAGAAAATATATCAGAAGAGGAAAAAAAGACCTAAACAAAGCCAAATGGATTCCACTCAGTTCTATGTTCTTTTTAGTCTATAATTTATCTTCATAATACCTTGGGAAGTAGTCAAGTTCTACAGATTCATCCCCTCCTGAAAACTTTTCTCACAATATGCGTTTTTTATAGTTACCATTTGATATAATAAAAAGTCTATGCATAAATTATAAATTTTCATACACTGACCAATTTTACTGTTTGATGGCTTCACTCTGTTCTCATTGTTGGTCTATGATTCTTAATCTTAAGAAGTAGATGGAAGGCAATGGTTTCTATTAAAACTTTTATGGATTTCTGAAGTCTTTAGAGGTATTCTCTCCCACTAGTCCCATGCTGAAACATTGGAACAGAAGCCAAAATCCAAAGGCAGAGCTCAGTGTGAAGTTGGAGTTATGCCTGTGACTTGGTGGACCTGTTAAACAACCTTTGAGGAAAAACAGATTCTAACTAGATCAAACATAGTGAAGGAGTGAGTTCAGAAAACTGTATTCTTGGTTTGGTAAAGGTCCATCAGCATGGGCTCTGTCCATAAATGGGTTGAAAGCAATGAAGGGCTGGAACCTTCACCAGTGTTGTAGGCATTTTCAATCTTGCTTGTTGAAAACCACTAGTGGAGACAAAGAATGAGGAAAACACCACGTACCCTTACATCTCTCTGGTTGCCTCACAGACAAATTTTATAATACATAGGTTTGCATCGAATATTTTTCTATTCTCACGTTTATGTTAAGTATGGCTTTGTAGGTTATGAAAACAATATAGTGAAGTGATATAGTCCAAGGTCAGCTTCAGTCTTCTCTCTTGGATCTTAAGAACATATTACAACGTGGCACAAAAACAGACACACAGACCAATGGAATAGAATAGAAACCCCAGAACTAGACCCACAAACGTATGGCCAACTCATCTTTGACAAAGCAGGAAAGAACATCCAATGGAAAAAAGACAGTCTCTTTAACAAATGGTGCTGGGAGAACTGGACAGCAACATGCAGAAGATTGAAACTAGACCACTTTCTCACACCATTCACAAAAATAAACTCAAAATGGATAAAGGACCTGAATGTGAGACAGGAAACTATCAAAACCCTAGAGGAGAAAGCAGGAAAAGACCTCTCTGACCTCAGCCCTAGCAATTTCTTACTTGACACATCCCCAAAGGCAAGGGAATTAAAAGCAAAAATGAACTACTGGGACCTTATGAAGATAAAAGCTTCTGCACAGCAAAGGAAACAACCAACAAAACTAAAAGGCAACCAACGGAATGGGAAAAGATATTTGCAAATGACATATCGGACAAAGGGCTAGTATCCAAAATCTATAAAGAGCTCATCAAACTCCACACCCGAAAAACAAATAATCCAGTGAAGAAATGGGCAGAAAACATGAATAGACACTTCTCTAAAGAAGACATCCGGATGGCCAACAGGCACATGAAAAGATGCTCAATGTCGCTCCTCATCAGGGAAATGCAAATCAAAACCACACTCAGATATCACCTCACGCCAGTCAGAGTGGCCAAAATGAACAAATCAGGAGACTATAGATGCTGGTGAGGATGTGAAGAAACGGGAACCCTCTTGCACTGTTGGTGGGAATGCAAATTGGTGCAGCCGCTCTGGAAAACAGTGTGGAGGTTCCTCAGAAAATTAAAAATAGACCTACCCTATGACCCAGCAATAGCACTGCTAGGAATTTACCCAAGGGATACAGGAGTACTGATGCATAGGGGCACTTGTACCCCAATGTTTATAGCAGCACTCTCAACAATAGCCAAATTATGGAAAGAACCTAAATGTCCATCAACTGATGCATGGATAAAGAAATTGTGGTTTATATACACAATGAAGTACTACGTGGCAATGAGAAAGAATGAAATATGGCCCTTTGTAGCAACATGGATGGAACTGGAGAGTGTTATGCTAAGTGAAATAAACCATACAGAGAAAGGCAGATACCATATGGTTTCACTCTTATGTGGATCCTAAGAAACTTAACAGAAACCCATGGGGGAGGGGAAGGAAAAAAAAAGAGGTTAGATTGGAAGAGAGCCAAAGCATAAGAGACTGTTAAAAACTGAGAACAAACTGAGGGTTGATGGGGGGTGGGAGGGAGGGGAGGGTGGGTGATGGGCATTGAGGAGGGCACCTTTTGGGATGAGCACTGGGTGTTGTATGGAAACCAATTTGACAATAAACTTCATATATTGAAAAAAAAAGAATATATTACAACTTAGCTTTTTTGATAGAAAACCAGCAATGTAGACATTACCCAGAAAAGGTTTTCTTTTGTTGGTGGTGGTGGTGTTGTTTTTCCTTTTCTACTCTTTGCTCCCATTTCTAAGGCCAAAGGTTAAGATTTTGCTGGGAAGGACGGTCATGTAGATTCTGCAACAAAATATTTGTGAACAGATATTTCCTTTCTACCACTTCCATGACTTTCCAAAGTCCACATATATGATATTTGTCTGCAGGTAGCATAATTACATTTTTATTATGTCAGGTTGGAAAGAGAGAAGTAGGTTTGCTGAGTTTTACATTAAAAGCTGATGGGTCAACTTATCCTTTCTGTATTAATTCTAAAACACAAGAGAGTGATTTTTCTAAACTTTATATACCAATGGATATCATTTTCAATGAGCTTTTTGACAGCTATGATTATAAAGTTTCTGTCATAATTAATATACCTGGAAAAGAGAAAACAAAGGTAAGATTTATCAAATTTACATATGTTGAAAGGTGTTAGAATAAATGTATAATAAGATGATTCAAAGTTGCAGCATCCTGCCATCTTTCTATATGTCCCCAATGGCAAAACCGTGTTGATTCTATAATTCCTTGAGATTCACTTTTATGACTGAAAGCTCTGTAAACTGCATGATGGAAATAAGAAATCTTTCCTTACTCTGGAAGATCTCACAGGGGAATGAATGATGCCACTTTCAATCACCAAGTTAAAAAAAAATGTAGTGCCTTTTTAATTGAAATAGAATTCTGATGAAAGCCAGCTGTTCAGTAATTTTCAAAACAAATGACTGCACAATTGGTGAAAATATCTCAAGATAATATCAATTTAGACATCATAAAGCGAACACAGGATTAAATGAGAATTTGTAGGCTGTATCTGGAGTAGCTTTGACATGAATTTTGAGACATTTTTAAATAGTGCATTCACAACTTACTCCAGTGCCTTGACTCCCTATCCTGCCAGGACTTTATAAATTGAAATGGAAGTAAATTGCATTTTTCTTTTCTCTTAAAGTCACAGATCTCAGTGGAGGGTCAGCCTGACATTTTGTTGAAACAGGCTTGTCAAATGATTCCTATATTGCAGTGAAAGATGACTGTTTCCTTTGGGTGTGATAATATCAGTTCTAAAGCATTCTCAGAAATAAGCATTCTGATCACTTTGAGGTGGTATTTAGCAGTAATTTTTTTAATATTTCAAGTTTTTACTTAAATTATAGTTAGTTAACAAATAGTATAATATTACTTTCATGAGTAGAACTTAGTGATTCATCACTTACATATAATACCCAGTGCAGTAATATTTTATACCAAGTAGTGGTTTAGTCATATGGCTTCTTTGTAATAAAGTAAATACCTAAGTGAAAATCAAGACTAGGATTACATCTTTTTTACTAGCAAATTCTATTCCCTAACAAAGATAGTACTTCAGTTGTATAGAAGCAATGGAAAGAGGAAAGACTCTCAAGTAAAAATCTAACTTTTTTCTCCCTCTGAAAAATTCAGCATCTGAGACATGGTTTATGGTAGATTTTACAACCATAGACTATCTTAAATGTGCATATTATGCCTGCTTAGTTAAAATATCATAAGAACAAGACTCACAAATATAATGTTAAAGATAGATATGTCACATTATAATGTCAAGTATTAAATTTAATAAAAACAAATGAGAGGTCATTAACAGGAGGAGTTCTGTTGTGTTTTGAGAGACTTGAACTAATTTGGTCTGAGTTTTTCTCCAAGAAAGGACAGCTAATGTTAATTTATTGTGAGAAAAGTTTCTTCTCACGGTTTCAAAGGAAAGAGGACAACCACAACTTGTTTCTTACAACTTTAGATGTCTTTACAAATATGTTTAAAGTTTAGTTTTAGTAGCTTTTTAGATAAGGAGACCTGAAAAGGTCTACAAGGACCTTTGCTGTTAATTATGCTTCAACATGCCATCATGTGAATATAGAAATAACAGTTTTAAAGTATTAAAGAAAGGGCAAAAATTTATCTAGCCCTACGCTTCCTGTTTCCAGAGATGAGAAAAAAGACAGGTAATTTTTCCTTCCCCAGTTTTATACTCTTCACTAAATTATTTAATTTCTATTAAGAATTCTAAATATCCTAGATATAATTTTTAAAACACAGTCAATTTTCGTTATTCATGAATTCCATATTTGCCTATTTGCCTACTCACTAAAGCTTATTTAAAACCCCAAATCACTATTTGTGGCAACTTTGTGGTCATTGTGGACATGCGCATTTACACAGTGGTGAACAATTTGACTTACCTGATGTATATGATACCAGTTGATGTTGAATGAAGCAATGCCCTGTTTCAGCATTTATACTGTAAACAAGTGCCCTTTTGCTGTCTAGTTGATGCTATTTTATGATGAGATTGTCCTCATTTTTGTGCTTTGTTAGTGATTCCAAACATAGTCTAGTGTTACTAAGTGCAAGAAGACTGTGATGATGTACCTTTCAGAGAAAATGCATGTGTTAGGTAAGTTTTGTTCATCCTAAGTTTTATGCTAGTGAATCAACAATAATAGATTAAATAAGGTGTCTTTAAGCAGAAACACACATAAAACAAGGTGATGTATTGATAGGGTGATGAAAATGTTGTGCCCAGAGGCTGGTGGGAACATAATCCTGTATTGTTCTAGTCGCAATAGTTAAATATTCACCAATTCAGGGTTTGCAGCAAGTTTATAGAACACAACTGCTATGAAAAACAAGAATCAACTGTATTACATTCTTTTGCCATAAATTATTCACAAGCAAAATTCATCTTATATTATGATAAAATGAACTGAAAGAACTTGTGTGTATGTAAACATTTATAATTACATAGTGACAAATTTAATTAGTGAAATACTTTGGCCTATAATTGAAAAACTTGCAACCATTGTTAGTTTGTTTACACAGAGATGCTGTATAAACAGAGCACTATACAGAAATGAAGGCTGATTCATGGAGAGATTTAATTTAACTAAATGTGCCATAATTCATATCTTTGTTGATATATCTGTCTTATGTTTTAAAGGCTCACCCAATCTAAATACATTGTCAGCAGACTTTTCAAAAACTACTATTAAAAATAGCTCAGCATTGTAAAAGATTTATTTCCAATTATGAAGTTCAAAGCCATAGTTCTCAGTCAAGGGAATTTGCTAATCCTCACTATTGGCTCACGTTTGGGAGAATTTTTCATCTTATGTCAGGTGAATTTCATGCACTAGGCCCCTGTTCAACTCAGCTACCAGATCAACACTTTCTCTAAACTCATTAAATTTTGACAGGCTACACAGAGTTCCCAAAGAGTTCATCTGACAGTTAGTGGGAAGATGTTTTCTCTCTGACTTTTTAGCTCTTTTCAATATTTATGTACTGTGGTTAAAGTGCCTGAGCCATTTCAACAAGCATTTGATTGTATCTTTGTTGAATTTTTAAAGACATGAGTCTTAATTGCAGACAGCCAAGAAAACTCCAGATTGTTAGTAAATAAGAGATGAGATTGTTAGTAAATATGCACTGTTAGTAAATAATACATAGCAACAGCCTCTTGTTATTTATTATGAGCAATGTACAAATAATACAAATATGCAATATACAAATAAGTCAATGATTATTTTGTCTCTTGGCTGTGGGCCAGGACTGAAATTTAACAGATGTAATTTCATAATATGTGACAGCTGAAAAAACTTTCAGTGAAAACTGCCTCAATTTTATTTGGCTTTAAAGACTGTCCCTGAGAGCATCTCAGATTCACCTGCATGATTCCCTAAAATGGCAACTTTACACAAGTGAATATTTAGCTCCAAGGACTGAAAGAGTTGCCATGTTGCATTTTACAAAGCACATTAAATGGGGGAAATGAATTTCCAGCTTATGAATCTCATCAGAAGAAATGCGTTTTTTTAACACATAAAGTTATTAAAAGACATTTAGAAATATTAATACTGGGTTAATTTAACTCACTAATCTAAATTTTAAATAAACTAAAGTAAAAATAATTCCAATTAATATTTGGTACATAGGGCCCAGATAAATGGATTGTGTGTGTGTGTGTGTGTGTGTGTGTGTGTGTGTGTGTGCTATGAGAGACTGAGAGAGAGAGTGAGCACAAGTGGAGCAGGGGCAGAGGGAGAGGGAGAGAAAGGCTCTTAAGCAAGCTCCACACTCAGTGCGGAGCCCATGCAGGGCTCAGTGTCAGAACGGAGATCAAGACGAGCTGAAATGAGGAATCAGACACTTAACCTACTGAGCCACCCAGGCACACCCCCCAGATAAAGATTTTTAATTAAAAGCCAAAGTGGTTGCATTAACCAATCATAATAAGTCTGCCTTTTAATATAGAAATGTGTTGCTATGCACTTGAATCCTTAGGGTTTTCTTTAGTATATGCTGCTAAGATTCCTAAGTTAGATTTTTATTTTTACTATTGCAAAGTGTATACAACAGTTATCTTCATTTGGTTTACCCCAAAAAACCTTTTATTATAAAATAAAATTTATCAGTATTTTAGAAAGGTTAAATGCCACAGGGATTCTCCTGTTCCATACTTAGGCTGAGGAATGTTTCTAGACGGAGTCCTGAGATTGCACTAAACTGACTGTTCCAATTATATTTCTTCTCATTTTACAGAGACTCTTTTGGCTTTGTGATACTATTTCTCATCTATCATTGAGTGTACTCCTCTTCACTTTTCCCACTACAAATAGTCTTTTTTGCATATCTTACTCTCAGAACTAGAAGAAAGCCCTTTTCCTCAGGTGCTGAATAAGAAGTGTCCCACATCCTCCTCTACTTAGATTCAATCATCTCACATATGCCTTCACTTTTTCTGAAATCTCACTCCAATAATTATTCCCTGTCTCCTTGCAACGTCCATCTCTATCTATGGATGTAGAATTCTGCCAGACACACACACACACACACACACACACACACACGCACACCAAAACCAAAACCAAAAACAAACAAACAAAAAAAACTCTTCTCTTAATGTGTCTCCTTCCATTCAACAAGAAATTTATTAACGTAGGAGTCATTAATGTTGCACATTATTAGACTGCCTACTCCCACTCTGTTGAAATTTCTTTCTGAAAATTAAAAAAAGGAAAATGTTGCCAACAACTGCCTGATATCAAAGCAAAAGCATTGTAGATTAGTATCTAATAACATAGGCTCTAAATCAGCCTGTATTTTAACTGTCACTTTTCTGCTGTATCTTGGGCAAGTTTCTTAGCCTCTGTGCTGCGGTTTCCTCATCTGTGAAATGGAGAACATAATTGTACCTACTTCAGAGAATTGTTTTCGGATTAAATCAAACAACATTTGTAAAATGCTTAGAACAGTGCTTAGCACATAGTAAGCACTACAAGGTGTCTATCAAATAAAATAAATCCAATGCATGTTTTCTGTTTCTTTATTTTCTTGTCTCCTCACCTCTCAGCAGCATTTATTATTATTGATTACCCCTGTAGAAAATCTTTACTCTTGGTGAAATTGTGCAGCCTGGCAAGGAGACTGGTGAAAACAAGAGAAGACACAGTGTATTGGGAATATTTGGTAGGCAATTACTGTTTCATTGAAACTTCTGACTTGGAGGCTTAGCTTTGGTAGCGAGATGTGCAAAGGGAGAATTGGAGCCTTGAATTTAGGATACAGAATTTTGAGAGTTTAGAGATCATTAGGTAAATGGGTTGTGTTGAAATGAGGGAAAATGGTGGTTAAGGTGAAGAGGGTGGAACTGGAGTTTAAGAGGTGGAAATCTATTGCTTTGAATGGTTTTCAGCCTCAGATGATGATAGGTGGTGATAAAGGCATGAAAATGAGCTGTGGACTCCTTGTCCTTGGAGGATCCCTGGAAGTTAGAAAGCAAAGGGAAATGAAGAAGAGGTACTGGCCTAAGTACACTATTAACTATTTAAGAGCTGGATTGTTTGAATGTATTTTACCCATTGTATCTGTCTTTTGGTAATTGAACTTCTTATTACTAGCAACTCTAGCACAAATGAAGCAAAAGATGCAAATATTAAATCACCTATATTTATATTTATAAATGGGTATACTTATTAAAGGATCAGGTGGGAGAATGAAGGGAAATTTATATATATATATATATATACACATACATATATATATATACATATGTATATATATATGTATGTATGTATGTGTG
>NC_064812.1:58273244-58300744 GCF_023721935.1 Panthera uncia | reverse complement strand
GAGGTGGGCATGACAGAACTGGAGTGATGTCATAAGGTAATTGGCATTTACTAAGGACCAATCATGTGGCTGGGTACTGATCTAAGCCCCTATTTCATTTCAACCCTAATTGGAGGTGCAAATCAATTGCAATTCATTCCGGCACTAACCACCTGGAGTTAGCACAGACCCCACAAGTTAAAGGGCTGCCCTACCTCAGACATAGGCCATGTGTGGGAGTCCCCAGGCCACCTGCACTTTCAAATGAGTAGCTGTAAATTTGGACACTCCCACAACTCCCTTAGGTTCAATAATTTGCTGGAATGGGTCACAGAACTCAGAAAAAATACTATACTTACAACTACAGCTTCATTACAAAGAACACAAATCAGTGGTACTAATCAAATAAAGAGACACATAGGATTAAGTCTGGAAAGGAATGTAGTTTCCATGCCCTCTCTTCATAGAGCCTGTTTCCCTCCAGGCACAGTGTGTTCATCAGCCAGGAAACCCCAGTGAGCTCCTGTGTTCACAGTTTTTATCAAGGATTCATTATGTAGCCATGACTGAATACATCATTGTCCAGGTGATTGAATTCAATCTCCAGTCCTCTTACCTTCCCTGAAAAGTCCCAAATGTCTAACCATGAGTTTGGTTGGTTGGTTTTTCCAGTGGCCATCCCTGTCCTGAAGTTTTCTGGGTGCCCACCATGAGTGACCTTATAGGACAAAAAAGACATTCCTATGACTCTGGAAATCCTAAGGGTTTTGTCCCTTGGCAAAAAAGGAACCAGAAAATTCTTTATTTTACCACAGCTTCTCACCTGCACTACCTTGTTTAAGGTTTACAGAAATCTCATGAGATAGATATTTTTGTTCCCACTCCAAAAATGAGAAAACTAAAGGTAAGAAATGTAATATATATGCCAAGTTCACATTGCAAGAGCATGGCAGAACCAAGATTTGGTTTCAGCTTTGTGTATTTCAAAGCCATGCCTTTCCTGCTACCTTAAAGAAAACCAGATGAATAATGAATCTACACTGACAAATAAACATGCTTATGATCACTTGTTTAATGTCTGTTTTTCTCTGGAAGTCCATAAGTTTTGAAAGAAAGAATATGCATTGCTTTTACTGATGACCACTTTTACCACCACCATCTAGTACCTACTAACTCCTACTAGGTTTTAGGTAAATATTTACCAAATGAGCAAGAGAACATGAATAAGGCAATACTGATCAGTCCTAGAAAAGACTGAATAGACTGGAGACTGGCCAAGTGGGAAAAGGAAAGACTCCAAAGTGCAAAGCATTTTAAGTTGGTAGTGAATGGGTAGATGAGATGAATAATGATGGGGCCCAGGCTGGGTGAAGCCAGAATTGCAGCCATGGGTATGAGGACAGTGTGGCAGAAGAAGAGCATATTGTTCAAGGCACTGGAGCTCATTCAAAGATTTTGATGCTGCTACATGCATGGTGTACCTGTGTGAGCATCATTGAGTTAATAGCATTCTTCTCTCCACCCTGCCTCCCTCAGAATCATGAGAAAAGTAAAGGATGGAGAGGATTACCTAGAGGCTTATTCACTGCTGCCATAAATAGTTAGCTTTAGGAGTGCCTGGGTGGCTCAGTTGGGTATGTGACCGACTCTTGATCTCAGCTGGGATCATGATCTCACAGTTCATGAGTTTGAGCACCACATCAAACTCCTCGCTGACATCACAGAGCCTGCTTAGGATTCTGTCTCTCTTTCTCTTTGCCCCTCCCCTCCTTCTCTCTCTGCCTGTCTGTCTGCCTCTCTGTCTCTCTCTCTCTCTCTCAAAACAAATAAATAAACTTTAAATACAAACGATTTGGTTTTATTATGGCCTCTTGTCCTGCTTCATACACTCCCTTATCTCATTCAACCTAGCGATGGGGGAACAGTTTTATCCCTTTATTACAGATGGGGAACATGAGACGCTGGGAAGTTAAAGCATTTGCCCGAAGTCATGTAGCTAATGATGAACAATCTCAAAACTTTAAGCTAGATCCAATAAACAGTCAAAGTCTCCAATGAGAACACTATTAGAACATTTGGAGATGTAACTGATATATTTAACAACACTTAGTCTTTGTTACAGCTAATGAATCCTTGCTTAGGTATGGTTATTTTTATTTTTTAGTTCTGTCCCTTTGAAAAGAAGCTTGTAATTTCCAGTGCTCTAGTTCCTTTGAGAAAAAAAGGAAAAAGAAATGGCTATTTTTCTTTCTCCAAAATACCAAAAAATGTCAGTCCAACCTTCTGAGAAATTTGTCAAATGTTTAGACAATTTGATATAGCATCCTCATGATGACACCACAAAGAGTAAATAACGAGTTAAAGACTGTGTCAGAAATACTGATTTTTCTAAGGCTTACTGACTTTTATATAAAACTTGTCATTTCATTAAATCTATTGCAAACAATGCGACAAACCTTTATTCTAGTTTCATCTTTCCAAATGTTGAAATAGTCATGGTTCACAAAGTCAATATATATATATTTTTGGTAAGAGTGATTAAGATGTGATCCTGTCTCTACCCCTTTTGATTATGTGATACTTTGAAATAAAAGAATTTCTTTAAACTTTCACTATATGAAAAATGTTCTAATATCTTAAAATTCCATTAGTTTTCCAGCTTGAAAATGACATTTATCATAGATTTCCCTCCTTATTTCTTTGAGTGAATCGTGAATTACAGCATAGAGAAAAAATTAATAAAAATTATCCAGCAAGAACTACAATTAACATTTCATTGTATATCTTACCCTTTTTTATATGCCTATGTGTGTATGTGTATATATGTGTGTGTATATACATAAAATATATATGTGTGTATATATATATATATATATATATATATTATAAAAACACCATTTTGTAGTCTGCCTTTTTTATTTTCTACATTTTAAACATCCTTTAAAACATGTTACTTCGGGGCAATTCAGCAACAGCACCCTTTTCGTCCAGTTTCCTGGTGGACAATCTACCTACGGGAGTCAGTCTGGGATGGCTGGGATGTGAGGAAAGTTCTGGGTAGTAAGTTCTGGGTACAGGGTAGCCTAACACCCTGTACGCTGATCTCAGTGGTGGATCCTGTTGCTGATGTCTTGTGCCAAACCTGACCCTTCTCCTTTGCTCATCATCTAGCTCACTGTTCTCATTCAAGCGGGAGATTCTTTCCCCCAGGGGACATTTGGCAATATCTGGATACATTTTGATTCTCATAACTGGGGGTCAACTACTGGTATCTAGTGGGTAGAGGTTAGGATTCTTGACATCCTATAATACAGAGGTTGAGAAACTTGGGCACGAAGTGAGTGGTACTGTTATTCCCTCAGGTGAAAAATGTAAACTAATTAGTAGGTAGATCTTGATAATGCCTATAAGATTTTTTTTTTTTTAGGCGCATCCTTTTACTAGTCCTTTCATTTAAAGAGTCTTTAAATTTACTGAGCCCTTTGATTTACTGGGTCCTATCTATGTGCTACAAAATTGTCCTACACATCTTGTATTTATTAATCTTTTTTGTTAATCCTAATGACTCTGTGAGGGATATACTCCTATTCTGTCTATGTTGGGGATGAGGAAAACTACATCTCAGGAAGGTTAAGTAACTCACCGAAGATGACATAGATAGGAAGTGCATACCTGGGATTTGAAATCAGAACCTGGGCCCTGAACTACTACATTTTATCAGACTTGCTTTTTCCTCCGTATGGTTTCCACTCTCGTTCAGCTCCTGTACCCCTCCCCTGCCTTACATTATTATGCTAGTTACTAACTGGCTTTTCTGACTTCTGTCTTGAATGGTTCACACTTCTGCTAGTGTAATCTTTCTAAAATGCAGTCTGTTCCTCTCAATCCCCTGCCTATAATGTCCTAACTTAGCTTCCCATGGGACTACTGTGCCCTGGCACACTGTAACTGCTATTCAAGACCCTCTGAGTTACTTGTTTTCTATTGCTCCTGGTCTCTGATTTATTCTTTTACTTTGCATTGAATCCTCTTCTCTTTGTCTACATGGTAAAAATCTACCAAGACCATTGGTGCAAATTAGCCCTGTTACAACTTTTTACTTTAATAGAATTTCAGATTTAAAGGAAAATTTTAAGAAGAATGTGAAAAATTCTCATATTCCCATCACTTAGAGCCCCCATGTTATCATTTTATTACATTTGCTTTATCCCTCACTCTCTATGAGTATTGATTTTTTTCTGATCCCTTCTGGACTTGGTTGCAGATATGACATCCTTTACCCCTAAATAATTTAGGATATATTTCCTAACCAAAGTAAAATTATCAAAATCAGGGAAATAACATCGATGCTATATTATTATCTAGCCTGCACACCGTATTATGATCTTGCAAATTAGAAAGTTTTATTTTTAATTTGAGAGAGAGAGCAAGAGAGCACAAGCAAGGGAGAGGGGCAGAGGGAGAGAATGAGATAATTTTTGAAGCATGCTCCATGCTCAGTGCATAGCCAGGTGTGGGGCTCCATCCCATGAGCCTGGGATCATGACCTGAGCCAAAATCAAGAGTCAGACACTCAAGCACCTGAGCCACCCAGGTGTCCCAGAAATACTTTTAAACATATGGAGACATAGAATATATTTCAGTCCATGTCATAAACACCTCAGCATATTCTCATGATTTCTATTTTCTTGTCTAGATAATAACATTCATAAGACATTAACAGTACTCCCTACTACCCATACATCACTGAATTTTTCAAACTGGTTATTTGCTGCATTTATATTTATATGGCAAAATACATATACATGAATACCATTAACAACTTTAAAAATCCCATAAGTCTGCAATGGTGAAATCACGTTTCAGATGTGCAGTAAAACCTTGGTTTGTGAGCATAATTAGTTCTGGAAACATGCTTGTAATCCAAAGCAATTGTGTATCAAAGCAAATTTCCCCATAAGAAAACATGGAAACTCAGGTGATTCATTCTACAACCCAAAGATATTCATATAAGCATGATTACAGTACTGTAATATAATAAAAAATAATAAAGAATATGCAAAATATAAAGAAAAATAAATTAACCTGCACTTACCTTTGAAAACCTTCATGGCTGGCGTGAGAGAGACAAGAGAAAGGAGGCGTATTGTGTAGGATGACTTTCACTATCACTAACGGAATCACTGCTATCTAGTGGCCCAGTGGAATCTTTTCCTGCATGGGGGCCATTGTGTATGCTCACACCGATATTGGCTACAGTACAGTATTAATAAAATCTTGTCATATACTGTATTTAATGTAACTGGGGATAAGGCAGCAGAGGAAAGGGTCTATATCTGCAGGCAGCCTGATCTAGAAAGAAGCAAGGTATTCCTAAGCTTTCTCTTGTATGGAAAAGCAAAGGACTTTCCATAGGTGCTTTGAACTGACAAAAAATACACTAGTGCCAGTTGTGGGTACCTTCCAACGTTCTGATAAATCACTGATTTCTGCCAAACACCACTGCCTGAGACTGAGCATCTGAGCATGGGAGATGATCATCCACAATCCTGAAGGAAGAGAGAGAGAGAAAAAGAGAGAAGAATCATTGGCTCAGTTGTGATCATGTGATGTTTGGCATCATGTACTATTCATATTGCAAGACATTGCTCAGTTATCAAGTTAATATTCATTAGAAATGTTTGCTTGTCTTGCAGAACACACAGAACAAGTTACTCACCAGTCAAGGTTTTACTGTTATTTTAAACACAAGGGTGAAATAAACTGCTTAGGAGAAATGTAAGCAATGAATTATTTAACTTTCATGATTATAATGCCTTTAGCTCATCTTTACATTATACAGGGTCATTTGTTAATTTAGATTGAGTTATCTTAAACCACTCACATGGAATTAAATCTCTGGATGATTCACTCTGGTTACAAGGAAAGCACTAGGTTATTTGCCTTCAAAAGGGGCTAAAATCTGAAATGAAACATGAAATAAGTTTTACAAAATGTTTCTCTGAATGTGAATTATGTATTTTTAATGATCTAAAATGCATTTTTAAAAGTTTATTTATTTTGAAAGAGAGAGAGAGAGAGAGAGAGAGAGAGCAGAGGGAGAGGGGTGGAGAGAGAGAATCCCAAAGAGTTTCCAGGCTCTCAGCAACAATGGGTTGATCCCATGAACCCCACGCTCAGGTCAGCGAGGTCATGACCTGAACTGAAATCAAGAGTTAGACGCTTAATGGACTGAGTCACCCAGGTGCCCCCTAAATGGCATTTTTGAAGGTGTCTTAAATTTCTCATCTACCTCTGTTGTGTCCCAGGATGCTCCAGAACTAGGATCCTTCAACTGCTACCACTTCTGCTATTATCGGTGGTAGTCATACTGATAATAATATTTTCCATTTATTGAGAGCTTCCTATCAAACAGACATCAGGCTACAGTATTTTACATAGACACTATCATCCTATCCTTATTGTTATTCTTATTCTTATTGTTATAGAATAACCCTATAGTTATTCTAATTTATAGGAAAAGAAATAGTGGTACCACGAGGTAAAATACCTTGGTCAATGGACAGGTTCTCCCCCTCCCCCCAACCTTACCCTCCCAAGCCCTGGCTTTAGCCATTGTATTATACTCTATTTCCAATAAATTTGGATGTGACCAATTCAAATTACGCCAGAAATAAAGCTGTACTTATTGCCACAACATTTCTGTTCCTATTATGGAATTGACATTATTTGTTAAAATGAGTCATGGCTTATTCATAAAAGGGTTAGTGTTCATTATCTTTTAACTATAGACAATGGCAAGTGCATCAGGCTTTGGAATCTATAGTAACCTTCTGACTATGAGCTCTTTAAAGCATACTTTTGAATGACCCACAGTGTACTGATTACTTCCTTCTTTTGCTCAAGGCCATTTTGTGTTACCTTGCTTGGATGACTGGTAGAGACTGGACTAACCAATGAGAACAGGACTGGCAAAAAGGAGATGTGGATTCTAGTTTTTAATCTGTCCCTAACTAGTTACATTGCCCTAACTAAATATTTTTAGCTCTCTGGACAGTGTTTATAAAATCAGGACATGCACAAAATTCCCTCCAGCTTCCTACCCAGTTTTAAAAATGCTACCACATTTATGACTTTCTTTTCACCTTCTTCCACTAACTCTGTATTTCTCCAGAACACTGTATTTATAGACTTGCTATAATTTTACTATTAGGTTTTTAAAGTATATTTGATAAGTTAAATGTTTTAAGTTGCATTCACCTCTTTAATACTTCTGCAATTCCAAGGCCCTATTAACAAGTTTGATTTTGGACTCTGCATTTCCATAGCCTTGAGTAGCAGTAGGATTTATGGAATTATTGTTTGCAAAATTCTTTTGATACAAAGTTTGCAGTTCAGAAAACAAATCAAATTTTGCAAACAATAGAAAACTAGAGTCCTTCCCATTATACCCCTGTACCTATCATGTGACTTCTCCAAGAAAATATGCTTTCACTGCCAGGAAGATTTCTATTGTATAAAATGTTCCTCATATGACATGTCTCCCGGTGCATAGAAAACCAGTGGGAAAAAGAACCTACAACATACAGTTATTTTTTTCTTGCTTAAAACCTTTTTTTTAGAGCGCTCCTTTGGCATTTATCTAGAACTAATTGCATTTATTTCAGCTAAATTACAACATTTTAAGAATTTTAATTTACTGTCCAGTATATCTATAAAGATGGCACCATTGTACTGGTCATCCTCACCAAAGCCTACATTTTGAGACCTCTTTTTCAGTGGGTGTGATTAATTTATGTCATTTCTTTCACTATTTCTTATTTAATCTTTTTATGAATGCCAAAGTGAGAGATAGCAATAGCCAAAGTAACAATGGCATTCAAATTCAATACATGTTTATTGTTAATACTTTCAAAAAGCACAAAATAAAAATAAAAATCACACTTAATATTGGTACTCAGAAAATATCATTATTCGCATTATTGAAAATGGCCTTCCAGTCTTTTTTTTAATATACTATATTCTATGTTATGTGTTTATGTCATAGAAATAGGATGTTTTATAAACATGGTAAATTTTCTCTAGAAAAGATCTACCTGATCAGATTCCTGGTGGGAATATATGAATATTCTGTTTTCTTAAATTCTCAATATATTTGTTGGTTTTTCATACATCTTTTTCAGCAGTTTCTTAAGTATTTTATCCAGATCTTAAATATGTGTGTGAATATATATAAATATACACACATATATGTAAATATTTTGTCCATTAATTTAGTCTGTATTTCTCAAAAATTCAATTGGGTTTATTAGAATAACAATATTGTTATTAATAGTTTACATGAGCATGCTTAACAATAGCATGGGATTCCAGAAGATTCACTAAAAAGTTTATATAGTTTTAATAGCATCTAAGTTCCCCATGCTTTTTCTAAGTCAGCAGTCATGGTTTCTTCATGGTCCCGGAAAAATGCTCAGAATGTGTGACTTCACAGTGACTCAGGCTTTTCAGTTCAGCTCAGATGGTATTCATTCTTTGATGGATAAAAGAGAAAGAAAAAGCTATTCTTTGGCTAAACAACACACTCCTCTCTATTATTCCAATCTCTACAGATTGCTTGAAAAGTGCAGCATATTTTGAATTGCTTTCCTAAGAATTAAGCCTGGACAAACAAGCCCACACCATTCTAAAAAAGAATCTGGATCTTATGCAGCAGGCCAGGAAAGCCAAGGTGGAGGAGGCCAAGGGAAAGGTTAGCTAGTGAGAGAGGGGAGGAATCCAGAGGTCTCCTGCGGGCATGTCCTGACTTCGGAAGCCCTTTCAGGACACAGACATAACTCTTTTTGCCAACAAATGATCTTACATAAGCCCTCTCTTGCTCTTTCCCAGTGCATTCTTTCCTTTGTTTCCCTAGATCTGAGTTTTCTATGCCATTATCATCAGCATCACTGCTATTAGAACCATATGTATGTTACAAATACAACCAACATGTATTTACCTATTTACAGCCTCTAGATATGATTTCTTTATATTATTTAATAAATAACATTAGGATGGTTTAAGACACATTTACTGAGCACTTGTGTGCCAGACACAGTAGTATTTCATATTTATTATGTTTATTATCTCATATCATCATATTCTGCTCCTTTTCCATGTGAAAGGACTGAGACTCAGAGAGACTAATTATTTCTTCCAAGGTTATTTACCAAGTGACTGACAGAGTTGAGAACCAAACCATATTATCTATCTTGTTCTATTTATTAAATGTGTGTTAAATTGAAAACAGTATAAATTATGTGATGATGGATTGCACAAATAAAGCGGGAACAGATACAATACAGGCAACAGTTTATTCAACTGTAAAAACATTTACAGAATGCTATCATCTGCTACCAGGCACGAAGTTTCTAGAAGGGAACACAAAGATCAATAGATTGTGTACCAGGGAGCTGTCTGTGTCAACAGTGCTCCTCAACAATGTATTAAACTTCTTTCATATCAGCAAACTTGTACTAAACACTATAATATACCAGACATGGTACTAGACACCAGAAGAATGCAAAAATAATTAGGAAGGAGTCTTTCAAGAAGCTTGCAGAAAAATGAAAGCAGGATATTCAGGCTGCTTAGTATAAAGAAAAGGACCTATGAGTTAAACACACAGAATAAGAAATCTTATTTCCTCAAGAGTTTAGCCAATGGTAATTCTAAAATGAATCACCAAAAATGTATGAGAAGTAAAGCTGACAATAAGCTTTCCCTTTTGTCAAAGCCACAAATCATGGGTTATTTGAAGATAGTGTATACTCCTAGTTACTCTCTTTCTATTACTTGATAACTAATTAAGGACAGACTGGAACCACCAGAGTAGTTCAGGGTCTGGTAAATTCAAATGACCTAAGGGATTTTACAGTTTTTATACAATGGTGGTCAATACCCGTGGGAACTCAAATCCTATAAAGACAAGACTAACAGAATCATCAGCTTATTTTTTTGAAACAGCCCAAAGATGTGAATAAGGTGAAGTTTATTGTTCAGGTGTACTGACCCACTTTGGGACTTAAAATAGGAGATAATGTTTCAAACTTGAAGAAGATAAATTCAGTGTAGAGACTGAATGGAGGACTTACATAGTATGTGGTATATATATGAATCTCATTGTTCCAAGGGGGTATAATGTCAAGACGCTCTGTGATATGATGGTTAAGAATCTGACTCAGACAAAGCCTATACAGAGTCTGGATTGCAGTCACTTACTATGTGATTTTTGGCAAATAGTCTCCCTAAACCTCAGTTTGTTGTTTTTTAATCTGAAATATTTATGAAATAAAACAGTCTATGGTTTAATGGTGAAGCAATGAAGGCAACTGACTAAGGGCAAAAGTGTCCCTTTACCTTCTCTTCTTCATGTCTTTAAATCCAAGCTCTGTGACTTTCTATAATTTTGGGTGAATCAATGCACATTTATGTACTTTGGTATCATTCACTATTGCATAGCATTATAATATTGGCAATATCATAGAATTTTGAGAATGAGGGGCACCTGGGTGGCTCAGTTGGTTAAGCGTCTGACTGTTGGTTTCAGCCCAGGTCATGATCTCATGGTTAGTGAGTTTGAGCCCTGCATCAGTCTCTGTGCTGACAGCTTGGAGCCTGCTTGGGATTCTCTCTCTCTCCCTCTCACTCTGCTCCTCCCTCTCTCCCTCTCTCTTTCTCTCTCTCTCAAAATAAATTTTAAAAAATTAAAAAAAAAGAATTCTGAGAATGAATGAGCTGGTGTGTATAACGTGCATAGAACAGAGTACGTACTGCATACCTCTTAGCCACTTTCATTACAGGGTTGCTGTGTAGATTAAACAAAATTAATTTTCAAGGTGCTTAACACGGGATCCATCCTTTGTTGCAGATATCCTCTTCACGCTTTAAATTTTTTCCCAAAGACCATTCCTAAAACATCATTTTTCTTTGTCCTCTTCTTTCCCCGTTAGCCTTGCATTGGATTTTTAAAAATAGATTTTACTTCTTAGATTTAGATTTAGATTGTTAGATTTATAGAAAAATTGAAAAGATAGTACAGGATTCTCATATACCCTATACACAGTTTCCCTTATCAATGTCTTACCATGCATTTATTACAATTAATGAATCAATATAACTACATGATCCTTAACTAAAATTCATACTTTATTCAGATTTCCTTAGTTCTTACATTATGTCTTTTTCTGTTCCAAGATGCCATCCAAAGTCCCATGTTAGATTTTATTGTTCTGTCTCCTTAGGCTCCTCTTGGCTGTTACAATGTCTGAGACTTTCCTTGCTTTTGGTGACCTTGATGGGTTTGAGGAGTACTGGTCAAGTGTTTTTTGTTTTTTTTTTTTTTAAATGCCCTTCTATTGAAATTTGTCAAGAGTTTTAATCATGGTTAGACTGGGATTGTGTGTTTTGGAAGAACACAACTGAGGTAAAGTGTCATTTCATCACATCATATCAAAAGTGCAGGCTGACAGCATCAATATAACATCACTGTTGATATTGATCTTGATTCTGGCTGAAGTAGTTTTCCAGTTCTCTCCGCTGTAAAGTTACTCCTTTCCCCCTCTTTCCACACTACTCTTTGGTAGGAAGTCACTATATGCAATCCACACTTAAGTAGCAGAGAGTTACTTCCCCTTCTTGAGAACAGAGTGTCTACATAAATTATTTAGGATTTCTTTGCATGAGAGGTTTGTCTCTTTTCCCCATTAATTTATTAATTTATTATTTATTTATATCAATATACACTTATGTACATTTATTTTACACTTGGCATAATCTAATACTACTTTTTTAAATGCTTTTTTTTTTAATGTTTATCTGTTTTTTAGAGAGAGACAGAGCACAAGCAGGGGAGGGGCAGAGAGACAGGGAGACAGAATCAGAAGCAGGCTTCAGGCTCTGAGCTGTCAGCACAGAGCCCAAAGCGGGGCTCGAACTCACAAACCATGAGATCATGACCTTAGCCAAAGTTGGACGTTTAACCAACTGAGCCTCCCAGGCACCTCCAATACTACTTCTTTTATTTCGTTGTTCAAATTATTCCATCTTTCGGCGGTTGTGAACTCTTTTGGTTGGTTTCTGTGTCCCTTTGACATATCTCCATTAATGCAGGTTTTCTTTTTCTTAAATTCTGGCACTACAAATGCTCCAGGCCCATTTTATGTATTTTCTGCTCTAGTCCTAAAATCAGCCCTTCCTCCAAGAAATCCTGGTTTCTTTTACTGGAACAGGTATTAGAAACTAAGATCTGGGAGCTCAGTGTTCTCCATTAAATTGCAATCAGCTGCAGCTAGTATATTCATGAAAATAACTGCTTGTCCAAATGCACAAAGGATAAGAGAAAACAAAGCTATCTTAATAGAAATCAGGCAAAGAGCTTAACATAATTGTAATAAACTCATCGACGCTTTTGCGTTATTTGGTTGGTCAGTGTTAGTGGTGCAGCATTCAGAACAGAAGCTTGTATTCTTGTTACTCCATATCTGGAGATTTTAGTTATATGCCAAACAAAGATCAGCGATAGTGGAATTTTCATGGATAATCACTAGACTGTTAAGGTCAGATGAGAAACAGCCTAGGTAAGATAAAGCAGTTTGATGCAAAATCCAGGGATCAATCCAGGGAAGCTGGGTCACAGAAAGAACTATGAAATTGAAGTGGACAATAGAAATTTTAAAGTATAAAAAAGAAACACCTAAACTGAGAGGAGATACAACTTGTTGAGCTGAGATTAAAAGAGATGAGAAGAGGAAGAATGAATGAATGGGAAAACAAAGGGGTGGGATGTTAGGATAATACATTGTGTCAATTAAGGAGATTTTGAAAAACATCAAGAGGGGGAAGAATCTGAAATTAGAACAAACTTTAGGCATGCAGGATCACTTGTATGGTTAGATTAACCTATTGATGTGGGGAACAAGTAAAGAAAATCCAGATGGTACATGGAGGATGGACAGGGTGAGGAGCATATAATACTCATTATAGCTGTAGGCAAGACTACTACATGATTTGTGGCCAAATGTTTTTTCAGACCTAACGATATTTGGAAACAATCTTCAAAGCTATAGTTAACGTTTTAATAGAGGTCTGTTTCCATTAGCTTTAAATAATAGCACCACAATTTTCTTTCCTAACATATCTCTTATTTATTGCTTTATTATACATATTTAGTTTAGACATGGGAAATATTTTCTGAGGTCGCCAATGCTTTTCAGTAATGAATGAGCCCAACTAGAGGATTATGTTTCAGACATAACTATGTGGAAGTCTAGTCTTCAAGCATTTGCTTTCATCTCTATGTTCTTAAGTGCCGACGTTTGTTTGAAAAGATATTTTCAATTGACAGGTACGACATCACATGCTTTTCCTGAATTCTGATTTCTGATAATTCTCAGGGACCGTGTCTTCTTTATAGCAGCATCTTATAAATAACCATTCTTGTATTTGATGCATTGAAAAATCCAGTTTTCAACCTCCAGAGATATTTAGCAGATTTGTAATATCTCTCGATTGGGTGAGGAATAGCTTACACATCAGGATAACACTGCGTTTGTCAAGTAAATGATGGGCTCAGGTTTTCACTTTTCCTTTACATTGGACATTAGAAGCAAAGACGTTGACTCACCAAAGCTGGGCAACTGACCTAAAGGCATCAGTGGTGTATTCCTACCCCCAGAGTGTTTAAGGTTCTGGACTGTGCCATTGCTGGAGTCGTGCCCAGGATTGGTTTGGTTTGCAGTTTGGACTGCTTTCCTGTAGATTCTATGGCATAATGCATTGCTTTCAGGATAACAGGGCTTATGAAGATAGCCTTAGCTCCCATTCTATTTACTGTATAGGATATGACTCCAGTGTGTAACTTTGACTTGAAGGATATTGACTGGCAGCTTTCCTTACACAGCATCATACCAAGTTTACACTTGGCAAATGTTTAGGAAAAAATTGTTAAGGCAGCAAACTTAGTATCCTTAGAAAAAAGAGTGGAGATTTAGATATGATGTTTAACGTGCAGAGGGAGAAGAGAAAGATTTTGAAAGTGTGACATTCCTTGATGATATTAGAAATTAGAAATTTGCATTTAATAGTTGTGGCATAACAAGTATTACTATTGGGCATGTGTTGTTATAATGTAATAATAAATATGAATATTATGGTATTGCTGTAAGTCATCAAAAGATAATTTAATCAATTTTCTGATAATGAGTAAGACAACATGACTCTTTAAAAAATATTTTTTCTCTTGTTAAGAGAAACTTCAATAATGATGGCCATAAAAATAGCTAACATTTACTGAAAATTTTGTGGGTGTGATGTATTGTGCTGAGCACTAAATGTGGATCACCTTACTTAACCTGTGGACAATATTTTGGATATGTAATATTATGATACAAGTGCAGAGTTTTGGCATTTTACCAAGGTCTCTTAGCTACAAATGCCTAACAGAACTTGTGATTATGAATACTTATTAAATTCAAATTAATCCCTTTTATATTACCATGAATGTAAAATGTTTTTTTCAATTAGCAGTAGATAGTAAAAATAGTGGCCAAGACACTTCCAGTTATGGGATGGAGAGGTCATGGGAATAAAAGGTATGACATAGGAATATAGCCAATGATATTGTAATAGCACCATATTGTTACAGATGGTGAGCATAGCATAATATATAAACTTCTCAAATTATTGTGTTGTACACCTGAAACTAAGGTAACATTTCATGTCAACTATACTTTAATAGAAAATATTTTTTAATACATAAACCTGCTGAAAATGTCAGGGAATCGAACATTTTAGGGGAAAAAAAAGGTTATAAATTATACAAACAAGCAAGCAAAAGAATTGAATTAAACCCCAAATCCTGTTAAAAAAGAGTGAAAGAGAAGCGGCAAACCAATGGAGATCTCCCTGTTAAAAACAAGACATCTGGCACAAAATGGAGTCACTTATGCTAAATGCCACACCACCAAACTGAGGCAATACTTCATTAGTTTTGGCTCTCACAGAAATGGAACCTTAAACCAGTCAATGAGGAATCACCTGGTCAGCACTAGTGAGGTCATCTGCTGGATAGACCCCTGCCATCCCCTAAAGTGACCTTGTTGTAACTAGCCCACTTTTTGCTACCATAACTTCCTTCTTCCCTCTTCTGCCTATAAAACTCTTTCGTTTTGTACAGCTCCTCATAGCTCCTTTCCATCTACCAGATGGGATGCTGTTCAGTTCATGAATCACTGAATGAAGCCAATAAGACCTTTACTATTTAGCAAAAGAAATAGAGACCGATACACTCTGTATGTTATACTAACTCTTTATAATTAATGCCTTTGGAGTAAAAAAGAATAGAACTTGTCTGCCCTGTCTACAGCTTTTACACCGGGTATTTCCTAATTTTCATGAAGCAGATATGAATAGGGAAAATAAGAATGGGTCAGTAAGTTCTATATCTAGAATCCAGGCTAGAGCACTAACTTGCTTATTTGTAGGACATAAAGTGTATCTGGATTAACCACTAGCTTGCACATCCTCCACCCCAAATTTTGTTAAAACAGTTGACTTGTGAGGTGTCTGGGTAGCTCAGTCAGTTACGCATCAGACTTCAGTTCAGGTCATGATTTCACAGGTTCTTGAGGCTCAGGTCATGATCTTGTAGTTCATCTGGCTCCCTGCTAACAGTGCAGGTCTGCTTTGGATTTTCTCTCTCTTCCTCTCTCTCTGCCCCTCCCCACCTGCATTCTCTCTTTCAAAGTAATAAATAAATCAATTAAAAAACAACAAAAAAAAAAAACAGTTAACTTGTTTACCTTCAAAGCACCATGAGTTTACTTTAAGATTTGACTCTTTGCTTTTGTTATTGTTTATTTCCTTCAAAAGCAGAAGATTAAGTCATTGTTATGAGAACAAATTCAATTAGTCACTTTTTTCCTCTCTGGCCAAAGCATTCTTAATCACCAAACCATGGGCTAATAATGTGGAAATAAATGACAGATGTAGCAGTGCAGTTTGAATGCAAATATCAGTGCCTTTTTTTTAAAAAATAAAACTGTAGACACAGTAAATCTTGTACTACTCTGCCAACTATTTTGCAAGTATTTAGACTAATCTCTGATGACACTCCAATTTACCAAAGTCCACTGAAGTGGGATCACTAAATAAACTTATTTTCAGAAAATAAATGGGCCCATCCACCCACCTGTCATCAAAAATAATTTTTAAGGACACAGAGAATGTAAACTTCATGGTGACAGAGACTTGGTTTCATTCACTGCTGTACCTTCGAGACCCAAAGCAGAGCGTGAATATTTATCACGTGAGTCAGTGAGTGAAAGGAAGAAAATAGGCTGCCGGCAACACATTTTATTCTGGTTTCTGGTTGGTGCACACTTAATCTGTTCACTCATTCATTTATTTATTAATTTCACAAATATTTAGAGGATTTCTGTTTTTGGTTAGGGTCTGTGCCAAGCACTGAGAGTATAGCTGTGAGAAAGGCAGGTATTGTTCCTTACCTTCTGCAGTTTATGGTCTGGTCTTACTTCCCATTAAAGAAAGTAAATTTATTGTCTGGTCCACACACTATACTGAATGTTAAAAAGCTTTTAAAGGTCTTATTGAATATCTCCAGAGGAAGGTCACTAACATAATTCTTCTCATTGAATGAGGAGGAAAAATGCAAAAAAAAAAAATGGCTTTTTGCATTCCATTGCAACATACGGACAGAAATTTTTTGCTTTGTCCATTGTTGTAGGCTCAGAGCCTAGAACATTACCTTTCCTTTCCTAGAATATAGCAGATGGTTATATGAATAAAGAAAAAATATAGGGAAAAAACAGAATGTATTGAGGGTCAACTGTACTAAATCCTTTAGACATAACCTCAACATAAACATAACCCCAGGTCAATTTTTAGATTATTATTCTTAATTTACAAATGGGGTAATAAATTGGGGTGATACATAAAGTAACCTTGCTCAAAACCATGCAACAGACTAGTAACAAAGGCTGAATTCAAACATGGGCTGATTTGTAACACCTGATTCACAAGCTTACTGTACCCAATAAGCCATGAATCCTTACTCTCAATTCCTACCATAGATTACCTTCCGGTTTTCTAATTCAGCAAGTTTACAAAGGGTTCATATCATCCTTAAGGGTTTTGTATTTTGGGCTACCCCATATACCAATGATGTTAATCAGAAAAGTCTAGGCAATGTAGTTACAGGCACCTCCATGATTTTTGTGTCTTACTTAAACAAAAGTTTATTTCTTGCTCATGTATGGCCTGCTGCAGGAACAGGCTCTCTCCAAGTCAATGGTTTCCTACACAGCAACCTGTGAGCTAAGCTGACTGACATGCTGGCAACCTGTCCTACACCACAAGAGATCCACAGTCTCATCATTCAGAGGGCCAGGAGAAGAATACATGCAGAGTGGCACATGAGCTCATAAATGCTTCTACTCGGAAGCAACACTGACTATCTCTGTTCATATCTCACTTACCTAACAAATCATACAGGCATGTTCAATTTCAGAAGAGAAGGGAAGTGTGATTCTTCCACATGTCTGGAAAAAAATTCATATTGACAAATAATTGTTATTTCTACCATACCAGCAAACTTGTCTGTGTATATATGTCTAACTTTGTCAATGTTCCACATTTATGTTTTTAATGTTTATTTGTTTATTTTTAGAGAGAAAGAGAGTGTGAGTGGGGTAGGGGCAGAGAGAGAGAGGGGGACAGAGAATCCAAGCAGGCTCTGCACCACCAGCACAGCGCCTGATGTGGGGCTCGAACTCACAAACCATGAGGGCATGACCTGAGCAGAGATCAAGAGTTAGACACTTAACCAACTGAGCCACCCAGGCACCCCATCAATGTTCCATATTTAAAAGATTGTATATAGCGCTGTCTTTTTCTTATGTAACAATAGAGTTCCTTCTATTTTATAGATCGAGAGACTCTGAACAATATGCCTACTTAAATGCCTTTGTGTTTGCTTTTTATAAAAGTACTGCAGTTAGTATTAAGAAATTAGAAATTACAGAAAATCATAAAAAGTAATAAGCAATGACCCACCAAACTACAATCCCACTCTTCTTTAGTTGCAAGTTTTCCTAGCAAACATTCGGGAAGATGCTGTCATTCTCCCATACTTCTAGCAGCTGATCTGGAAATCTTGGCTGGTCCTCAGAAAAGGCTCCTTTAAGATTGTAAAACTGAAAGTATTCCAAAACTTCAGCCCAGAATGAGGAAACACCTTCATGGCACATGGTCTATTTTTAATTTAGACAAATGACCATATCTTCTTCCTTACTGGGTAACTAACTCTACTTGAAGAGGCATACTATTCTTCTAGATGTGTCATATTTTAATTTAGGATTTTACTCATTCTTTTTGAGCCATTTAAATGTTATTGCATTTCCCTTTTAATCTTCTCATGTAATCAAGAACAGAAACAGATACACAATTTGCTGAAAAGTTGAAATTAGAACCTAGGCCTCTGCCTTCAAGTTCTTCTATTTTTTTCTGTACCAAAATATAAAATCTCTTTATATTTTGAGCCACTGAGGGTGTCTCAGTCGGTTAAGTGACTGACTCTTGATTTCAGCTCAGGTCATGATCTCACAGTTTTTGACTTTGAGCCCTGCACTGGGCTTCACGCTGTCAGCGTGGAGCCTGCTTGGGATTCTCTCTCCTTGTCTCTGTGCTCCTTCCTCACTCATGCTCTCTCTCTCTCAAAAATAAACTTAAAAAAACTAAATTAAATTAAATTTAAAAAGATATAAAATAACATTTTTATTAAGTCCTTTAGAACTAAGGTATCAATATGAAATAGTGTTGTTAATTAATTTAATATTCCCGCATCAAACATTTTCCTTGAGGCAGATAATGTGTTAGAAACCAGAAATATAAAGATCAATTAAACAAAGCCTGTGTTTTTGAGAATTTCATTATCTGATGGAGGATTTATATACAGAATATAATATGGTGAAATAAAGAAATAGTGCTTTATAATATAGCACTGAAAAAATATCATTCTTTAATACACATAATAGTGTTTTTTAAATTCACTGCTATACTGTACTCTAGTACAAGTTGACATTAAACTTTGTAATGTTCTTTCTTCCATGGCCATATATCAAATATTCATTTTCACAATGGAAGAAGCATTTTAGATACTTCTTACTGTTTTGATCTGGTTATAAATTTGTTCCAACATTCCTTTCTTTTTTCTTTTATGGCATCTTCTAGAATCTTATCCTAGTTTCTGATTGTGTTTGATGTAGTCATTGTCAAGTGCATTTGATCTGCCAATGCAAATAGAACTGAGGTGAGCCTGTTGAATATATAAAATATTTTTTTTCCAATGCCTTTGACCAATTAAGTAGTAAAACACAGTGGTGGTGTTTTGTTTCCTTAGTGACCTGGAAATACATTGTAAGTTAAAAAAATAATTCTAAAGTGTCTTGAAATTTATTTCTACAATTACTATGAGTATTCTGACTTTTTCTTTTTAGGCCACTTCAAATTTTGACTTAAAAAAAAAATAACCCTGAACATGTTTCTTTTCCAGGAGTTGATCAGATTTTGCCAACTACATGAGGATCCCTGAGTTCAGATGAAGTTTCAAGTCCTATGATCAGATCTCATTTGAACTAAGATTCATATTCTTAAAAACTATCATTTCCTTTGATCCTTCCTTTTTTAAGAGATAAAAGGTCATTTGGCAAAAATTAAAATATTTGAAACTCAAATGCATTTATAAAATTAAGTTGCCCTCAAATGAGTAAAAAGGTAAAAGTTAGTTCTCCTTTAATAAAGCTTATTTTTTCTATTGCACCTAACTACTGTGTAAATGAAGTATTTTGATGTTTGAATTCCTTTAAACCTCCTCTCTCTCCAGGAAAATTGCCACACGTCAGAGAAATCAAGATGAATACTTTCCCATTTGACTTCTCTCCCTTCTTGGATCTACGTTCTTACAAGAGGGATTTGGATACTTCATAATTTATAATTTTGATATCTTTTCAAGCATTTAACTGTGTTTTAAATTTCTTATTTGCTTATGTTATCATTTATTATTATTATTTTTTTACTTTGAATCCTAGTTGTAGACTCCCTTCAAGTGGAAAGTAAACACACAAGTTAAATATTCAATTCAGTGAAACCCTTTATATTGCTAAGTTCAGAATTGGCTCCATAGCTGTTTATAATAAAGGAAAACTAATGGAACCCATGTGATTGTATAACCAACCAATGATTGCTAAAAGGATGCTTTCTTTTAAAAATATTATAATATAATATTCTGTCTTATAATATTTTAACTATTAAATGCGAGAGGTATTTTTAAAAATAAGTACAGCACGGTATTGCATGAAGTGTTACATGACTTAAATGCTGAGAAATAATGCTTTCATTACACTTAGCAAGGGTTAGAACATTTAAAGTTTTATATTCAAGTTTGGTAGCATGTTATAAAATTAAATGTGAAAAGGGTGGAATTGAAATGGATAAACTGATGGAGAAAATCAGGTAAAGTAATAGATAAAAGAATTGAATTTCTGAGTCTGAAAAAGAAGAGTTGTGGCAATGTAGTGGCCACTCAGTGGCCACTACTGTTGTCATCTCGACTTCATATGTGACTCAGTGCAAGTTTAATGAGGCTAAACACTTTGACCACAGTCATGAGGTAAACCAGGATTTACACCCAGCACTGGAGCCAGCATTCTGGTATCTAATAGTGCAGCAACAAAACCTTGTGTGAGCACAGATCACTGGCTGCACACGCATGAACTCACGACATAATCAAAGTACATCTCCATCATTATTTCCCACCACTCCCAGTCCGGGTGTTCCTGTATGAAAGCTGTGACACGTCTATGATAGCTCTGCAGACACACTAAAGTCACAAACACAATCTTAATTCAGAAATTAAAATACCCAGTTCCATGCATGTAATAAACCAAACCACAGACTCAATATTAAACCTGACCTCCTCCCTTGGTTCTGCTCTGGACTGGAGATTTTAGTGGGAAAGGAAGTTATATTGGTTTCTCTGTTTTGCTATTTTTTTTTTAAGTTTACTTATTTATTTTGAGAGAGACAGAGTGTGAGCGGGGGAGGGGCAGACAAAGAGGGAGAATCTCAGAATCTCATGAGAATCTGTACTGATAGCACAGAGCCAGGTGGGCTCAAACTCAAGAAACAGTGAGACCACGACCTGAGCACAAATCAAGAGTGGAACACTTAACCCACTGAGCCACCCAGGCGCCCCTACACATTTGAGCTTCTTGGTCTCCTCTCACCAACTGTTTCTCCAAACTCCCACCATGTTTGAAGCGAGATGGAAGAGAGAGAGAATAGACAAAAGGATAGAAACAATTCTTCCCAGTACAACAGAAGTGGGGCTTTGTACTATCTGGATTTGGCAAATAGACCGTTCCTGTCCAAGGACGTTTTATGGATCCTCCAGATAGATGTTCCTTATTGGACCTCCCTCTACAGTTTCTTTATTCTGTGTGGCCACTTGCAGCTCTTTCCACAGCTTCTGGCCGTACATATTTAGCCTTTTCCTGTGGAGTCCCTTTTTCCCCTGTAGGGAGTCCTATTGGACAGTACCTAAGACAGCTATATTCTGGCAATGTCTCTTCCGTGTGGTCCACTACTTGTCCATAAGGAAATACTCCCTTAGTTTATGCTCTGCCACACTGGAAGTGAAGGCTGTTCCCCAAACAGCAGCACTTGGGACGTCACCACTGCAGTCGACAGCCTTCCTTTTTGTTGGCTTAATGTCCTGGGGTCAGACACCTGTTCATCATACCCCCTAGATTGGAAAACAGAAAATTTTCAAATGGTCCTGTGAGGGCCCTCGGTGTGACTTGGAGAAGCACACTTTTCCCCTCTCACCCTTGCGGTGTGATAAGGACTCTCAGTGCAGAAACTGTTGTCTCCAAAACAGTCTATTCTTGTTATTTGTGGTAGTTTTGTTCCATAAAGTCACCACAGACCCTACAGGAAATATGGGATTAGGTTTCTGCATTTCCGGTCACAACATTTTCATTAAGTCATCAATACATAACCTTGCCTTACTTGTGTTTCTGTTTAAAGACCTCTTATTTAAAACATGCGGTTGATTCGTTAACATTGAACTCAGGGCCAACAGAGCTATAATTCATGTCTAGACAAAACTTATCTAACATACATATTCTCTCCATAAGACACATAACAGCCTTCTTGCACTTAGAACACTAGGCAGTACTTCGACACTATGCTTATGACTATTTTAGCAGCAGAATCGTCAACAAAGAGCACAAAAACGAGAACAAAGCATTAAAAATGGAAAGGACACTTGTTTACAGTATGAAAACTTCAGTTTTAAGAAAGCAGAGCATTGCCTTGTTTGATTTCAGCTGGGAATGTGCACATAGGGTGACTCAAATTTTTTGCTGCTCTGCACATGTCCAGGAATGGCCACAAAAGTGCAGCAAATATTGAGTTTGGGGTTGCAAATACATTTTGGTGTGCAAGCAAGTTTGCAAGTATTTTCAACAATATCCTCACCACCAAACCCTCTCCCCTCTGTTTTATTTCCATATTCTTGATCTGGGTTAAGGTTTGCACAGTCAAGAAAGAGGCTTTGGGGCCACTCCCTTTGTAAACTTGAATGTAGCGATTGGGAGCCTCACTTTGGAATTTGATATCTGTTGTCCTTAAGCACTTCATAGAAATGTGGATTTTAATAGTAGGTGAAATATACATTTGGGTATGTAATGGTTGGGTTTGCCAATGCAAGGAACAGAAACCAAATCCACATGACTTAGGCTAAAAATATAGTAATTAAAATGATACTGGGAAGAAGAGAATAGGATCTTAAGGAAAGCTAAAGGACGTAGCTTGGAAAACAGGCAGGAGTAAGGGAGGCTGGGCTGCAGCCAGGACCATAAAGGAGGCTACAGATGAGACCGGTGCAGCTGCAGCTGCTCAGGGCTGAATGGCTGCCACTGCCCACTGTTTATTCTTCTGGATCTTATGGAACCAGTGGCTCCCAAAAAGATTTGTTTTTTGCCTTGTCAGCTCACTAGACAATGTGCGGAGCAGGTACTTCTGATTGACTGAGGTATAATTATGAATTCCATGTCCTCCACGCAAGGGAGACTATAAAAATAAAGATTCAGCGTTTTCAGTTTCTCAAGTGGGAGAAAGGATCTGTCTCCCACACAGACTCACGAAGTGAGAAATTTACCACGTGTAGAGAGGGTTCAGATATTTGGCAACCAGAACATGAGGATTCATGCTCATAGGATTCAGTGACAGAATCAGAAGAAATCACTAAACTCCTGTTTAGTTCAATTAAGAGATCCCTTTCCTGTCAAGAGATCTTCTTCAGAATGCTCTGAAAAAGAAATAATCTTAAGCCTCTGTTTTAAATTTCAAATAATGAGGAACTTTTCACACCGCCATATGTTCTAATCCTCTGTGATTCTTCTCCAAGAGATTTATTTTGACTTCTGACTCATGAAATAATTTCTTTTTCAGTTTCCTGGACTATACAGTTTGCCTTTATATGGATGTGTTATAGTTTCTAAATGTCCTGATTTTTCTATGGCACTCAGAAATGACTACAATATTCTCCACATGGGCTGGATATGCAGAGGCTATTTATTTCATTAACTTAACCTGAGCTTGTATTGGCTCTTTCAGGCAACCATAGCATAATGATGACTCATAGTAAACGAAAACATCAGATGTTTTCACATGAACAGCTACAAGAGCCAATCCTATAACTGGTCCTCTAAACTCAATTATTTAAAGACCAAATTGAGGTTTTTACATTTATCTCTCCTGCTTTTACTCATTTAGTTTTAACTCAGTGATCTGGTTTGTTGAGGCAATTTTGGGTTTTAAGTCTTTTATTACCTATAATAGTAGGGTTTCCTTCCAGGATTATTAATTTGTTTGGCACATTTTCTATATTTTCATACAAGTTATTGATAAAGTATTGGATAGGAAAAGACTATAATAGAGGACTGTGAAATTCCAGTCTTTCCTCAAGGTTGACACTGGGAAATTGAGCAAACTTTTTTTGAATCCCACTGCTCACCCATCTTGAAGTAAACCTGGTCTTTCCAGTATCCTGAATAAAAACTGTCTGATAGCTTCTCCTTGCTTTTTATATATAGATGACATCCTTAATATGGCTCACAGGCATGGCATTGTCTGGTCTGTGTTTTCTTTAGTTTCTTCTGGGGCCATTCCCCCTTATTTCTGTGTTTTAGCTAGAAGGCATTATGTATGAAATATTCCTACCCTACTCTTCACCAACTCAACTCTTGAATCTCAGCTGAAGCTCATTTTCAAAGAAAGTCTTCTCTAGAACCATAGATTTTGTTAGTTTCTTGTCTTAATTCCTTTTATAGAATCAAATTCCATTCCCTTAAAAGTTCCTGTTTGCAATTATATACTCATTAATACGATAACTTGATCTGGGCTCCACAAGGGCATGCACACAGTCTGCATTTGCTCATGATTACATGTCTCATGCCTGAAACATTGCAGGTTCAATAAAACATCTTGTTGGATGAATGACAGAAACCTAAAGAATGTGACCATTGATCCTACTGAAGCTATGGAGTAGCAAATTAGTAGAATAACTTTAGGAGGTAAATTCTCTCCTACTTCCTACCCTGTTTTATGATACCTCTAACTTAGAGTATCTCGATCTCTATACTATTGCCATTTAGACTAGATAACTCTATGTTGGGGGAAAAGGGGCATATCCTCATGTATTGTAAAATGTTTCGCAACATCCCAGGCTTCTACCCACTAAATGACTGAAACATCACCCTATCCAATTATAGCAATGAAAAGTGTCTTCAGACATTGCCAAACATCTTGGAATAGGGCCAGGGGTAGAAGAGAACACTACTACCCTGGTTGAGAACCACTGTTCTAACTGTAAGAACTTTAATTAATTGTCACATCAAGGTCATATCATTTGTTTAATCATAATTACAAAATAAGTGTATGTGAAGGACTCTCACAAGTCATAGAAATTAAGCGATGCACTTCACTATTCAATAAACAAGGAGGTAGCCAGAAGTGTTTGTTCATGTCTTATTACACCCATGAAAATTTCCATGACTACTCAAGTCCAAAAGGATCTCCCATTTCAACTTCCCAGAAAATCTCTTAAATTGATAGTTAATAGGGAAATTTTTTATTTAAATCTCCTGCCTGTACTTCATTAAATAAGCAGACTTTCTTAGGATGTTATATGAATTCTAAGGCTCTTTTAGAGGGTTAGATGACTAACAGCGTGTTGGACACTGAGTTGCAGACTGTAGACTGTGGCAGGCAGTTCTCAAGATGGTGTCCAAGATCCCACATTGACTTGTGTGCTCAAAAAACCAATCATACCTCTGTGAAAATGAGGTGACTCAATGTTCTTTGGATATTCTGTTGTTTTTACTGATTGCGGGGATGAGATGGTAAATGATATAGGCATGGAAATATAATCAACTAAGGAGGATTCTAAAATATCCCCTCCCCTCCCTTTTCCTTACCACTAGCTCAGCTAATGCAATCATGATACGACATTCATCACTCTGGATGTTAGTTATGACTGGGAAGCATCAGGTTTTATTCAGTAAATTCCTGGCCCTTGTTATTGTGAGGGATGGTGTTTCTTACACATGAAGTATTACGAAAGTATGTTGGCCATCCATGATGACATGTAGAAAGGAGATGATTTGTATATTACAGAGGAACAAAAACGAGTTACTGGTAATACCCAGTTAAGCCAACTAAAAACCAGGAGCATTTTAATTATTTTTTTTTCTGGTCATTCTTGGAAGTATTCCTCCTCAAGGGCAACATTTTCTCACTGAAATAACAAGAGCAACAATGCTGGCACCATTGCTTAATTATGTCTAATGCATTTAGTAAGTTTATTCTTCCAAGAAAAAGTTGGGAAGGTAGAAAATTTAGTGCCACCATTTGAGCATATCCAATTATACTAACAAGGGGAAAAAAAATCTTACATCTCCGTATTTAATCTTTGTGTTGATTGGCTATAGGCCATTAGAATAGACTCAGAGAAGCATGTGATTTCTAGGTACAAATTTTGAGCTTGTACACTGAATTTAAATTACGGAGATTACAGAGAGAACAAAAGCAATCACCTCGAAAATAATGAGAGATTCAGGTCTCCAAAGCATAGATGGAATATAGAACGTTAGAAAAATTCATAAAGAGGCTTATAATACAAAGCAAACATGGAGATATCAATTTTCTTGGCAAATATTTTACTTTGTTTAGGGGCCAACCCTTATCAAACCATTCCACAAGTCTTGGGGAAAAAAAAAAAAAAACAAACCTGTGCCAACATAGGCCTTTCAAATGTGGAAAGCTGAACAAAACCTTTAACCCTTTGTTACTAAAATAAAATGACAAGGAGCTTTCACACTTCCTGGATGATGCAGTGTGTTCTAAAACTGAAACAGACCAGATCAAATTCCTGTTGAAAAAGATAATTCCTAAATGACATTTGCACTGCTACTAGAGGTTAGTGGCCAGCTCATAACCTTTATCCAAATCCCATCTTGGTGATGTTACCATCACACTAATTACTTAAAATCAAATCGCTATTGTGGACACTTAAATCATGATTCCATGAAAAACTAGTGAAGAAAATAGTTCTTCATACTTGTTAAATAAAAGAATACAGTTTTTGTTTTGACAGAAAATAGCAGAGAGATTCACTATAATTGAGCAACACAAATTGTATTATTACAATCTAATCGATTAGTCCAGTGGGAGAGAAAAAAGACAATTTCACAAAGCAATAGAATTGATGGTTTTAAAATGCAACTGACTTGCTTATTAATAGATTAACTAAATAAACTTTTTTTTTCCTCTTTCATGGTAAGAATGGTGTGTAAAACTAAAGACTGTGATATAGGGAGAAACAAGGAACAACGTTAAGAAAAAAACAGCACTTAACCAATGAAATAATGCTGTTCTTCTGGTATCCAGCTGATCAACCACCTTTTTCTTTGGAATCATACTAGTGGTGAGCATATTGAAGTCATGACAGGGGGAGGGAAAGAAATAAAAATGCTCATGTGGAAACTACCAGGAAAGTTTTTGTATCTTTCTGGGTTATTTTAAACAGGATAACCCTTACAGTTATCTCTTTAGATAAATCTGGGACCGTTAACAAAAACAACATCAATAATAATATTGAGCTCCTGCTTTGAACTTAGTTTCCTGCCAGGTGGTTTACACATTAAATTTTATCCTAATAATAATTTAGGTGAGCACCATTACCCAAATTTTACAGATAAGGAAGGTAAGGCTAAGAAGCTTAAATAGTTTGCCCAAGGTCAACAATTAGTAAGTAATGGAGATAAGTCTCTCAATACCGGATCATCTCATGATGCAAACTACACTACCTTCTATATATTTACATATAGTTTTATGAACAT
>NC_064812.1:58068131-58273234 GCF_023721935.1 Panthera uncia | reverse complement strand
GCAAACTACACTACCTTCTATATATTTACATATAGTTTTATGAACATAATGTTCTAAAGACAGGTGAACACTGTAGCTCTGATGCTAACTTACCACACAATCTTTTATATCTTTGGCTTTTGATTCCTTCAAGTTCTCAAAATTGGAACAACTTGTCACCAAATAATATTCAAACTATTTGAGATTGTTGGCTTAGAATAGCTGTCAAATCAGAGGACAAATCAAGGCCAATGGAAAAACATTCCTCAAGAGGAAGACCAATTTCTAAAAGCTGAGAAAAGTAGTCAAGGAGCATGTGCATGCGTCTCTATCCATGGCAGAAATTTTTGAATAGTGACAAAAAAGATATCTATGTTTCATTTGCTTTGCTCTTCATTGTTTAGTATAAACAAAGTGGAGCTTGATGACAAAGGTCTTTCTGGCTGTACCCTTTTTCCCATTCTCTGCCAAATTTTTAGAGAAACCCATATCTTGGAAACCATTCAGTGAAACTCAGGGGTCCTACATGAAAATAAATGGACAGTCACTAAATGTATTTAAGGAGGGTCCTTGAATGTATTTACTTACGATAATGCTTTCTAAAGCATTAGAAACGAACTCTTTACACCGAGACCACCAAGGCACTCTGTTTTCTAAAGGCAAGCAGTCTTGACATTTGTCTTTATTTCCCTATTCTCAGTTGAGATGAGATCCAGACACTTGGGGGCTTGGGAAAATACCATGTGTGGTTTGTTTAAATACATTCTCCTCCAGGATTCTGTTGCCAGCCTGTAGAGCTGCCCCCTTTCTTCCCCCCACCTCTACCCCTTCCCATGCATGCACCCTGTGGCCAGAGAGCCAAACACTATGAGCCAAAAGTATTTCAATAGAAATACCAGGAAAATGTTGTTGCTAGTGGCATGGAAAAAGCAAACAGAATGAAGGCCAACTTTATGGTAATCTCAAATCTAGACCTCTGAAGAAGGAAGGTGTAAGCACAGCTGAGTACAGTAGGAAGAACATTCCTGCTTTCCAACAGGAAAAGTGTAAGGTAATGTCTCTTTTCACATTTTTAAAATGAAATATGTCACATTTCATATTTTTAAAATGAATACTTCTGAAGCAACATATCAGAAATTATATTGTCATGAATAAGTACATGAACATTTTAAATTTTGTCCAAAAAATAGTTACTATTTGCCTGTTTATATGTGAGGTATTATTATACATATAAAGAGGCCACTTCTTTGTTTCTACTCTATAGAGATATTATAGCGTCTCTGAGTACACATGTGACTTTTCTATTAGATACAGCCTCATTTGAAACAAGGGAGGGCCCATTCCACTTATTGTTTCCATAACCCAAAACATTTCCATCAGTTTATAAAGCCTCAGATTCCAGGGACTTACGATCAAGTAGGAGAATTAAATATTTGTGCTACTAAGCATGAAACTGGTTATGAAATATTGGACCATGTTAGTGGTGTGGCTCGTCTGTGATATAACAGTTCATGTGTGGCTGCTCTGTTGCGGGTGATGGGGGATCAGGAAATGTTCAGAAGGAAGTCATGCTTACACTGGGCACTCAGAGAAACAGCTGAGATGTCCACAGTTACAGGAAACAAGAATAAGAGCCTGAAATAAGGAGGGAGTACAGGAAATGGAAAATGAACACTGTTCTGTGAGATGAATCGTCATGAAGTTCGATTCTGAGCATGATTTGAAGTAGCATGATAGAGTGGAAAAGAACAAACAATAAATCAGTGTAAGAGTCAGATGGATATAGTTTCTGAGCCTGGCATTGATTCTTACCAGGAGGGTACTATCTTAGGTATGTTGCTTACCCTTTGTGAGATTGACATCTCTGGCTGTATATGAGCTGATTTACTCCATTAATTTATTATATCCCCACTGCCTTCACTATTGCTTCTCATTGAGAAAGAAAGCCAAACAAATATTTGGTGAATGGACTGTCTTCAAAGGAACAAAAATTAAATAAAAGAACACAGAAATTCCAAGTATATAATATGCCCTCAATAAATATTGGTTCTGTAGCTTTCTCCTTTCTTTTTCCTATTCAGAAAACTTTATTGTCTTAGCATGGCATAATCTAGCTTTCTTTACCTTTCCAGATGCATTTCCCATATTTTTATATAAAGAGCTTACATTTCCACTAAGTATATCAGGTATGTTTACACTTACCTGTATATTATCCATGCTTGAATTAATTTAAACTATTTCCTTTTCCCATATTTTCTTTGCCCTCATCTCCATATGTCTAAAAACTTGCTCATCTTTCAAGGTCCAGCCAGCTGAGACATTAGCATCACAAGGAATTTCCTGATCCTTGAGAACCAGATCAGTCCTTTCTTTCTCTGAAATTCCTTAACAATGTAAATTTTCCTTTGTGGTGTGTAATATTTACAAACCTAAAATATAAAGAAAAAACTGGCTAATTCTGGTGGAAGATTTTAGAATGTATAGGAAAACTTTGGTTTGCGAGCATAATTCATTCCAGAAACAAGCCTGTAACCCAAAGCACTTGTATATCAAAGCAAATTTCACCATAACAGAAACTCAGATGATTTGTTCCACAACCCAAAACTATTCATATAAAAATGATTACCATACTGTAATATAATACAAAATAGTAAAGAAAATACAAAATACAAGGAAAAATAAACAAATTAACCTGCACTTATCTTTGAAAACCTTCGTGGCTGGTGTGAGGGAGATAAGAGAGAGGAGGGGTATTGTGTAGGATGACTTGCACTATCATTAATGGATGGAATCACTGCTATCTATTGGCCCAATGGAATCCTTTTTTCGTGCAACTTTAACAAGGAACCTATGAAGGGACCTAGAATGAAGCAAAGCATTCCTAAATCTTACTCTTGTATGGAAAAGCAAAGGACTGTCCATAGGTGCTTTGAAGTGACAAAAAATACACTAGTGCCAGTTATGGGCACCTTCCAACATTCTGAGAAATCACTGATTTCTGCCAAACACCGCTGCCTGAGACCGAGCATCTGAGCATGGGAGATGATCACCCACAATCTCACAGCAAGAGAGAGAGAGAGAGAAGAACCATTGTCTTAGTTGTGATCATGTGACATTCGATGTCACATACTATTCATATTGCAAGATATCACTCATTTATCAAGTTGAAATTTATTATAAATGCTTGCTCATCTTGCAGAACTCAGAAAAATTACTCACAATCCAAGATTTTACTGTATTCTTAATCTACTATGGATCAAGGAGCCGAAATTGACATAAAATCAATCCGGTCTACTGGGGTAGGAGGCTAGCAAACCCAATAACCACCAGGGCCCAAGGTGTCTTCACTCCCTAAGGAGAATGAGCTTGTTAAGAGCACAAGACAGGAACTGTGCCCTGTGTCACAAGTGGAGTGGGAAGAAGTCATCCAGAATCCCAAGATTCAGAGACAGAGTTGGCAACTAGAATTCACCATTGTGGGCAGCAAGATCTAATTTCAAGACCCATTAGATTTGGAATGTAAGTTCTTATGTATGTAATGCCCCACTCTGGAATGTGTCTGGGTCCATAGACAGAACTGAAAAATAGAGCCTACTGAGGGAAACTGGCTAGGCAAAAGTAAGGGAAACATGTCAGGGGCTAGCAATGAAGAGAAGGGAGGGAAGAGGGCACAGAGTCTTAGGAAGATCAAAGATAAGGAAACATGTGTAACAGACTCCCATCACCCAAAACTAAAAGTCCACAACTTCTAGAAACTAAAAAGTTGGAGAACTGATTTTGATCCTATATTCCTCTGCAGAGGAATTTCTGTTTGCTATGAATGCAAACAGAAAAGCCAGGTCTTTCCCCCAGGATTGTTATAATCATTTTTAAGCACAATATTAGGAGATAGAATAAAATAAACAATGTTTTTTGAACAGATGTTTTTTGCTACTCTGCCTGGGAACAGCTGATATATATGAGGGTCTAGTCTAAGACCCAGTTCAAAAATAATATTTTATTTGGAACAAGTACTCTTATGATTTACACCTAACATTGCCCTTAACTCTGACTAAAAGCCAAATTTCAGCAACCAAAAGAAAACTAGTGTAATTTCCTGGTTCTGAGGAGCATTGAAAAGCTAACAAGGACACTAATTTAGGATCCAAGAGAACTTTCCCATCTTGTCATCAGATGTCTGTGGGTTGATAAACTCTGGTTGTGACTCTTTAAAATCTACAAAGTTTCCCATGTACATTGCTAATCCACTCAGGATAAGTAACTGAGCTAAAAGAATGCATCATTTATCTCCCTTCATGAATGCTTTGTGCATTTTCAGTAATTCTCAGAAGAAGTTGAGCAAGCTAGATTTTGAAAATATTAAACAATTCCTCGCTTTTCTTGATTCCTTATTTTTTTCTGATTCCTTGAGTTTTCATGTACTCTCCTGGAATTCTAGAATCTGTTTTCTATGCTTTATGCTGTTTTCTATAACTTTTCTTTGTTTTTTCCTCTCTGAATTCCTTTCCTAATTTCAGGACTTGCTCTTTGAAAGCTTCTGCAACCACCATTTCATTAAATTTTCACATTCAACTCAGATACATGAAGCTACTTACTGAATACATTTTTCTATGAGATAATCTGAGCTCTTTATTTGGGCTTACCCTGTTCAGGAAGAAATATTAATTGTAATTAATTGCATAAGAAATAAAAATGAGAAAATAAACCTTTTCTCACTGTATTATTATTAACTTACTGTAAACTACTTTTGTACTATTCACTGTTCAGATTAGCTATGCTACATCTCACTTCTATTATGTAAATATTTCAGAATTAAATAGATTGCATATATTTCTTTACCCTCAAAATAAGAAAATAGATGATACTCCCTTCAGGAAAAAATGATGTTCATTATAAACTGTTTCCTGAGTCATATGTATTTAAGGAAAATATTTCTCAGAGAATTCCTAATGTTGCTGAGTTGACTTTGGAATAGGAAGAAGTATGCCCTTCCCCCAAGTGTTTTCAGAATGCTGTGTCAGAAGTGGAAAGAAGTCAACTAAAGGGAAAAAGTGGGGAAGAGACTCAGGGGAAAGAGCTGGAAGAGACAGACACAGGACACATCTTAATGCTCATGTAACGTAATGATGATATCACATATGGGTCTAGATTAGTACAACATCAGTTTAAGCAAGTGTAGAATTAGTCTTCTCTCCTGTATTTCATTATGGTTTTTGTTTTGTTCTATGAGTTGTATTATCTGGTTATTCTGTGAAAATGGTTTTAAAAGTAAGGAAATATTTATTGATCAATCACTTGTTTTCCTATAGTCACTTATTCCTATAGTCTCTGGATTACATTTTTTAAATTCAATTTGATTTTCTTAACAAAATCCACAGAAAAGAACTCATGAATTGATTAACTTGACATATCTAAACAACTGTGATAAGCTTGATTATTTTGCTGTTTTGTTAGTGAATTTCTGAACTAAGTTTTGTGGTCTGGTCATTATGTTTGCTTTTTAGACACTCATCTCACTACTCTTACAGATTATGTTGAATATAATGACCATTAATCCTTTAAAAGACCTTATGTTTCATTTAGACCATGTTGTAAAGTTGGTGCAATTATTCCTTGCAAATTGTAAATGTTTGGCCTTAATATTTTATTTCTAAACCCCTGAAGAATTATTCTTACACAGAAATTTTTGGATCTAAATTAATTGCAAATGTTCCTAGTGCCTCATCATTTATTTATATTTTTTGAAAGTTGGCAATAATTATTTATCAAATAAGTAATTGTCCTTTGACCAATAGGACCAGTTTTCTGAGGCAACCAACATACTGTGATCCTGCCATTGTCTCTGTGATCACAAACAAACAAACAAACAAACAAACAAACAAAACCCAGTTGGGAGATGCAGCTTCCCAATAGCAGAGAATTAGAATAAGTAGTGGCCAGAGTTCTAAAGATGGTTTGGAATACATTTGCAGGCAAGTTTCTCATACTTATCTAAAGCATATCAAAACAGTCTCTCTGTTTGGCCTCAAAAAAGACCTAGCCATCTAAAAAAGTTTTGAATTTATACACAATCCAGCAGAGGGGAATCAGAAAAAGCACTGGACTTGGAGTCAAAGGAATTTGGATGGAATCCCAGCTTCAAATTTATTAGCTTATTTAATTGTTGACAAGCTAATTCACCTTTTGAAACCTTAGTATATTGGCATTTATATTTAGGATAATATTTCTTGCTTTAAATTTGATTTTCAGAATGTTTCTTGTATAAGCTTAGCATTATTGGATGCTCAATATATGGTAGATCAAACTTAGTCTGATGCTGAATTGACACAGTGGAAATATCCAGTAAGACTGATAATAGTAATAGGTAATCTCATTTTTTATGTACTATGATTCTTTGAGTCATCTGGAATATTAAATTTCATAAAAATAAACATACCCCAAATTATTTTTATTCCAAAATTAATATTATTCATGTTTGATTTGTACAATTAAAGATAGTCAACATTGGTTTGATCTTTATCTAAATCCGTGGGCTTTGGATAGAGGACTAATTACCTCTATTGTTTTAAACCTTTCCATTACCTTTTCCAGAATTCTAGAAGCTTTAAGTAATTTTTGTTTCTTATATCTATGTTGTTGACAGAGAAAATGGACCAGTACTACTAATAAGATAATTATATGAGATCATAAAGTGATAATCATGATTTTTCACATTGCTAACACCAGATAGCATTGGGGCAGTCTTATTTACTGAAACAGAAAAGAAGAAAGAGCCATTTTAAAAGACCAGGCCTACATAAGAAGCAAATGGGAAAATTGTACTAACATGATATCTATTCAACTATTTGCATTTTCCTCTTCACAAGTTTCCTCCTGCTGTTCCTTCTTAGTCTCAAAAATTCAATATCACTGCTTTGTACTAAAAGAATAATAATTGTAAGGAAGCCAATTAATCAACCTCCAAATACAGTTCAACGTTATTATTCTCTGCCCTCCTTCCTTTCACTAATTTCCTATTTCCTCTAATTTTTCAATAATAAATACACAGAACTTTCTATGCTGCACTGACTTTTACAGTATATGTTTCTTTCATATTCTATTTATTTTCATATATGTCCATTCCTTAGGGCCACTCAACTTTGGGTCTTCATTGGTTTACTCTTTTTCCAAAACTGACTGAATCATTTGCTATAATTACTATGCTAGGCAGTATTAAAGACAACAAGATTAAGAATATGTGGTTTCATCAATTTTGTTTAGTATGGTGGGGAAATTAAGACAAATTACCCAGATAACCACGTGTATTTGTCAGGATTCTTCAGAGAAATAAAACCAATAGTGTGTGCGTGTGTGCGTGTGTGCGTGCGTGTGTGTGTGTGTGTGTGTGTGTGTATACACTTAGCACTTGGTTACATATTTCTATGTATTACTGCATTATTATTTCATGTTTGTTAGCTTTGCTCCTCTTAAATACAATGTCTATGTATCATACTTAATACACATAAATATTTAATAAAAGTCTTGATTAACTGGTAAAAATTCTCACTCTACTTTTTCAATATAAAATATCATGGACTTTTCCAAAGATAATTTCAGACTTTTGGACTGTGGTACTTGTGTTATTTTAAACTTTTTAGTATTCTGCTCCCAAAATATAATACTTTAGCGGGAAATGACCTACAGTATCTGTGTATATAGCTCATGAGTCAGGGAAGGCATGAGGTAATTTCCCAGTGGAGGGAAAGCAAGACTAAATATCCACATCTGGGATTTAGTTAGTAAATGAAAGAAGAAAGGTGGGAAAAAACTGCCACACCTTATACATTCTGCTTTCTCTCCAAGTTGTCCAGAAGAAATGGAGTGGTATAGATACACATATTCCTCACTGTTGGGAAACATCAAAAGTGTTTTTCTTCTATTTTATATCCTAAAAAAATTCTAAATGAACAATTTTATAAGATGAATCAAGGGCCACCTGGGTGGCTCAGTTGGTTAAAGTCTGACTTTGGCTCAGGTCATGATCTCATAGCTGGTGAGTTCAAGCCCCACTTCAGACTCTGTGCTGACAGCTTAGAGCCTGGAGCCTGCTTCTGGTTCTGTCTATCTGTCTGTCTGTCTGTCTGTCTCTCTCTCTGCCCCTCCCCTGCTCACTCTCTGTCTCTCAAAAATAAATAAAAAATATTTTAAAAATTTAAGATGAATCAAAAGTATAAGCTATGCAAAAAAAAATGATCATGAAATCCTACTACTGATTAGGCTTATGGAATTAGGTTGAGGATTTTCCATTTAAATTGAAGGAGGTAATTAGCATGTGAGCTTGAGTTGCTTGGGCACTTACTGCATCATGAAAACCATTTCTGCTGATAAGCTTGCTAAAATCTCAGATGAGCCTTCGTGCTCCAACGAAGACCTGTCTACTAAATTATCTACCAGATTTCAAACATAGTCTTCCTTTCTCTGTTAAAAGTATATGCTAGGGTTTTTAAAGTTTGTTCTAGGATATTCATATTTTGTTTTATGAATAAGCAATATTTTGGTTATCTCTATTGTTAACTCTCTAGTTTGATAATTAAAGAACTATTGCCATTAGACACCCTTTAAAATTTATAAATATGAAGTAATATGACCTACTAAATATTCAGTGAGCAGATTTTCCTGTTCCTACCCTGTAATGAAGCAGCAATGTAAATTAGTTTAATTACATTAGCACATGGTACATTTCTGCATTAGTACATAGTACATTCCAACATACATGGAACATATAATCCTCCTTTGTAATTATGTGGTGGGTATGTGTGAGTTGCTTAGAATATATTTTAGCCTGTAATAGTAAAAAATAAAATGAAGTCGGTTTGGGATTGGGTAGAGATTAACAGTCTGTTGGTAAGTAAGGGGTATGACCTATTTATTCTAAGTATCAAGAACTCTTCAGATTGCTTCCTTAAAGGTCCATGTCACATTTCTGACATCTTTTGCATTCATTTCAAAGTAAATATAATTACTGTTGTCCCTGCACCAGACCTGGGCTTTTCCTATAGATTCTTGACAGTCACTTAGGTTAATCTTGTTACCCCAAATCACAAAATAAAATATCTTACAGTCTTTAACATGTACTTGATTTAGGAATTATTTTCTTTGGTTGCCTGAATCCTGGAAACTTTGAATATCATCTACACTAAAGTTAAGAAGGCAGCAGTCAGATCCTCTTTAACAGTGTTCTTGGGCTTCTGAATCCTTTTGGTCAGCTTTGTCCCAATCCACATAGAAAGAAATGCCCTTAAGGAATCTACTCCTGAAATCATTGTTGCACTATATGCTAACTAACTTGGATGTAAATTAAAAAAGTAAAATAAAATAAAATAAATTTTTAAAAAATAACAGCATAGAAAGAAAGAAAGAAAGAAAGGCCCATCCACTTTTCAATCTCTATTTTAAAAATTCATATTTACTTTGTGGAACATCCACATATCAAATTTATTCATTACATATATACTCATAACACAAATCATACTACCTCCATGCCCTCCATGGAAAATGACTTGAAAATGCTGTAACTTCTCAACCATTGTTTATCACAAGATCTTTTTTTTTCAATATTTTATTTTTTATTTTTTTTTCGTTGTCCATCGGTTATTTTCTTTTTTTTTTTTCATGAAATTTATTGTCAAATTGGTTTCCATACAACACCCAGTGCTCATCCCAAAAGGTGCCCTCCTCAATACCCATCACCCACCCTCCCCTCCCTCCCACCCCCCATCAACCCTCAGTTTGTTCTCAGTTTTTAACAGTCTCTTATGCTTTGGCTCTCTCCCACTCTAACCTCTTTTTTTTTTTTTTTCCCTCCCCTCCCCCATGGGTTTCTGTTAAGTTTCTCAGGATCCACATAAGAGTCTTAACTCCAGAACCATACTGAACACATCCATTGCTTTTTAATCCCTTCTTGTGGATCTGAGATTCCATCAGGTACTATTTCCTTTTATCTTGAAGAACTTCCTTTAGTACCGCTCATAATGCAGGTTTATTGGTGTTGGATTTTCTTAAGACTCTTTGATCTGAAAATATCTTTACTTCCTCCTTCATATTTGAAGAATGATTTTACTAGATATATAATTCTCGGTTGATAAATTTTATTCCCAGCACTTTAAAGATGTCATTTCTTATCTTTTGGTCTGTTAATATTGTCATTTTCCACTTTAAGTCTTTTTTTCCCCTTTCTGACTGCTTTTAAGATTTTTCTTCTTGTGTTTGCTTTTCATCACTGGATAATATGACTAAGTGTGGTTCTCTTTATATTGATCCTTCATGGGGTCCTTTGAGGTTGGAGTTTTTTAAGTTCACATTCTCACCATTTAGGTGCCCTCCTGTGGATAATCAGTCAAAAAATGCTTTCCAGAATTAGCCAAAAAATTTTAGCTTTCTACCAATAAATAATAGTAACAATGAAAATAATAATAATTTTAAGTCACTGAATAGGTAGGACTTCATATTTCTCAGGCTGGAGACAGTGCTATCCACAGCTCAATTCAAGGCTGTTAGCTTTATTTTCATAGCAACACTTTTGTTTCCCAGATTTTGAGGTCTTTACAACATGAACCATTGTCACAAAATGGGATGTCAGAGATTAAGATTTTTGACATGCAAAAATCTTGTTCCTGTTAATGACAAGACTCAAAACGTGACTCTGGGAAAGTGGGGTTGTAGAATAGGAAATGAAGGTGAAAGCTGCTAAGGTCACAGAGTAGAGATACTAGATTTAATGAAGATACTTTACAAAATAAAAATACCTGGATGACTGTTCTGTGAAATGATAGACTTCCTTAGGATAATATCAGAAACTTGAATGGAAAGAAAGGCAATACATCAAGTAGCAATTTCTCCATGACTGAGATGAGTTACCAAGAGGTCAGAACATAACAGTGATGAAGGGAGAAGCCAAGTATTTTTTTAGTTTTTGAATCAAATACACTTTTATCACTAGTTTTCAACAATTTAATTCTTAATTTATTTATTCAAAGTATTTTTTGGAAATCCTTTAAGAGTGACCTGCTTTTCTATTTTTGCTTCCTTCTATATGCCTTTTCTTTTGTCCTGTGATGATTCCTGTTGTGGTCCTCTACACTCCGCAGAATAGCAATTTTAACCTGATTTTATATTAAATAGGATGGATCTGCTGAGAATTTATGTGTGAATTTCATATCCATTTCCTTTTTTTAATGTTTATGTATTTATTTTTGAGAGAGAGAGAGAGAGAGAGAGAGAGAGAGAGAACATGAGCAAGGGAGGGGCAGAGAGAGAGAGAAAGAAAGAGAATCCCAAGCAGGCTCCGTGCTGTCAGCATAGAGATCAATGTGGGGCTTGATCTCACAAATAGAGAGATCATGACCTGAGCCAAAATCAAGAGTCAGACACTTAACCAACTGAGCCAGTCAGGTGCCCCTCCAATTCTAACCCAATAATCTGCCTAATACTTTCTGTATACTGACACTATAGCAATCATTTCTTTTCATCTGATTGCATCCTGTTCCAGATTCTAAATTAGAACAACAATTAGCAATTTATTGCTCACTAGTCATCATTTTTATTCCATCCATCTGGGTCACAAACATGTTATCTTCCCTGTAAGGAATGTCCCCTTTAACGAATCCCTAAATCTTCTCTAATTCCTTAACCTTAACCGCATGTGAATTAACCTCCTTCCTAAAATATTCCTGGACTAAACTTCAGCATCTAGGACATTAGACAAATCCTGGTTACTGAAATTAATCAAGTTTCCTCTTAGCACCTTGATCTGTCATTTTCTCAGGTCCCACTGTTTTGTCTAACGCTGCTATTTCTTTGGCATGCATGACTTGAGGTTGTGTGTCAAGTTTTCTTCTGTCCCTTTATCATTCAGCACGTACTTGATGCCATCTTATCATTCATACTCCATCTATAGATAAAAATGGAACAAACCTTCAAGTATCTGTGTTATTGATTGTTTCCCATTTTTTAACATTATTGAGCATGCATTGCATGCAGCTTTTTTCATATTATGGAGGGAGACTTAACTGAATTGGGTGTAGATGTTTGTTTGCCTCTGTTTTCCCAAGTGAAAAGAGATGGAATAATTCCTAAGATACTTTCCACTCTTATATATAATTGCTTAAGGTGACTGCAAAGCAAATTTCCTCACTTTTTCTCTGAAAGTATAATAAGTTGTCATTTACTCTGAGTTTCAAGTAAACAGACACAACAGCACCAGCTAAGCAATTATTGTTTTGACATCACTGTCTTCCTAATTTTATTATTGCCTGGAGTAATTTTATCTCTTACTTTCTTTTTGTCTAACCTCATACATGTTTCTAATACAAAAATGTAAAATGTAGAATAAAAATGTTTACACCCTAAAAATTGACACTTAACAATTGTTAGTAAAAGTTGAATTAGTGGTATTTAAGAATGGTTAGGGATCTCTGTTTCCCTATGTTCAAAAAAGATCATGACTTTCATACATCATCTTCATATACCCAAAGAAAAAAAATGCCCCTTCAAGTCCCCTTTCCCCCTTTTTAGTTTTGCTTTTTCATTACTTCAAAACTAGACTCTGGAAGCACTATAGGTAGAAGAGCATATACAAGCAAAAAGAAGACAACTTTATAGTTATCATTGCTGACAAAGTCCCTCTGGTTGCATTTCCAGATGTGCATAACCATCGACACAACCCCATCTGGCTAAAATCTTATTAGAGATCATTTTTGACATGAGACCCAATCTCAGCCAGAAGAACTGATTTGGGACACTTCCAGGGATTATCTTGTCATTTGAATATTGAGGAAGGAGAGGCTGGATGACCCAAGACTCTGGAGTTCCTTACAATCCTAGAGCTCACAATCTCAGAGTTTTTGGCTCAGATCCTCTGCCAGAGTGCAGTTGTGGTTCTCTGAGAGATGGGGTCATTGTTATTATTCTTCCAGTCTCCAAGGCAAAATACATCGTATGACCAGCTATGTAGGTAATGCCAAAAACCACCTGGAAAAGACCCACTGTTGTCACAGGGCCACGTTGAAATGTGAATCATAGAAACTGCTGACCACTACAAAACCATGGCAATTTTGCTTTTTACCCTTCACCAGATGATGGTTAACTACAAGAACCAAAGAGAAGGCATTTAGAGGAAGAATTCAACTTGCTAAAAGTGACATTTATTTTCTTCTGACTTACTATGGCCCACACGATGTTATTCTAACTGACCTATTTAGAAACACTTAAGAGTAATATAACAAGCAGTTGGTGGAGGATTGGCAATTTTCTTAAGCTGGTTCATGCGTCACTCTGCTTTTGTTTGTCCAGCTGCCAGTATAAATTATGATCTGTTGAAGTGGATCTTGCTTGGCACCCTCTGGAGTTGGCCCGAACATTTGGATAGTCATATGTATCTCTTTCTGAACAAGTGCATCATTCAATGGACTCATGTAGCTCAGATGATGCACAGATACTCTGTGAGCACAAAGGTCATCAGCATTGGTGGGAAAATGGAACAAGGAGAAAGACCAAAGGACAGTTGAGTCTGTCCCGTTCTAAATGTTACTCAATGTGCTAGGACAGTGTGACACCAAGACTTTATCGGTGTGTCCAGCCATCTGGGTTTTCCCAGACATCCCAACTGAATCATTTTACGACCGAGACAGCCCACATGCTCTACAAATTCCTGTTTACTCTCTTCTTCAGTTCCTTCTTCCAGCTTTCTCAATCCAAACCTTCTCTAGGATTTGACATTTGTTCCTATGGCACCTAGTCTGAACACCTCACACTGAGGCCGAGAAAGGCACTAATGAGCAGTGTGGGAAACTGTGTCCCTCAGTTATAGTTGTTTCCTTTGAGTCTCCTTATTCTCTCTTTCCTTACATTAAATTCCACACATTAAATTTAAATTTAAATTCTATTACTCTCTTTATGATTATCTTCTCAACTGGATACCACTTAAAGCAAATCGTAAGAACATGTTTCCTTTTTCTTTTTGTTAACAATCTGGACATTCTCCTTTCTTTTCTCTTTTGCCCTCCACCTCCTCCGTCCCACAGATTACTTCCTCCCTCTTCCTAGAGTTTTTGGACATAGGCAGAGACACCCTAAATGTGCTGTGGAATGTGTGTATGTGTGTGTGTGCACACACGTGCGTGCGTGTGTGTGTGTGTGTATGTATGGATTTTTGTGTTAAATGCTTTCCATATGTCATTTGTTTTTATTCTCACAACAACTGTGTGGGGTAGATTATTATCCTTTCTTTAAAGAGAAAAAAGTTTGGGCTTAAGAAAAGTTGGGTAATGGGGCGCCTGGGTGGCGCAGTCGGTTGAGCGTCCGACTTCAGCCAGGTCACGATCTCACGGTCCGTGAGTTCGAGCCCCGCGTCGGGCTCTGGGCTGATGGCTCAGAGCCTGGAGCCTGTCTCCGATTCTGTGTCTCCCTCTCTCTCTGCCCCTCCCCCGTTCATGCTCTGTCTCTCTCTGTCCCAAAAATAAAAAATAAAAAACGTTGAAAAAAAAGAATTAAAAAAAAAAAAAAGAAAAGTTGGGTAATTTGCTGACAATCAGAGGACTGTGAAGTATTGGTGCAGGATGTGTGCTGGAGGGCAGGTGCATGTTTTCAGAGTACGTGCTCTCATCTGCCCTGCTATTTTGTTTCTTATTTTTCACCCTGAAGTTTATGAAAAACTTATGGTAAATGTGAAGCTTATGCTTGTACAAGTTTCGGGTATTTTAGGGCCAGGAAGTGATAAGAAGGAAGAAGACTCGGGGCGTATCTTATGGATTAATTCCCACCATTTTCCAGGAAAGAAAAATATGACTTTTTGTGTTACAGCGTTTTTCAACTTTTGAGTACCACTCATTACTGTTCAGATCCTTGGGAGGTTGGCTGGAAGATGTGGCCCTCTGCCAACAACACAAACTTGGAGGAGTTGAAGGACCACATGGCTGACGTTACAGGGAGTATGTACACATCAAAACATTGTTTAATAAACATCTGAAAATTGCAATAAAAGTGGGTATTACAGGATGATTTTCCCACCACAGTGTTGTGAAATTGTTCTCTTTGCTTTAGTTCCTGTTAGTCAGAGATAAAGATTGTATGTAGTGGTTTGTGTAAGACAATTTCACTTCCAATGTTCAAGGGTAGTCATTTTTTTAAAAGATAACTTTTAAGTGTTTAAAGGTTTATATGAATCACAATTCAAACTTTTTTATATAGTTTTCTTTCACTTATAGTCTGATCTGTACTTTTCATTAAGGTAAGATGTGCTTTTTTTGAGTTTTAGGTGTGCAAATAACTTACCAGCCAAAAAGTAGTTATTGAGTTAATATTATGTGCTAACTACTTTTCTAGGCACTGTGAAGCTACAGAAATTATAATCCTTGTCCAAAAGAAATTTATGATCATGCGGCAGTTAGAAGATTAATTCTACACATGATAGAGAAGGAATAATAAAGCATATAATCAAATACAGAATAAAATGGTATTAGTTCCAGGTGCGATAAATGTTGGTTTATACTTCCTCATTTTGTCTCCAAAAGGATTTGAGACAAAGGATTTGAGACAATTTGTAGAAGTAATCTGGAAAACCTATAGAGAAGACTTGTAGAGGTAAAGAGGAAGTGAGTTTATGCCACTAAAGACACACCCTGAGCCAAGTCACCAAGGTTGTGATAGGCATCCTCTCATATGGAGGCAACTGACCTGACTAGCCTAGTATTCATGGGAAATAGGAAGCAATAGCATGACAGAGAAAGAAGGATTTATATTTGTGGACTAAGAGTCTTTTGGAACTTCAAACAGAGGAATAATAAGATGTAAGGGTGTTTATGAAATTATGGTAAATGGGTTATATAGGCTTTAGAAAAAACTGAAGTCAAGTAGTTAGTTGAGCATTTATTTGAGCATCCCATACCATGACTGCCTAAGATGGAGTAATCAAAGTCTAAATGGATAGAGATAAATAAATAGGTATTTCAAGGGGGAATTAGTAGGTTTGGGCTAAATTATATACTAGTAATAGGTGACCAGTGGTGACATGAATAGAGACAGAGAAGTTGAAAGAAAATATTTTGTAAAGTATATAATAATTATTCTGGTATTGTTGAGTATGAAATTAGTAGAAAGCAGTGTAGAGTATGAAGTCACAGTGTGAGTGAGAGGTGCAGTCTGAACACAAAGACGTCTGAACAGCTTTCCTGATGAGATATTGTGACATGATTGAGGACCCAAGGCCAGAGACTGAAGGCATACCAAACTTACAAGGTAAAGGTAGAGGGAGGAAGAGTGGACTAACGTGTTAGAAAACAATATCCAAAAGTTGTTCTAAAATAAGCAGGTCATGTATAAATTTTCAGTCAGGAAACGGTAAACAAGTAGAGACAAAATACTGAAATCCTGGAAAAGGAAGAGGGAATAATTGTGGACATGTCTCACTTCTACCATTATCCATCCCTTCCAGAAATGTAAGACTTTAAAGTCACAAGTTTGAAGATTTAACTTTTGAGAGAAGAGGTAGTTCTTATTCTACATACAGGGTGGGTGGGGGGATACTAAGTTAGAGGATAGGCATACACATAAAAAAATAATCTTGAGAGATAGAAATGAGGGTAAATTTGTCCATTCTGTCCATTTTTATTGTACTGTCCATTATTATTCTACTGGGTAGTGTGCCAGCCCAGTGAGAGTTCAGAGATGAACAAGAGAGAGTCTTCTCTTTGCCTTATTACTTTCTGAAGGAGATAAGTACAACATTAACTAACAAGTCTAGCTATATAAATAAGTACAATGTGCTTCTAAACCATAGTGCTCATAGTTCTCAGACCAGCAGTATTACCATGACCTGAGAATATATTAGAAAAGCAAATTCTTGACCCTACTCCCATCCTGGACCAGCAATCTGTGTTTTTTTGTTTTTGTTTTTACTTTATTTATTTACTTTGAAAGAGAGAGACCTGGGGGGGGGGTGCAGAGAGAGAGAGAGAGAGGGAGAGGGAGAGAGAGAATCCCAAGCAGGCTCTGTGCTGACACAGAACCTTACATGCTAGGGCTAGAACCCACCAATTGCATGATCACGACCTGAGCCAAAATGAAGAGTTGGATGCTTAAACAACTGAGCCACTAGGCACCCCCAGAAACCTGTGTTTTCACCTGCCCTCAAGATGATTCTGATAATGCTAATATTTGAGAGCCTCTTGTCTAAGAGAATTAGGAAGGTAAGGTGAATTAGAGGCTGGGAGTGGATTGGTTGGGATTTGGGAAGTCCATGAGGCAGACCATCAGCCTTACAAGGGGTATATCTGATAGGGATATAAGTGAATTGGTAGGGATAAAAGATTAAAAAGTTGCTTTTAGGTATCATAAATTAGTGTTACCATTGGCCTTTTGTACACATTCACCTTGCATTTGTTGCCCATTTCATTAAAGACTCTAAATGTGGGCATTGACATGAGAGAAGGGGCATGGAGTTCCACCACAGTAGATAGTGGTAAGATTAAGTGGTAAGTAGAGTCTTGAAATTTCTTCAAAACATGTGTTATGATCAGTAACTACAGGTGTGTGGAACACCAGCTCTGCACAATGACACCTTCAAATTAGTCAAGGCCTCTATTTTCTGTAATATTAGACTGTATAGCTTATATAATAAGTATATATTTATATATAATATATTATATTTACTTATTTTGATATAATCTTTAAATGCAGATAAATTAGGGTGAAACATGATGTGTATGATTATAGTTGAAAGACGGCCAACATAATTCCTTCTTGCTCTCTTTGTCTTAATCATTCCTTCATCTCCTTCCTTTGATTTTCTTCTTTTTGCTTCTTAACACCTGTCATTTTCCAAAGACTGTTCTCTGACCTACTTCTCTCTTTACCAAAACTACTTTAACTAGTACAATTTCAAGGATTTCATTTGCATCCCCATTTTGAAGAGTATATTTATTTCTAGTCTTCTCAGAATATTTTTGGAAGTCCAGGGCCATTTCTTGTAATCACAGTCTACTAAATTTTATGGAATTTAGTCTTTGTTTACTTCCAAATGCACACACTCTTATCTAACCACGCATCCATACCTAGAAACATATACCTTAGGCCTCAAATGAGAGATTGTACATTCTGGTGTTGCTTTGTTTTCCCCTAGATTTCTCCACTACTTTTTCTCATTTATATAACTTTCTCAAACTTTACACCTGCTCCCTTGACTGGACTAAGATAAGTTACTTATTCACATATTAAGTAATTCTCTAGTGTTGATTGGTTTCTGGACAGAACTTGACCTGCAAGCATGTTCTGTGTCCTGTGCTCATCTGGCCCAACATAATAAATCCTGACCATTACCCAATTCCCAGTACCGTGTCTCTAACTCCACAGCTTGATATTTCCAAGTGGATATCATTTCAAACTCAACACATGCAAATTAAGCTTCCCCTTTTATTACTCAAATGGGATTTTCTTCCCAAATTGTTAGTAAGAGTGTTCCCCCCCCACCCCCGCCCAAGCTTCTAGGCTTAAAACTTTTGAGGATTGAAACTTTTATTAATGATCCACTTATGAAACCCTATTCTTTGGCTACATATAATCACTTTGTCCCATAAAATTACTCTGTTATTTTTGTCTCTGTGCCTAATTTCTACCTATTCCCCTTATGTAGAAGGCTCTGTCTTCACCTCTATCAATTTTATTCTTAGCCATATTTTATATTCAGCTTAATTTTTATACCTTGATAAGAAATCCCCAATTAACCTGATATTGGCTATTTATCTTCCATTTAAATATTTCCGGATGACTTTCTTCTATTACTTAGTACATGAACTTATTTATTTATTTATTTTTAGTTTCAAATTTTTATTTGAATTCCAGTTAGTAAACATACAGTGTAATATTAGTTTCAGGTGTAGAATTTAGTGATTCATCACTTACATACAACACCCAGTGCTCATCACAACAAGTGCCCTTCTTAATACGCAGTACTCATTTAGCACATCCCTCTGCCCACCTCCCTTCCAACAACCCTCAGTTTGTTCTCTATAGATAAGGTTCAGTTTTATGGTTTGCCTCTCTCTCCTTTTTTCCCCCTATGTTCATTTGTTTTATTTCTTAAATTCCATATATAAGTGAAATCATATGGTATTTGTCTTTCTCTGACTTATTTCATTTAGCATAATACTCTCTAGCTCCATTCATGTCATTGCAAATGGCAAGATTTCATTCCTTGTTATGGGTGAGTAATAACCACATCTATATCTATCTATATCTATATCTATATCTGTATCTATCTATCTACCTATAAAATCACATCTTCTTTATCCATTTATCAGTCAATGGACACTTGGGCTGTTTCCATAATTTGGCTATTGTTCATAATGCTGCTATAAACATTGGTGCATGTGCCCCTGAGTATCAGTATTTTTTGTATCCTTTGGGTAAATATCTAGTACTGTAATTGCTGGGTCATTTCTATCAGTGGTAGTTCAATTTCTAACTTTTTGAGGAACCTCCATATTGTTTTCCAGAGTGGCTGCACTAGTTTGCATTCCCATGGACAGGGTTCTCCTTTCTCTGCATCCTTGTCAACATCTGTTGTTTCCTATGTTGGTAACTTTAGCCACTCTGACAGGTATGAGGTGATATCTCATTGTAGTTTTAATTTGTAGTTCTCTGATGATGAGTGATGTTGTGCATGAACGTATTTAATTACAAGTTATCTTCTGCAATTTTCCCATAACATATATAAGACCCTAAGAATGCAGGGTGATTGATTTCTTATTATTATTTCTGTTGTGAACTTTAGTGCTCAACAGAGGATTAAAAATTGAGTAAACAATTCATAATTGTTTAATAATTGATAATTTATTTATATAAACCTCACTTTCCTCCAAAATGATGGCATACTATAGCAACCAAGAGATCAGACTTTGCCCTCAGAAAGATGTAGCTTTGTGGGGTGCCAGGGTGGCTCAATCGGTTAAGTGTCTGACTTCAGCTCAGCTCATGATCTGGCAGTTCATGGGTTCGAGGCCCATGTTGGGCTCTGTGCTGACAACTCAGAGCCTGGAGCCTGCTTCGAATTCTGTGTCTCCTTCTCTCTCTGTTCCTCCCTTGCTCACGCTCTGTCTCTCTCTCTCTCTCAAAAATAAATAAAGATTTAAAAACTTTGAAAAGTAAATAAAATAAAGATAATAATTTAAAATGATGGCTGGCAAAAATACAAACAGACCAGGAATATAAAACCATATGAATATGTAGATATACAATCCTAGGGTCAACAATGGGCGCTGAAATGGACTGTCAGGTTCTGTTAACCATAGCAGAAACGGAAACACAATCAATTACAAGGTTTGAAATGGACATAAAGGAGAAACTTACAAAGTCTGGTGGAGAAATAAAGTTTTTCCTATTATGTATAAGAAATAAATTTTTCATGCTGAGACTTCTGGTGGAAACACTAAATGATGTGACTGACAACACACTTCACAATATCCCTGGAATTACTGAGATGACACCATTCCTCTTGAAGTTAGCATTCTTACACCTGAGACATAGTCCCAATGCTCAGGTCAGGTGAAGCATCATTGCAGCAGGCTGAAAGAAATGTAGTCCAAAAGTGTAGCTCTCTGTTAACATTTAGCTTAATCCAGAGATAACATCTAGACAATCCAGATAGGTTCTCCAAACAACCCTATGTAAACATCTATAAAGTATTTGAAAGTTTACACATCACAGTGCAAGATTGTTCCAAAAACAATTTAGCTCTATTCTTTTCCCTAATCTTCTCCCAAAGCCCTCACTGCTAGGTTGTCGGATTTAGGGGCAAATATATCCTTAATTTTGCCAAAAGGAGGAATTTCAGACACACAGATTAATTCAATCTTTTTGGGGTAAGTACTACTTAGTTCAGGGTTTCTCCTCCATTCAGGGTTTCTCCTCCATTCTTCTAGCCACAAGGACACTGGGGGTAGATGAAATCTATAGAGCTTTTTAATTCTGTGTCTGTTTTTATGTCCTCTGGATGCTAATTAGTCAAAGTCAAATTAGTGTCAAAGTTCCCTGCACTGCCTGGTAGCTAGGCCTTATGTTAACATCTGCTCTTAAAATTGTAGTGAAACTTGAGCCTATCACTTAGAATGGAGTCCAGTGTCCCTCCCTTGATGTTTTGCTCTCATTTCAGCTCTCATTGGTCCTCAGAATTTCAGTCTGGTTGTTCTTTCACACTCTTGGTTTGGGTTTTACATCTCTACCTGCGGCCTCTGTTACAAGGTTACCTCATTCTTTGTTGTCCCTCTTCTGTTCCCCAAACTCTCCACCCCTGGACATGCAGGAAATTGCTTTCTGTGATACTTGTGATCAGAGGGAGATTTGCCATATACCATATTTGCTCTTCTCTCTGGCAAATATGCCGTTCTATCCATGCCACTACTCCATTCAGTGGGAATGGCATACTGGTATGGGGCACTCTGCAATGTACTTTCCTTGTAAAAGCCCATATTAGAAGTGAGTCAAAGCCTTTCTACGTTTGGCCTCCTGCTCTGTATGAAGTATCTACCTTTTGCCATACATGCTTTATCTCCAAGGATTGCAACCTGGATTTATAGCTGTAGTGCTTATCTGCCTGTTTCCCTTCTTCTGTTCTCTGGAACAAGAAATGCTTTCTTTTTATTCCTTTTCTGTCTATAAAATACTTCTCTTATGTGCTAGCCTCCTCATGCTTGATATATCATTAACCTGTTCCTTTCCTTGGAGCCATAGTGGCAGGCAGGCTTTGTGGGAACACAATTTGAGGGAAGAATAATAGCTATTTCAGCTTATCATTTTTGGAATATTAACCCATTATGTATAATTTTACTCAGCATAATTTGTCATAACTGTTGATTACCAGATAGTCGGAGGTTACTATCAAATGTCTCAAATGGTACATATTTAATTCTTTTCCTGTCACCCTTCACTAGAGCTGCCCAACTGCACGTTTCTAATCATGTTCTGTGTGAATGACAAATGAAGTACTTTGCCATACATAATCTGACTAATGACTCCACACAGCCTAATATAACCACCCCATATGTTCATTTCTAAATTTTTACTGGGCAGCTAATGAGACTTTCCCACAAAGTTTATCCAGACCTTCTTCATAGTGAGTGAAAGGACCAAAGAGAATTGATGACTCTGGCTGGAGTGCAGATGGCTTTTGGAAAGCCCAAGTTTTTCCTGGCTGTGTGTTGAGGTCTTGGATTAGGAAAAGGCCATGCTGATATTGCATTTGTTTATTTATCAAATTTAACAAACATCTTTTGAATGCCCACTATAGGAAAAGTCTGAAATTATGCCATGAATAAGTGCATTAAAATCTATCAGTCTACTTGACCACAACATGAACCTCTTGGATTTTATTTTGATATATTCTTGGCACAGGGAAAATAAATATCTTATCTTTGGGTCATTGTACAGTTCTTTGTTTCTAGCATCAACTTCCTAAACATTAGGGGGTGGAGATGTACGGGTTTTTTTATTGACTAGAATAGAACTTGAGGGCTTTTTGTCTCTGTGGGATAACCATACAATTTCTGGATGATCCTAACATCTGAGTCTGTTTTCCCTTCACTAGATAACCAACACACATACCCCAACTCAAACCATCTGCCTATAAAGTACTTTGGATTCTTCACGTGTTTCACCAGATATAACTTATATTTCATGCCAGAATTTACCACCGTAACTATATCTTTTATCTATTCACCATGACTGTGATTTTTGTATATCTCCTGGAGCCAGATGTTTACAAATTTAACTATACAATCTTTCATACCCATTAAAGTTTGATGTATCTACAAGCCTCTTAGTGGAAAATAACACAGGTCTCCAGCTGGCTATTTCGCAGACACCAACACAAACACGCTAGCTGTTTGAAGAGTTCCTTCATGCTTGTCCTCCTTCAGGGCTGTCAAAGTCCATAAATTTATAAAGTCTAGTTAAGCTATGAGATTCTCCTTTATCCACCAGACACATTGGTCTTGAGATTATTACCCAAGATTTCTGAAGGATGTCTAAGGGAGGTAGAGAAAAATATGTGCCTGTTTTAAGGATTGATCAGAAAACTGAAAGAGCGCCTTTGTCTTTTACTGACCTTAAAGAAACCATAGAGCATGGTGTTCCATACACTTTGTTTTAAAGCATTAAGAGAGTCCCTGAGATGAGTGAAAGCCCACCCCTTATCCAGAACCATGGAATATCCACGGTAGCAACTGCTACATACATGTTCATTCAGGGCCTCATTTACTCCATGAATTATATAGAAAGATGAAAGCATAGCCTCAAATTCAGTAGGACAAAAAAGGTGGACAAGGACCCTCTAAAACAGCAGGGTTGTTCTACTAGTGCAGTCATTGAGTTATTAAGATAAGAGGCTCTTGTCAGTTAGAAGCTCCTGTAACAGAATCAATCCCAGTGTGGTTTCTCTTTTATCTAAATCTCTTCTTTTGTCATGTGTTTATTAGCTCAGTGAACATATTTAATCTGCACTGTTGACCAAATTAATTTTTATTAATAAATTAATTTATTTTTAAATAAACAGCATTCCATAGTACATAGGATTATGTATAGCATGTAGTATTCTATAATTATACTTCTTTTTCCTCCTACAGTGTTTTACAAACATACTCTCAGCATGTTTAAAAAGTATTATAAAGCCCATCAATTTCAGTTATTTTTCCTTGGAAACACTCTCTATTGGGGCTTTTTGTGGTTCTTTTCCAATCTAGACTGGTTGCTCTCCAGATTATATAAAGCTTGTGTTCTGATACTTCCCTTCACCAATATGATGAGAATTTCCTTTTTTTAATTCTCATGCAGAACCTATTTCTTGGAGTACATATCTAATACCTTTAATTATTCTTTTGTTTATTTGTAGCAAATTCTTTAATGGCTTCTCCTTTTTTGGATGAATGGTAAATTTTGAAGATCTTAGATGAATAAGAAACAATTTTGCTCTGCTCTTATATTAAATATTCATTTAACAATTCTTTATTATTTTGTATTATTTATTTTATTTTTTAATGTTTATTTATTTTGAGAAAGAGAGAGAGCATGAAAGCAGGGGAGGGGCAGAGGAAGAGAGAGAGAGAGAGAGAGAGAGAGAGAGAGAGAATCCCAAGCGGTTCCATGCTCAGTGTGGAGCCGAACACATAGTTCAATCTCACGAACTGTGAGATCATGACCTGAGCCAAAACCAAGAGTTAGATGCTTAATCGACTGGGCCACCCAGGCATCCCTATTTGTTTATTTTAAAATCAAGTTTTGTCAGGAACTTAAAAGGCTGCTTTGGTTTTCAGAACTATTTCCAATGAGAAAGTTCAAATTTGGTCACACTTAATATTGTTAATTTTTATGCTTTTAAAGTGCAGAAAATCTAAAAGGTTTTTTTTTGTTTGTTTTGGGTGTGGTTTTGTTTGTTTTACTTGAAGAAAAACAAACACACAGAAGTTGGAATAATCACACAAATATCATTATGATACATTTAGTTCCTAATCACTTTTTGTAAGAAAGATTAAAAAAAGAGATAATGGTGAATTAAAATACGGATACTTGAATCTGGCTTCACAATACCATGTAATATAACAAATAAATTATAACTATATATATTTTATAGAATTTATCAACTATTTTAGAAATGTAGTATTTTGGTATTATATCTATATATAGTATTATTTAGAGAGCTCAAATTTTGAGAATATTTTGCAGGTTTATTCTGCACATTTTCTGAATCCAATAAATTCATGATCCTCTATGACATTATAAATGGACATACATATTAAACACCAAAATTCTATCATTCTTACAAAGCCTCCACCCTTAATCAGTTGCCCCCAAATACACTTTAGATTGATTAGTAATTATTAATGGTTAAATTGGTGAAAAAAGTTTGCAAAGATCACCTAGACATCTTTAAATATTGATGACTCCAGAATGTTATTGAGATTTGTCATTAAGCAAGAAAAAAATTTATTAAAGAGAAGTTAATACACAATTTATGCAATGTTTTCTTACTGTTTACTAAACTCTTTTTATAATAACATAAAATTACCTGTAATAATTTCATTATCCAAGACAAGAAGGCTGTTACCCTACCTAAATAATGAATACGCATGGGCTTGTGAACTTATTGATTCTAACAGGAAAATGAAAGTGGTAAATTGTAGTTGGGGTATAAAGCTGGGGTACAGAAATAGAAAGGAATGGTTTCAGCAAGTAAGGTTTACAAAGTAAATTGATTTATATTCTCAAGGCCCTTGCAAGGCAGGTGAAAGCAATTGAACTTGACTCTATGGCCTGTGGGCAGCCAACAGAGAGTTACATGTACATGAGTGACATTATTCTATTTGCTTTTTAAGAAGGTAACCAAAAACAACATGCCTACTGAATGAGAGGAGAGACACTGGAAAATCCTAGGAAAAGATAATGGGATTAACTTTAAGAAATCATAATAATGATTTGGAGAGAGAGAGACAGAGAGAGAGACAGAGAGAGAGGGAGAGACAAACCAAGAAACAGACTCTTAACTATAGAGAACAAACTGGTGATTACCAGATGTGAGGAGGGCAGGGGGGTGGATTAAACAGGTGTGGAGACTAAGGAGTCCTGCGGTCATGATGATCACCAGGTGATGTATGGAAGTGTTGAAACACTATATTGTACATCTGAAACTAATATAACACTGAATGTTAATTAAACTGTATTAAAATAAAAACCACTAACTAAAGAAATAAAATTGAACAGTAGAGAAATGAAAAAAAGTAGTCATAAAAATGATATTTAAAAGGGAGTGGATTGGTGATATATTCCAGAGATAAAATCTACAACTGATGGTGGCCAAGGGTGATGGAGAGTGGGAGATACAGGCTTCTAGTTATGGAATGAATAAATCACGGGAATAAAAGTCACAGCTAAGGAATATAGTGATATTGTAAGAGTGATAATGTAATGGGACAGATGGTAACTACACTTGTGGTGAATGTAGCAAAATGTATAAATCTGTCAAATCACTAAGTTGTACACCTGAAACAAATGTAACACTGTGTGTCAATGATGCTCAATTAAAAATATATGCACATGTTTTACAAAGTTAGTGTATGTATGAAGCAAGGTGAGAAAGAGTGAGGCACAAAGGATGACTTGGACTTCTGTCCTGGGGGTGACAGAATACAATTATATTTTCTATTTATATAGCATGTCACAATTTACAAAGCACTTTCATGTATGCTGCATTCCATTGTTTCAATCATCTGTGATAAATTAATATGAATTAAATTACAAATAAGGTTTATATAACAATCTTAAAAGGCTCTGACCACTACTAAGTAATTTCTTTGGGAGATACTATATGCAGGTACATTTCCCAGTGACCTTTCTTCCTTAGAAAGTAGAAGTTGACTTGTGTTCCCTATTTCGAAGATACTTGTGTACACCTATATTGTCTTTGATTCTCCCCATGTTACTAGATGAATGGATTTTTATAATGTCTTATTTAATAGGCATATAGTTGGGTCTCTGAAAAAAAAAAGTGATTTAGATAGTACTTCTCAAGCCTTTAAAACGCATATGAATCATCAGAGAATCCTAATAAAATGCAATCTGATTCAGGAGATGAGGGTCTGAAATTCTGTATTTCTTAAGGCTCCCTGCGATATCTATGTTACTAGTCCATAGAACAAATTTTGATTAGAAAGGATTTAGACCAAAGCCACGCATACATTTGTACAGACACACAGACACAAAGACACACATAGACACACACGGAGTGCCTTTGATTAAGCAGGTGTGCCATTCTGGGATATTTGTATCTTACTTCACTTCAAAAGTCACAATCATTTTCTCACAGGTTTCAAGACAGACAAAAATTGCTACTAATTGTATACATTATATGTGTGTTTTTGTGTTTTTCAGGAATGTAGCTACATTCCATTTCTGTCGCTGTTGGCAAGGATTCTCCTAAAGGTCTCTCAACACGTTAGTGGTCTTTTTCAAGAAGAGATCTCATAAAGAACCACCTCATTGTTAGTTGTTCATTAATAGTTCTCTTATTGGCAACTTGGATGTATGCCTCTTAATTTTGCAAGTATTTTAAAATTAAAATTACTTCCAAAGCATTTCAAATACTCCTGGCAATAACGTCTGCTTGGAAGCAGAATTTCTAATTCTCCTCCCACAGGTCTTTTCTTTTATGGTTCCATAGCCTTGTGGGTTTCCTTAATAGTCTGAAATTCCACAATATAATCCATGTGTGTTGAAAGACATCTGAAATCATCGACATGCCTCAGGGTCTCAGGATTGAGCAACTATCAGCTCTGTCCTCATGTAATTGGACTCTAAGAGGTCATCTCCCACTTAGGTCCAACTCAGAAATTCCTTCTCTCTCTTTCTCCTCCTCTATCCCCGTACTTCCTCTTAGAGAAAACCCATTTATGGTTCAGACACATTTCTTAAGGAATGCATTTTGATGTCCATGGAAGCCTGTCAAGTCAAACTTCAAGAGATAGTACCTTTTTGTGTACATGACAGAGAGGTAACCTTGAAGGCAATAGTTGATTTTTATGAGATTCTAAGCAACAGCTTAGCCATCCTGAAGAAAGGCTCATCTGCTCCTTGGGCAATAGAGTCCTTTAGTCCTATATATGCTGGACAGCTATATGAGATATATTGAAAGGTATAGGTTAATCAGTGCTAGCACTAAAGTCTCAAAAGTCCTAGGATCTTTGAATGGATGGCCCCAGAGAGTATGTTGCCCAACTGCCTATTTAGTTCAGGAATCCTTAACACTGTGTCTTTGAGATTCATTCAAGGTGCCAGGCATGAGTACCTTCTGAAGGGGTAAGACACTAGCTGGACAGCTCCATTTGTTGGAAATCTGTAACTGTGAGCAGCCACATGCATTGTCTCAAGCTACTCTAATTTTTGTTATTATTCCTGCTTACCTCCTGTGCTTATATATTCTTGCCTTTTCAATTCTACAGTGTTAATTAATTTCTGTTTACAGCTTTCAGTATTGCACCTTAAGCTCTCCTAAAATGACTTCACTTTAGGTAGGAGCTTAATACTTGCTAAAATATAGTGAAACTTGAACTTTGATACATGTTAACATTTAAGACTGCATCTCATCACTGTACTTTGAAATTCAGAGAAACTTCTGGCTTCAAATGCCTTACTGTTCTCTTCAGGAATTTGATGACGTCAATCTCGCCATAGGATATGTACCTTTTTCCTCCCATTTTTGGCTGCACCAATGAAGAGTTAAACAATATGCATCAGGCCACACATACTGCTGAAGACCCAACTGGGAATATAGCCCAGGAAACTTGGCTCCCAGTCCGGTGTGTTTCTAACCACATGACCATCATTTCTGATGACTGTAAATTCACATAGTACTCTTCCTGCCGAAATATGCAGAAGACAATCACATTGGCAAACTGGACAAGTCAGTGCAGGTTAAGTAAGTTCCTAAACTGAATAGTGTGCATTTTCCAGGATTCCTGTTGCCACTGACTATGAATCGTCCACATTTTACTAGTGATACCATGACACATGGCATTTTTGAGGGTCCTTCCATTGCAGATTGCCCTAATATTCACATTCTTGGCACTTGTCTTGCTGGACACGGCTTTTGCTCCAATGCCATCTTTCTGAGAAGGAACTTCTAACTGTTGTCAGCCAGTTGCTGCTGTTAAATTCTTCATTGCTTCTGTGCTATGCCCTCCAGTATGCTTCCTGAGAGGCTGAACCCCACTCTGCTTAGATTTCAACTATATGTTTTTAAACCTGAAACAGATGTGATCTTGGCTGCTGTCATTTTGTTAGGAGCTTCTCTATTTGCATTATATACAAGGCAGGTAAAAGGCAGGCAATTTGCTGCCTCACTCTTTGGGGAAAGAAAAAGGGGAGAGAGGGTGAAACAAAACAAAGGGAGAGAATAAATACATACACTGGAAGAATAAAGCCACATGGAGACAGAAAGTACAACCACTTGAGCATCTATTATCCTAATATCATATGCTATAGTTTGGCTACTACTGATCTGCCTGGCATTCCTCTTGAATCATATTTGTGGCCACCCAGATTAATGATGAGAGCTGATCTCTTGATTTAATATCAGCTTGCTCTTTTCAGCTCCCATGTCATTTACTGTCTTTAAAAAAAAATGTACTGCTTGTTACTCAGCCGTCTCTGTTTTCAAGAACTCAGTCTTCTTTTGTTTTTTTTTCTCTCCTTTTTTATGGGAACCAGGAACTAGAAAGCATTAAATGAGGAAAATTAACCACTCACAGAAAAGGTAGAAGCCCAGAGAAAAAGGGGTTTGTCTTTTATGGTTTCTACTTTGTAAGCTGTGGGTGTGACTCAATTTCCTCACCACCCACATAAAAAGGTTGCCACCCAATCACTGTTTTTTCTATCCCAAACCCCTCCCCTTTGATTTTGGCTAGGAGAGACCCTAAGAAAGACTGCCCTTTCTGGAAGTTGCAGACTGTGACATATAAAAGCTGTTAGCTGCTCCTGCAGCCAGCAGCATTCAAACCTTGCAGAGTTTTGCTCTCTGAGTTTGTAATAAGACACACTCTTACAAGAGTTCATGCTACAACCTAGCAAAGAACTTTAAATTTTTGGAAGAACAATATATTCATTTTGGCATTGTGCAGAGGTAAGCTCTTTAGCTCGACAAGTTTATTTTGCATGCATTGATTTTATACTAGCTCACATTTTTATTTTTATTTTTTAGAAATGAGACTGGCTTATTATAACTTTTTGGTATGTATTCTATCACTTGGTGTCCATATATGTCTGGGACACATTATCAGCACATTCTCTGTTGTTAACTGTGATGCATTTTTCCTTCTCACTCTCAAGAGTAATCTCAATTCCTAAAGAGTTCCCTCTGAATATGTGCAGTAATGCATTATGTGGTACAGGCATTTGGGGCAAGCGGTTCACATTCATTGTAGGGTTTGTAGTCACACTGTTTATTTTTCTCTAGCTATAGGCAGTTTCTCTTAGGTATCTGACTCATAACACCAAGTAAAATGTATAACGACTACTATATAGGTTGTTTCCTAGGCTTGAGTTCAACATTTGTTTGAATTTTTCAGAGAAAATCAAATAAATGCTCCCAAGTGATGGCTTTGTAAATTCATACCCACTGGACCCCCCCCCCTTTTTTTTTCTTTTCATAGACCCTAACTCTACCTTTCTGCTTTAAAGCAAACTCGGTGGCCTCTTCTCCACCCCTCAAAATGATAGCAATCTCTGCAGTCAGCAGCGCACTCCTGTTCTCCCTTCTCTGTGAAGCAAGTGCAGTCGTCTTACTCAATTCCACTGACTCATCCCCGCCAACCAATAATTTCACTGATATTGAAGCAGCACTAAAAGCACAACTAGATTCTGCGGATATCCCTAAAGCCAGGCGGAAGCGCTACATTTCGCAGAATGACATGATCGCCATTCTTGATTACCATAATCAAGTTCGGGGGAAAGTGTTCCCACCAGCTGCGAACATGGAATATATGGTAAGAGGAGTTTGTTTCCTTTAAGTTCTGGGTGAGGACGCTGTATTTCGATTGTTCGTTGAAGAATCTAAACAGTGGTTATGTGTAAAGGGATATGGAGCCCTGTACACATTTTAACTTAGGTTCTTATGTGCATAGTAAGCTTAAGTTTTGTTCCATCATGGAATTAAAGGAGGTAGGTGGGGGGGGGGGCAGTTCTCATTTTCTTTTGTGAGTCCCATAACCACTAATGAATCAGGTCTTATATAAGAAACAAAGATAAAGAGCGGGGTATGTTGACTGACCACATTTGAAAGGTACACTTTTTAAAGAAGACTCACATGGGATTTTTCTGTGCTTTGTTTATCTAACAATCATATTTATAAGCTCAAACATTTCTTGAAACTAACTTTTTTAAATTACAGGTTTTGTGTCCATGATTTGTCCTCTGGGTAGGTGTCTTTTCCCTTTCTTGGACAAAGCTCTTCCTGACACAGATCTATTTGTATTTTCAGAGAACATGCTGACTTTTTCCTCTTTGTGATTTAGTGCCTTGTTGTTCAGATAACAGTGAAGCCAGCACACTTGCACACTGTTCCAACTTGCCATGGACACATTTTTTGCTCTTTTAAAAATAGGCACGCTGTGTTTAAATCATCCTGCTTAGGAAGTAAAAAACAAGACAAAACCCTTGAGTTGGTATTGAAAGGATAGATGTCTCTTTAAAGTTACTTTATTTTTTGTTTCGAATTATGCAAGGTTATGGTTTAAAGTTCAGCACCTTCTGAGAGCACAGCTTGGAGACTGTTTAAGGCAATGAAGATCACCAGTCTGGTATTTCTCAGTTGGGGTCGAGGGTGGGGGTGGTACCACAAAAAACCTTTTATAAGTGCTCACCCAAAAATTTAGTATTTCTATCAGACTCTAAATTCACCTTTTATTTAAACAAGCTTTTTAAGTTTGACTAATTGTAGATGTCAGTTACAGGAAAAATAAAGACTTGCCAAATATAAGAGAGTCATAGTTCATAGAAGTACAATTTAGACTCCCTGAAAATGCAGTTTCTTAGGATTTTTTAAAGGAAGAGGAAAAGAGGATATAATCAGTTCTGGTGTATGAATGGCAATATAGTCTCATGACTAAGAATATGGGCTTTGGAATCTAAATGCTTAGGTTCACACCTCAGTCCTGAAATATAACATGCATGAATTTGTTATTGCATTTTCATCACCTTTAATATGAGGATACATGTAGTATCTGCCACTTTGGGTTGTTATCAGGAAGGTATGAGTTGAGGGGTTGAGCAATTAGACCAGAGCCTAGAGCGAAATAGACTTCAATAAACATTAGCACTTTCTAGAAGGTGATACACCGATGTAGCAAAAAGAACAAATAAGTTTTTTTATTTAGCATAAATTGTGAGAGCAATGTGCATGAGATTCTACGTGAGATCAGAAAAGCTTAGTACGTAGACTGTGAGTTTAGGAAAGATTTCCTCTGCCAATCACATGGCTATGCAGACCAAAGTAGGGCCAAGGCCACTGAAGTGCTTTAGAGGCAAGATCCTCTGAGTTCAAACCCTAACTCTGCTGCCTACTTTGTGACCTCCTGCAAGTTACACAATGTGTGTGAGACTCAATTTCCTTATTTTTAAAATGGGAATAATCATGTAGATAATAACCAGGGCACCTGGGTAGCTCAGTCAGTTAAGCTTCTAACTTCGGCTCAGGTCATGGTCTCATGATTCTTGAGTTCGAGCCCCACGTCGGGCTGTGTGCTGACAGCTCAGAGCCTGGAGCCTGCCTCTGATTCTGTGTCTCCCTCTCTGTCCCCCTCCTCTACTCATGCTCTCTCTCTTTCTCTCTCAAAAACAAATAAACATTAAAAACTTTTGAATAAAAAAATAATAGTATAGATAATAACCAACCAATATATAATACAATTCACTATTTTAATGATAGTGAAGGCAGAGGGCTCATCATGAGTAACATTGGGGTACAACACAGTATAAATGGTTGAAAAAAGCCATATTTTTCTGGTTATATTTTCCCCCACTGGTCAAGAATTAATTCATTCCGAATGCGTTTATTTTTTTTTCTACATGCCAACGAGTTGGCTAATTGTTTTTGTAGATGATCTCATTTGATAGCTCACATTCTCCCTATGAGGTTAAGATTGTGATCTTTATTTTTACAAATAAAATCACTTCGACCTAGAAAAGTTAATGAGTAGGCCAAGGTGGTATTGATAGTGAATGGTATTAATAGAGTTAGAATTTAAATCTGTGTAATTTCAAAGCTGATGCCTGTGTTAGGAAGCCTCTTTTCATTTGCTAGGTTTTTATGTTCCATTGGGGGAAACTCCTAGAGGTGTAAGAATATCTTTCCTCCTTTAAAAATACCACCTGAAATCCTATAATATGCATATTCTTTTCTATTAAAATTTCTCTAATATGGGAGCTATGATATGATTTATTTTGTAAGACCCAGATACAGTGCTGGTTGTATCAGTAGATGGATGCTTTATAAATCCTCTTTCACTTAGTCAAGTTAATGAGAAGCAGTAATTAGCACAGTTAATCCTATAAAATAAAATGACTGTCTCAAATTGTCATGTAAATACTGCATGCACTTCATTTGCCCATGTATTTATTCAGGTAATATTTATTGAGCATTTATTCTATGTCAGGCACTATTGTAAACACTGGGGTACATTCATGAATAAAATGCATCTGGTTCCCCTGGGTGGAAAACCAGAGAAAAAAGAAGATAAATAAATAAACTATATGGTACATTAAAAGGTGATAAGTTTGAGGAGAGAAATAAAGCAGGTTGTAGGCAGGTTGTGAAATTGAATAGGGTGGCCAGGGATGGGCTGGAAGGAGTCAGGCACACTGATAGGTGAGGGAAGAGCCTCCCAGGTGGAAGGAAGAGCCAAGGAGAAGGCCCTGAGGTAGGACAAAATTGATTAGTTCAGTTAGAAAAAAAAATGTGCTCAATTTAATGAAATTGTGGGTTAGAAGGATGGTTTGATTAAATTGAACCATTGAAATAATTCATGTGGATCCCTTGTGAAGACTCAGAGAAACATTGAGGGAAGTACAATGTAATTGGCAGCTTGGAGTTGGAAGCAGAAACTGTTAAGTGACTAATCTCTGGGCCAGGTGAAAAATACAGATCTCAATTTAACACCACTACCTTCATTTTAACATGTTCAACATTGATTTAGATTGTGAGCAGTCTGAAAGTGAGCTTAGTTCCTAACCTCTACTAGGTACCTCAAAAATTTAGGATTCTTAGCTCACTAGGACCACCAACTGTGTCTTCAGATTATCCTCATCAGTGAGTGATAGCAGCCATGGGAGCCTCATAGAAGAGGGTATTCAGCTCAGGTCTTTTTCTTTTCTTTTTTATTTACTTTGGGAGAGAGAGTGCGCATATGTGCAAGATGGGGAGGGACTGTGAGGAGAGAGAGAGAGAAAGAGAGAGAGAGAGAGAGAGAATCCCAAGCAGGTTCCACACTGCCAGTGGGGAGCCCAACCCAGGGCTCAAACTCACCAACCATGAGATCATGACCTGAGTCAAAATCCAGAGTCAGACACTTACCCAACTAAGCCACACAGGTGCCCCAGCCCAGGGCTTTCTTTAACTGTGTGGCCTGATTTCGGTCCCTTTTACCCACAACTTTTCTCTCTGAACCTTTTTCCCATGCTGCCTCTCTCCCTATGTCTCCTCCTTAGGTTATTCCATGATTTACAGCTCTGCCCTTCAAGTCTTAGAATGCTGTGTCATATATATATATATATATATATATATATATATATATATATATATATATATATATATATTACCCTCACAACTATATTTGATTTCTCCTTCTTTTAACTTCTTTAAATAACCACTCATGTCTGTTATTCTGCTGTCATCAAAATTGAACTCAGTCTACGCTTATTTGTATAGATCTTGCAAACTTTCTAGTTTTAAGCTTTCAGGCCATGTTTATTCACCTTCATATCTCCATGTTTTAAGCAAATTCTTGAGTATAGCAGTGATCAACATTTATTTGATGACTTTAGTTGAAATGTCTATGAATTGTTACATGTTTATAAGTAGCATCAATTTTGGTATTACATATTTTAATGAAAGTATTCTCATCACATATGATATTTTATCACATGCACCTGAAGTTTAAATAAAAGGTTTTTCTAAATTTTAAAAAAGCCCCTTAAAATTAAATGATTTTATCATCTTTTAAGTACTTGGTTATATCAGTGTACCCTTGACAAAGTAGAAGCAATTTGAACTCTGAGTGTTGACATTCATGTTATAGTTGTATAATATTTTCTTTGGATATTTGGCCAGATTTTAGTAAAAAAAACACATATTGAAAAATTTTATTTTCTAAACATAGTATCTTTTTTTAAAAAAAATATTGATAGGCCTTAAGATATGCAAGTCAAACTTCTTTACTCTTGGCCTCTGTTCCACAATTAGTTTATTGACAAATTTCCAGAGCTCCTTGGACACCAGCTGTTTTTCATTCTTCTAAGGGCAGCTTAAACCATGACTCTAAACCACAAACCACACTAGTTTCTTAGAATAAGAATTATCCCTAAAAGAATGAAATTGCAAGACTCACACATGGAGTAAAATTTGTAAGATATTCCTTGAATTCAAGTCAATTGAACAAATTGATTTTAAGGTCCCTCCATGAGAGGATAAGATCCACTGATAACAGAATCTTTGTCTTTAAAATATAAACAAAACCATAAAAAAAACAACACAGGAAAGAAAACACTAAGTATATAATTCAGTGTAATACGCTACTGCATAAGATTGATGTAATAAATGAGGTACAGAAAAATACCATGGAGAAATCAAAGAAAGAAGTGATAATCCCTGTTGGCAAAATCATGAAAAGGCTCCTTGAGGGAGGAACATTTGAGATAGATGCTCAGGAAGGGGCAGGCTTGGCTGTTATAGTAGGTAAAGTAACACATGAACAAAATCATCAGGAACAAAAGAGTATAATGTGTTAGCCATACTTTTGAGGAGTTTGAGAAGAGACTGATCATTTCTTCATACAAAAGTAATTAGAGAGACTATAGAGGTCTTGGAGCAGGGTCAGAGGTGCATTTTAGAAAGATGGCCCTAGCAGTTGATGGAGTTTAGACTGCCAGTGAAGTTGACTGGGGAATAGGCAACCACTGGGTTAGGAGTGCCATCCCTTTAGGCCAGGTGAGGAGAAGTCAGACACCTGCACCTGCAGAGCGACAGGTATGAACAGCTAACTGAAGCACGGTGCCTGAAATAGCAGTCTTCATAGACAGTATACAGTGATGGCAAGGCAGGTGAGGGACAGTGAAAAGACAATGATGGATATGTACTGAACAACTTAAAGCTGAAAAAGTGTAATATAATTTCACTATGTTGATAATATGGGCCATTTCATTTGTTTGGTGTCTGTAAATATCTGCAGAGCTAAGAGAATAAGGCTTCCTAGACTTTTCTGGAAAAGAGAAAAATACTAGTTACCAAGTCACAGCAGGTAGTAAAGTATCAGAAAGCATAACTGCAATGAATGAATGGAGAATAGATTAATCCATCCTTGAACCAGCCAATAAACTATTTGCCCACAATAATTTATGACTCAGGAATGATGAAAAATGCTGATTTTGTTCATTTGGGCTTCATGGGAAGAGAATGGAGATGATGTTAAACTCCTTATTTTTTCTTTATTCAATAGTTGACCAAACACTTATGTCTATCCATGTCTTTTTTTTTTTTTTTTTTTTTAATGAAACCATATATTGTCCCAGATGGTGCATTTCCTCTCACTTGGGAAGGATAACTCAATTTTCTTGTTATAAACATGAGAAATTTGATGTGTCTAACCTAAATCTTTTCAATGACTGCTTTTATGACTACTAGAAAGCCTCCTGAGACCCGTTGCCAGCCAGTGGTGAACTGAGAAAGACTGCTGACAGGAAGGCATTTCTCCAGCACATTTGGAACGCCACATTCCTGTTCTCGTAGATGTAAATCCTTTTAAGTGTCTTGGCTTCCAATCGACACTGGGCACATTTTGTAGGAATTTTCTTCCAAGGTGCATGTTGCTTAATATTACTTACTTCGTGTTACTTATATATGAATGTTCAGCTATTCATGTATGGAGTCAGCTGAAGGTTAAGAACATTTTCTTTGCAACCATTTTAAATACAGCCTCTAAAGTGCAAATGTAAATGTTAACACACTTCATGAACAACTTTTAACATTTTCTGGGCACCCAATGTAAAGAATGCATGGCTATGGTGATCTGATGGGCAAGAGTCATTCATTATTCAATCACTCATTCCACAGTATTTATTTACTCATGTGCTGGCACTGTGCTAGGAGATTCAATGGGGAGCAAAGAGACACTCTTTTATAGGAAGAGCTGTGAGCAGACAAGTGAGTGGAAAAGTAGCGACTTGAGTACTGAAGTAGAAAAAATACAGGGTGCTTTGGGATTACATGAGACATATTTTGCCCTGACTTGGACTCGAGGTATAGAGGCAAAGAAGGTGTGGTAGGTGTGGTAAGGTGCTCTAAGAAGGTAAATGGTACACCGAAGGCAAGGATAAATATTCAATGTTGCTTGGATATAGTGTATAAAAGAAAAAGTGGTGTTTGATAAGGCTGGAAAAGGCATGCAAAAACTTGTTTAGTTTTATTTTAAAATCAAGGGAAGTTATTGAAGGTTTTAGTCAGGGAAGTTATATACTTAATTTGCATTTCATAAAGTCTTTCTGGCTACAAGGTGAGGAAGGGATTAGAAAAGGCAGAAGTGGGGCGCCTGGGTGGCTCAGTCGGTTAAGCGTCCGACTTCAGCTCAGGTCACGATCTCGCGGTCCGTGAGTTCGAGCCCCGCGTGGGGCTCTGGGCTGATGGCTCAGAGCCTGGAGCCTGCTTCTGATTGTGTCTCCTTCTCTCTCTGCCCCTCCCCCGTTCATGCTCTGTCTCTCTCTCTCTGTCTCAAAAAAAAATAAACGTTAAAAAAAAATTAAAAAAAAAAAAAAAGAAAGAAAAGGCAGAAGTAGAGGCAGGGTGCATAGTCCAGAGGCTGTTCTAATAGTCTGGATAAGAGATAACTGAACACTGACATTTAAGCCCATAGGGATATGACAAAGTGAATTTAGAGATCAAATCAATAGAAGTAAGTTATTTACATTATGGGAGAGATTGAAGATGTATATGATGAAGCAGTGAAGAGGGTTACCTCTGTTTTTTACCAGGACAACAGGGTTTCTCTGGATTTTGGAGAACTCAAAATCAAAATCAGATTTCAGGTAGTTATGAAGTGGCTGCAGATTTATTTTCCAAGGTATGCATCTATAATGATTGAAAAAGGTAGCTAGTATATGGGAGGGAACATTCTTCCTATAAAAATGTTTGGATAGGAATATGCTTTGGTAATCAACATGGACTACTTTGCATAATAGGGGTAGGATACTGTCATGGAGACAGCGTGGATGGATGATTTTATGTCTGGGAATCTACTCAAGAATTTTTGCAAGAAGGTTTCATGTACTTTTTTTTTTTTTTTTTTTTTTTTTTTTTTAAACAAGTACTGAGGCTTAAATCAACACAAATCTAAATCCATTTCAGGGGCCTGGGTAGCACCAAGTCCATCTAGTCATTTTGACACATTCAGGATAAGATATTTTTGGAAACTAATCAGAGGACTTCAGGAAAATAGAAGTTAACTAGTCTGACTGGTCTGATGTCCTGAACTTAGCATAACTAAAAGGCATGTAATAGTCAGTGGCCATTAAATAGTTATGAACTTGGGATATTTAATTGCCAACGAGAATTTCTAAAGAATGTTGTAGGAAGAGGGTAGGGAAAAATCAAGATTAACAGCTTAAAGTGGTCAAGGAAAGAAAATGGCATAAAGTACATCAATGGGAATTGAATGTTTCCAGTCTGTGTTACCCATAGTGTCTAAAATCAGGTACCAAGCATTTTTTTTTTTTTTTGACATCAATATGGAACAATGCCCAACAAGTTGGGGTTTTAGACTAAACTTTTCATGACTCTTAAAATTTCACACCACATACTCCAAACTGAAACAGTTGAGAAATGTTGCTTAAGGACACAATATTTTTTCTCCTAAAAAGTGCATCAAATTCACGTTTCATAATTTCATTAAATATGAACATTCTACCAAGTTGATCTCTGCATTCCAGAGAGATCATGTTTTCAGCAGGCAGTGGGTAGGCGGAAAGGCATTTGAATTCTTCTAACGATGTGGGCAATGGCAAGATTTGGGATTTGCATGTGTATCACAGGATAGTTTAACAATCAAGAAATCAGTTTTTAGATTATTGTAACACTGAGATGGTGAAAAAACTTAACCATACATGAAAATGTCTTCCTGGCTCACAATTCCAGTATTAAATGGTAGATGATGGGTATTACATTTCCCTGGGAAGGAGAATTCTTGCCAGAATCCACCAAAAATGATGTTAAAACTTAAAGATTGAACATATGTAAGAGAGGGATTTACACAGGGGCATTAATAAGTTTTAAGACATCTAAAATGTTCTCTAAGTTTTATCTTTCACTGCCTGATGTTATTTCCCCTGGAAGCAAACTCATTATCTACATACAATTTTGTTTCTGATTATTTAGTTGCTTAAGGGTCTATCTGTTTTCACTTTATCTGATTGCCTGCTTTGTTGAGATTAAAGCTTGGTCTCTTAAACTTTAGGCTGCCAGATAACATGATCAAAAGTGCACTTCATGCTGCTTCTGGTTTTAGGTGGCTTTCTAGTTAACTTGAGATCACAACCATTCCAGGGCCTGAGCCTCCAATGATAATAATGTTTACCATTAAGCACACCCTTGTCCTCCTAGGGCTGTGCTCAATACTCTTCAGTCACAATCCTGTCTAACCCTTAGAAAAGTCTTGAGAGATGAGGACAATTTTTCTCATTTAGAAACAGGACTTGGAACTTGGAGAGCAGTGAGTAAATTCCCCCAGGTCCCAAAGCAGGTAAAACAAAATGGTGTGAACACCGTTTTAGATGACAACAAAGCCCCTGCTTTGAAAGACCATATGATACACACTCCTTTTCATGTGTTCCTCTCCCACTGTTGAGACCATTGGCTGGGGAATTTCCCTACATGCGTTTTATTTGAGGACCTCACTGAATATTAGGAAGTATTTCTTCATGTGGAATCAAATCTTACTCCCGGTATTCTTTCTCTCCCCTTGGCAACCATATAGGAAAACTCTGTATTATGATAGTGCCTCAAGTCTTTGAGAGCCGTGAACATTTATGTCTGGGACTCTTGATCTTAAATCACTCAGCTCTTTCTTAGCCTTCAGCCCTTGTATTAAGTACCTCTTGTATGCACAGTATTCCAACATAGCTTATCAAGAAGGTTGTACAAAGACACTTGCTTTCTGAAAATACTGGAAAAGGTACAATACTGTATTATTAAATAAATGGAAAATCAGTGTACTCCCCACACACTTTTTACCACACATACACAGATGAATGGTGCCCATTAAAGTCTCAGGAAATGGAAGCAATGTGGCTCTGAGCAAGGAGTTCCTGTATGTGCATGCTCTTCTGATAATTAGATGCCTAGAATTCATGGGACCTGTCAAGTGCAAAGTACCAATGACAAATCACTCTCCATTTATTCTACTTTTGTGGATGCATCCTAAAGTTAGGTTGGCAGAATCAGTGGGCACCTTCTCCTCTGATTCGTGTAATATTCTCATACTCTCATAAATTGCATGTAGGTTGGATGTATATTTTAAATACAGATTCAGTGTCATTATAATGCAAAGTGTTTGCCTTATTTTTAAAATTTTTATCTTTTTTTTCAAGATTTTGGATTTTCAGAAAGTTCTGTATATGTTTTTCCCATATGTTATTTGTGGTATCTTAGTTAATAAAGACATTTAAAGTTTCCATGATTTCTAAATAAGCACTGTAAATACCTCTGTTATCTCTGTTATTCATACCCGTGTAGCCATAGAATACATGTTCCTTTCTACTGAAATTGTCAGTCTCAGAGTGAATGATGTTGGCTTATTTGTATAGCAACATACACAACCATATCTCCACCTCTCTCACCAATACTTCTGTTTTCTGTGAACACAGAGAACAAACATCCTCATAGAGTTTACCACCCAGTATCTGTGACAGTGAGACATTTTTCTGATAAAATGCTATTTTTAATTTTATTTAAACTTCAATCAGTAATAGAGCAGAGTTGAGAGGAAGGATACTGATGTAAATGCTTATATGTGACAATTAACAGATGTTAACCATTAGAAGTATACCTTTCTTACTGAAAAGTCCCATGTGGTATGGCAGGACAAGGAGGTGAGTAGGGATGGGAGAGGTGAGGGGAGGCCCAGAGTTCTCTGCAGTCAAAATGACTCTCCACCAGATAAAGCTTTACACAATTATTTCTAACCAGAAGAGAACAGAACTATTTTTGCAAGCACACATTCAAGCTCCCCGTTCTTAACATTTTGATGTGATAGGTCCGGGATTGGGCTAGGCATCTATCTTCTCAAAAGTTCCCCAGGAGATCCTGGAGTAATTTCCCAGGTGATAAATTTCTTAAATCATGGTTTAGGACACAAAAGTGAGCTGAAGAAAATATTACGTGGCTCAAATATCCACTTATTTGTCAAGAAACTATATATTGAAAGGATTAATAGGCTAAGCAAAAGGAAGAATTATCCTAAGTATAATTCTATATTATTGCAAAATTTCACTTGAAAGTATTCACCACCTGCTTTCAAAACCAAACATCATGTGGACACTGTGGGTCTAGAACATGAAACAAGGTTCACTTGAGAATATGGTTGATTGGCTAAGGAAACTTTAAAAGAAGCAAACTTTTAAGTAGCACATGATTCTTTTGGAGCATTTTAATATGATGCATTATATACATTACATATATGTATAGTGTATTACCTAATAATGTATTTATGTGATGCATTACAATTTGCAATTATTCATTTATTTATTTGGTAGTGTTTTTGTTACCTGTCTCTTCCCTAAACTTTAAGATAGAGTCCATGTCAGGCCTGTTGACTGCTGAACCCACAATACCTAGTGCCTCCCAGTGAATATTAATTTACTGGCTGCCTAGATGAATGCATTACCTAGGATCTTATTGGTTAATCTAGAAATTTGTATTTCTTGCATTTTTCATTGTTGAGGATAAAATAGAAGTCCTTGTGTGGTAAGTCTGTTGTAGGAGTTTTGGGGCAAAGGTGGCTCCTGGGTCACTCTTCCCTGCCAGTGTCCACAGATATTAGGAGGGAAGATGCCACATCTATGTGAACATAATTATACCTTACTCAGAGTTCATAAGTTGTAGTCTCAACAACCATTCTAATTAGTGAGCATATTTCTCTGCATGATATTGAACTGTATATAACTTTACATTTAAAAAATTATTTGCCAAATTTTAAAGTTGATACATTTCACATATACATCAGGATTTCTAGATTATCCTGCGGAGTGAAAAATTCTAGAGATATTGAGCCCACTTCATACTTGTCAGCAATTGGTTAGAGAGGAGTAGCCTCTTTGGATGGGATAAATTTGCTCATTTCTAAGTCTTTCTCTCTCTCTTTTTCCCCCATGTAACTATCCAGAGGTCCAGCAGCAACAGTACTTTCCCGTCTTATACCCAACACTACTTTATTCATTTTCCTTATTAGCCCATCCCCCCAACACAGTCATTTGAGAGTGACTATATTTATACAGAGCTCTAATGTCTTCAAAGCACTTGAGTCAAGTACAGTTTCACAGTGCAGATTTAGCCATGCATAGATTTAAAGCACTGAAACTTTCTTTCCTAACCACCAATCATATTTAAGTACTCTTACTCAAATCTGAATACGTATCTTTTATCCATACCCTCATTAATGCATATATTAAGGCTTCGTACCTGTGAAGCCCTGCCTCAGTTAGGAGTCTCTTGCAATAACCTAGATAACATATGGTAGTGGCTTTGACTGAGGTGGTAGCAATAGTGGTGGTGATCAGTGGTTATATTCTGAATATGCAGTATTTTGAAGGTAGGGTCAACAAGATTTGGGGAGGAGCAGATAAGATAAGGAAGCAAAGGAAGAGTAGAGATGACTACTTAGATTTTTTGGCCTGAGCAACTACAAGAGCAGTCGGTAAATTTCTTCTGTGAAGGAACGAATAGTAAATATGGCATATGTTGCAACTGCTCAGCTCTACTTTTGTAGCACAGCAACAGCCATAGACAATATATCAACAGGCTCTGGGACAGATCTGGTGACCCCTGAAGTAGAAGATGGGCAATGCCTTTCACTAGTAGCAGGAATACTACAGGAGTAGCTGGTTAGGGGTAGGGAGTGGGGTAGGGTTGTGAATATCTGGAGCTCAGTTTGGGATATGCTAAATAGAAGGCTTAAAGTGGGTAGATGGATTGTTACTTTGGAATTCAACTGATAATCTAAAGATAAAATTTGGAACAATACCGCCAGCATAAAAATGGTATTTCAATTTGTGAGACTAGATGAGATTACCTAAATGATGAATATAGATGAAACAAAGGAGGGGGAGAAAAAAGAAAAGAAATGGACGAGGCCTGAGTCCTAAGAACCCTCCCGTAAGTAGAGGTTGGAGAGATGAGGAAGAATCAGCAAACATATGAAGCAGCAGCAACAGAGGCAAGTGTGGGGTCATGAAACCAAGAGATGGAGGTGTGTCCAGGAACAGCAGGTGTCAGTCATGTCAAAAGCTACGAATAAAGAAAGTAAGATGGTGACCAGGAAATGACCACTAATGACATTGATAAGAGCAGGGTGGTGTGGAGGTGGGGTGGGGAGTCTGCCTGTGTGAACTCAAGAGAGAAGGGTGGGAGAAAAATTGGTAATTCTCAGTTAAGACAGGGAATTTCACTGTAAAAGGAAGGAGAGAATGATGCAGTAATTGGAAGATGAAAAGGGGTCAAAAGAGGCCTTTTTGTTTGTTGTTAAGAAATGTATGTCATTGGCAATGATTCCCATTAAAAACCAGTGCACTTTACATCATCATCTTATATAAATTTTCCTTTCCCACCTACATGAAAGGTAGCACTCACCTCACCTGAGGGAAATCTTCATTATCTTCTCTTAAGCATTGAAAAAATGCTTAGGACCTCACTTTGATATTTTGTGATATAATGTGTTCCCACATTTTGTAGTTATTTTTGAGGCTTGAGGGGATTTTTTTAATCATGTTCCTTTAACTATCTATTTCTCCTATAAAGTAGAATCAGTTTTGTATTATTTCATTAGTCTAATGCCAAAAATTTCCCATAGGAAAGCCTTTTCTCTTCCTGTGCCCTACCCCTCCCCAAACATCCCATCCTTCTCCAGCCTTACCAAAACAAATTCCTACCCTCCTGTCTGGTTTAACCCTTGCCCTTATGTGTTCAGCTCTCGGTTTCCTTAACTGGCTATTTCACTAGGCATTTCTACCTAATAGAGATAAACCCACCAATTTCAAAAGCCCATGAAGTGTTTTAAAAGCTTTTGGCTGCCCTTGGAGGAAATAATTTTGTCATCACTTAATGTCTTTTTAATGGTTCTTTCTCACTTTTGTAAGTCAGTACTCCTTTTCCAATTTGACTAACTCAGGAGAAGACCAAACAGTACTAGCTAACTTATCTTTTTGAAACCTCAACACTTGTCTATCTAAATGGACTTTACTTTGTATCAGAATATACAAGAAATGGCCACACAATGCTCTAAAAAATACATGTCCAAGGGACATGTCAAACTGTCTCCGATGGCATTGTTATCACAGCATCCATGACAATAGCCAACTTAGAAATGTATCTCTAAAAACTCAAAGTGTGATATTTTTTATTTTTAGCATTTTATGTCTTTGAAGATGGTTTCCATAAGCAGGATAGATTTTTCAAGAGGTCACTTTTGTTTTCAAAATTAATATTCCTGGTTCCTCCTTAATTTAGCTGCAATTTATAAATCTTTTGTTCTATTCATAAATCTAGCATTTTTACAACATTTGTTTAATGTTTATTACCAACAGATTTAATTAACTAAATTTCCTAAACTGCACTTACACATTTAATATATTTGACTTTTAAAAGTATTTCAGTTATTTTATTGAAAATAATTTTCATATACTGAAGTGTCTTCAAAGTCTAAAATAAAGTGACTCTTCAGCTCTATATTTTGCAATACTCCTTTAAAAATTTAACAAGTTTTCTTATAATTTCCAACTCAAAATCACAAAAGTAAGTAATTACTCATTTATATATTTAATGTTGCAATTACAAAGCTAACCTCTTGTTTTAATGAGCACATTTTCTTCACCACCACTAATAATATTAAGTTCACATAGGTTCCTTAGTCAGAAATTCTTTTCTAACACTTTAATTTGATTCTTTCAAACACTTCTATATTTAAATCTTATGTGTGGAATTAAAAGATATTACCCATCAAAAAAAGCACTATGTCATCCCAAACAATGTTGGGGATGTATTCCCAAGTAATTTCTAGGGTTGCCTTCCATTCGGACATTTCTTGTTGTCCAAGCTATTGACTGGGATTTAAGATGGGTGTTTCAGATGTCAGTGTGCTTCCTGATTCTGGCTGTCACTGTGCTGTGGATACCAAAACTTACAGAACTAGCTGGCAAAACAACCTCATCCTTGGACTGGACCACATCACTCTTCAATTCTGTCTGCTTATGAAAGTCAGCAAACTTCTCCCACACTGCAACATTCTTTGATTTGATTTTGTATTTCTTCAGCTCAGGCTCTAAAGACCACCGAACTTGATGAGAATCTGCATTCTTTTCATACCCCTTCTATTTCTTGGAGCCACAACTCTTCTAGATATTTAAATGACATCAGGTTGAATTTTGGATATCTCTCATAGCTTAGTCCAACTACGATTTCCACAGACAGGATGCTAATATTTACAAGTAGAGTACCTCATGGTGAACATTTTAGTACAAAGTAAATCAATCCATTTATAAGCTGGCCAACTAAATGGCTCTAACAACAAGAAATGGAAGAATACTATTTGGGGCACTGGGGCATACCTACAAGCATATGTGTGTTTTAAGCAATCTTTATTTTGTCAACTATCTAATTGAGTCAATATCTAAGCTCTACTGGGTCTTGTAAATGTTTTTGGGTGTCCATGCATAATAGGCCTAATTTTTGCCTCACCTTTAGGAGGCAAGATCAAATTGTACGTGTTTACAGCTAAATTTTCTGTGACTGCATCTTACCTATTTAAGAAGGACAAAAACTAGAAATACAGAATGTTCAAGCTTATTGAATAAGAGCTAAGTATCAGATATTTAGCTTTTCCATAAAGGTAACAAGTAGTATGCTGCATATTTACTAGGCATTCCAAAGGGTGTTAAGTAAGTGCACATGTGTGCCCTTTTCTGTTGCTGTATTTGTAGGATATAATATTAAAATTATTTCAAATAAATGCTACACATACTCAGAAAAAGTCAGAAGATAGATTGTCCATCAAGCATCCAGAAAGCTATGTTAAGTTAAATGCTTAAGTAATTTACATGTTCATTTCCTGAACTTTTGTTTCTTTCACATGGTTACACTGGCCACATTGCACATTGCACATTCATTGCAATTTAGAGCTTCTGGATAGGAAAAAATAGATCATATTGGACCACTCCCTATAGCCCCCAACTTTTTGTTGAAATTTCCTATTGTTATTAAGTAAAGTTATCATTGCTTGCTATTTTCAAACCTCCTAGACCTCTCATCATATTAACAAATTTAAATACTACTGGATATTAAGGGGATAAATAATATACCCATTTTCTCCTGGAAGTTGTAACCAATGGAGAAAGACAGATGGCAAATGCAGATCTTAACTTTCCCATAGATGTGACTGATGTAATTCCTAAATTTCAGAGCTCCTTACTCAAGCTGGATCTTCCCCTTCTCTATGGGATGGCTGTGAGTCTTGCCTGAGGACAAAGAGGCAAGAAAGAGTATATAGCACCTTTGACTTCCCTTGCAGTAGGTATCAAAGGGACGGTGGACCATGTCTCCCACAGGAAGCCAAAATGACCAGCTTTCTGTGGGGGACCTAGCCCATGCCCAACATGCCCTCTAGCATCTTCCTTCAGGAATATAGAGACAGGCAGAAATCCCTCCCATCAGTTCCTTAAAAGTAAACACACAGAGACAAAGAAAGTGACTATCCCTCCTCCATTAACTATCTTCTCCAAAATTTTCATTGTAATATTTGTACATAGAAAGTCATGCATAAAAATGTAGACATCAGTAATGCTAAATACATTGTCTTCTTATCAAAATCCTTTATCATGGTTAACAAAGTATGTTCATGTAAGATATTTTTCAGGCATGACCTTTTGGTTTATCTTTTTGACATACACAATTTTAAGTTTTAAAGTATATTAATGAGCATAAAGATAGAATTATATATGCTAAATTACTTTTAAATTTGTAACAGCCTTAAATATTTTTGATTATTTTGAAAGGAATCTAGTTTTATTCTCTCTGTGGAACAGAACAGGCTAGAATTGAGTAAGCGGTAGGCCACTTTGATGCTGAGGCTACTTAGGTATATTAAATCATGAGAAGAAAAGATGAAAGGTACCCTAGAAATGACCCCATCCAATGTTATTTCACAAATGAGTTAAGCGGGAGAAAGAATAATTGACATGTCTTCAGTCACAGACGATCTTAGCAGTAGAATTGGGGTTAGAATAAAATATTTTTGATTTTCAGGTCAGTGTTATTTGTGCCATGCTGGGCTGATATTTTAGGACAAGACTATAATTCAGTGTTTTTAGCAGTTATTGATCTGAGTGCACATTGTAGTTCAAAATGTAAATAATATTTAGATGCATTGTTTTCCCAAGTGATTACAATTAATTAGGAATCCATCAGGGGACATAATTTTTTGGTGCTATTCCATCTGGAATTCCTTTGTAAATTAATTATGCTATTATGTACTTCAGTGAACTGTAACCCATATTTAATAAATCCATATTTCATTGAAAAAAACATGAAAAGAATAAATACTAGATAAATCCATTATCAGTCAAACAAATGGCTTTTAAAAGTTCATTTCAGTCCTAGAATATTAAGACTTTCATTATAAATGTATTTCGTATTGTTGATACACTTTGCCCAGATTTTTACAGATAAAACAAAGGAGAAGTTTGAAGTAATAATTTATAATATTTATGTCTGAGCTAAGTAAATGAAAACAGTAGTACAAAATCTCATGATAGAAAGAGTGGTTTCCATTTTTGATACTGTATGTAACACTGAATACTGACTGATTAAATGGCATTGTGTAATGTTTTGCCACATTTAATTTAATCCTCAAAATTGGCACATGTAGTCTGGATAACTGAGGAAAGTGTATCTTGCTATAACTCCTTCAGTAATCTTTCCTTTATATGGACAAAGGAGATGTGGCTGTTGCCACCATAGAACTACCCCAGATCCTTTCTAAATAATTCTGATTTTATACAAACTTTGTAAGTTTATTTTAACGTAATTCTAGATGAATTTATGTAAGATGGCTTTGTTTTCCTAATTTAAAACATCTTCTGAGAACCAACAAATTTCTGTTGAAGGTGACTGCCATGGCCTCATGGGACAAAAGTATTTCTAGAAGAGTTCATCCATTATTTTAATTTTTGCATGTTTTATTTCAAAGTCACTAAAATAATTTCTCTTCACTTAAATACATTGTTATATTAAATAAATATATATATCCCATTACCCTTGTGGAAAATTAAGGCTTTCAGTGTTATAAGTTTAGAAGATTTGTGAGTTTGCTTAAAAGCTTTATAACTCACAGTGAACTCATAGCCATCAACCCTAATGTAGGTGAGTCTTGCTTAGCTTCGTACAACCTGATAGAGGAGAAAGTCACCAAAAGAATGATAAAAATAAAGGAGACTATGAAAAATAGGAGCACAACGACCAGCGGGACATTGATACACTTTCATATGGGGAGTTCCATGTGAATTTGAGTAATTATAAAATTGTCACTTTTTGTGTAATTTCTAACCTTCTAAAATATACTACTAACCACTCACTAGTCACAATTTGAATAACTTTTTTTTTCAGATAGAATAATATGTAAATATTTAAATGATTTAGGAAATAATGTCATGATACAAACTATAAAATTCAATTAAAATCATTCATTACAAAGGAAAAACACTTCACTAAATGACATTTCACTAGGGAAAAATTTTGAAAGCATTTTGTTTCTATATTGATTTATAAGAATTACAAATATTCTCTTTTTCTGTTTTTGTACCTTGTAACTTGTTATAAAACAGATTACCATTTCAGGTATGCCTGAGTGGCTAAGTTGGTTGAGTGTCCAACTCTTTATTTATTTTTTTTTAAGTTTATTTATTTTTTAGAGTGTGCAAGAGAGCAAGCAAGAGTGGGGGAGGGGCAGAGACAGAGAGAGAGAGAGAGAGAGAGAGAGAGAGAGAGAGAGAGAATACCAAGAAGGCTCCCCGCTGCTATTGCAGAGCCTGACACAGGGCTCCATCTCATATAGAGAGAGTCTATGGCTCCATCTCATAGAGTCTATGACTCCACCTCATAGAGTCTATGGCTCACTCTTGATTGTCGGCTCAGGTCATGATCTCACGGAGGTGAGATGAGCCCTGTGTTGGGCTCCCTGCTGGATGTGGAGCCAGCTAAGACTCTCTCTCTCCCTCTCTGTCCCTTCCCCACTCGTGTGCACACACTCTCTCACAAAGATATGTATTACCATTTTAGAGTTGATTTATCATTGGCAGGTCCACAGATGCTTGGCTTAACTTCCCCATACAGCTTTAAAGATGAAAATGTCAATCTATATGGTAACTAATATAAATGTATATTAAATCTAAGGCTTATTTAAATTTGATCCCACAATTCTTTTCAAAGAATAAGCTATACATCAATAACACCCTCATCATCAATTTAAACACCTTCATTTTTTGAGAAAAATTTTTTCTTAATTTATTTCATTGGACCATCATATGCTATATTTTCATAGCAGTCCTATGTAGCATAGTCAAATTATTTTTTATCATAGTTTGTTTCCAGTTCATACCAACTAAAATTTACTTCTCATATTATTATATTATTTCTACTACCAAAGACTCAAATGATATAAAATATGAAGGCTCCTTGGGAATTATTATACTATCATATGGTTTGACCCTTAAAAATTACAGTATAATATTAGACATTATTAATTTTGGTAAATTGATTTGAATAAATAATTGGATGATATTAGCTTTTAAGGTATATTAATCACATGGCTCCTTGGTGCTGTGAAGATGACCTCTAGGAACATCAATGGACTATGGTGGACTACAATTTCGGTAGTCAGTATGAAGTGTCCCCAATTACAACCAGATAGGGTATTTTTGTTCACCTATCCTTTACTAAAACTGATGTTTGTACTTAGGATTTGGAGGATGCCATTATATGATTATATTGCATTACAGAGTTTTGAATATCAATGGCCTCAGTTTGCTTCCTTTTATTTAAAATAGTCTAAAGAACCAGAATTGAAAGGACTTTAGGAGGTAGTAGTACCACTTCTTCCTTTTACTTTTTGTCAGTTACTAGCAAAACTGGCAAAATGAAAGGTTTTTTTTTTCCCCCTTCACAGGTTTGGGATGAAAATCTTGCAAAATCTGCAGAGGCTTGGGCAGCTACTTGCATTTGGGACCATGGACCTTCTTACTTACTGAGATTTTTGGGCCAAAATCTGTCGGTACGAACTGGAAGGTAGGAAGCAGTTTCACTGATACAGTTCATCCACATGGTTTATTACTTATGAATCCCAAGGGGTAGTGACACCAATTTCAAGTAATATCAGCAAATATTTATTGAGTGCTCATTATGTGTCAAGCAATGATGCTTGGCCTATGACTGTCTCAGATGTCTTCAAGGATTATTTATTTGGTTTAAAGGGCCTAAGGAGACCAGTTTCCTATTTCACCTTTGGAACACCATTCCTTGGCTGTATTCTTCACTTACCTCACATAGTCTTTGAAAGGATTAGATGTGTGCTATATCCTATATCCTCAAGAAAAGTTTTGACTGTGGCAGAAGCCATTTTTGTGTTTATGCAACTTTCCCATGATTGCATATATCTGTATGTGTATGCCTGTGTGTGTTATACAAAATATTTATATTTACATGTATATATATATATATATATATATATATATATACACATGCAAGTATGTGCAGCTATGAGAAAGGCTGTCCCCAATGAGAGGATAACTTTTCCACCACTGTGGAATGCCATCATCCAACATTTCAAAGACCCATTCTCTTCCATATAGAGGAGAAAAATCAGGTGTGCTATTATTACAATGAAAGTAATTCAAGTTTAAGGGAAAAAAAACACACTAAGTTCTAGTATCACAACTACATTTGCATATCTAATTTTTAATTATATATATGATTCTGGTGGGAGAAATTTTTGATATAGATAAAACAAGATAAAGATGAAGATTCTTGAAATATTTGTACTTCGTTTTTTGAAACAACCAGACATACTCTTAAGTGAGTATAGGCTCACCTGCTTTGGTCCCGGGTATTTTCATGCTTGGCCCTACTTGGAGGAATAGAGGATTCTGCTAGGTGGTGATGGTAATTATGAGGCATGGATTTCCTCTTCATTCAGCATGAATAATCAGTAAAAAAAACTAATTAACTTATAATTTAACATGAGTCCACTATATATTACCACTACTGTATTCTAAGTTGTCATTGTTTTTCTTGATATCTAGATATCGCTCTATTCTCCAGCTGGTCAAGCCATGGTATGATGAAGTGAAAGATTATGCTTTTCCATATCCTCAGGATTGCAACCCCAGATGTCCTATGAGATGTTTTGGCCCCATGTGCACACATTATACGCAGGTTATTTCAATTGTCTTGTTAAGTTTTGATTCATAGTTTTAAAAACGTTCTTGCTGTTTTGGGGAATATGCCTTTTCTTAGCTTTAACTTCAGTAATGACGTATTGGTTTATTTTTGCAGATGGTCTGGGCCACCTCCAATCGGATAGGATGTGCAATTCATACCTGCCAAAACATGAATGTTTGGGGAGCTGTATGGCGACGCGCAGTTTACCTGGTGTGCAACTATGCCCCAAAGTGAGTACTAGGCTGGATTCTACTTCCTGGAACCTTTAATGATGTTAAATAGCTCCAGTCAGATAATTGTTTTAATATGAATAAGGCTTGAGTACAATAGCCTCTAATTCTCAAATCTCCCTTCACCCCAGTATATCTGAAAAATACTGAGATGAACAGTTATTTTTCACAAAGACTGGTATTTGGGGCTAAAATTTTACGCAAAGTAATTTGAGGTATGGAGATTCACTAAATTCCCTTCACCATCTTTTTTTAGTGACGATAACTGTAAAATAAACACTGTACTTCCAGGCTTTCGATAGCTCTATAAAAGTTATCAGAAAAGAATCTCATAGGGACTTTATCAACACTGCAACATTCCCATCTATCAGTACTAGAATGTTGGCTTATTTTTTTAACTGGGAAAGCAAAAGAAAGCCCTTCTTCCTTCTTTCTTTTAAGAATAAAACTAAAAGTTACGGTTTACTAATTTTATAGATGGCTAAGGAGTCATTTATTACTGGAAGGGAAAATTTAAATGCTATGACTTCTTTTTAAATGAAAGGTTTGTCATGATTTAAGTTTCAATATTGAAAGTTAAAAATTTTTTCATTAGTTCTATCTTATGGAATACATAAAAATGTATTGTGAAAATTGATCAAGGATTATAAAATATAGTCATATTTATAAATATTCTTTACAAGATGAAAATAAATAAGCCTTTGTTAACATTTGATAAAATGCCTTCTTGATAACAATACTTCTTCAGATGATAAAATGTTCCAGTATTTATACATGAGTCTGTTCCCATTTGGAGTAAATACCAAAATGTGCAAAGGATTTATGACACTCTTGGTGTCTTCCAAAGTAAGTTCCAAACAAAGATTTTCTCTGACTTTGCCAATATGGGGAGGGAATGAGAAAACGTTTCACAAATAACTGCATTACTCATTTATATGGTAGTATGCCAGTTGCAGTGTTTTTGCAAAGTTAGAAAAATAGTGATTTTCCCCATGGTCCCCCTTCACAATTATTAGAATAATAAGGTTTGGAAAGTAAAATGTGTCTGCATTACCAAAAGCATTAAAATTGTGCATTTGCTGGATATTTTCAGTTTCACACTTTATATTTTCCTATTAATCCTTTACCCTTCTTCCTGACATAAATAGGCCAAGTAGTACTCATATGGTAAAAGAGACTTGTGTTTCAATTGTTTGTTCTGTTTTTAGAATTTTCTAGTATTACTGATGAGATATCTGATTGTTTTATGGGTACAAGAGATTAATATATTGCGTTAACATGCTTTATTTGTTATAAATAAGAACCACTATTTTGAAACCTAGGCAATGAAGAAAGTTGTAAATTCCTAATATTTGAGTGTGAATTTTCCGATGCAAATATAAAGTTATCTCATGCCTGTTTTTGGGGAGTGGGGGAAAGAGAGAGAGAGAGAGAGAGTTGGAGTGAGAGAAGGAGACAGGGAGGGAGAATGTAATTAGATGGAATAGGAAACAAAAAATAAAAGGATTAACAATATACGTTTATTAGTTGACTGATTTACTATTGAATATAATCATCCTCTATTTGGTAAAAATCTGTGATTTATATAAAAGTTTGTAATGTAATATGTAATACTTTTTACATGCAATATAATTATATTTCTAAGTTTATGTTACCAAAAATATGTGCTATATAATTTCCAAAGGTATGTATAATAAAGAGAAAGATATGAAATCAAAATAGCATATGCTTGGTCCATATACATTTATAGCTTTGGGTAAAGATACAGAGGGAAATAAGATTATGAATATAAAATAGGAGAGATTAGGATAGAAGGGTGAGCTACACTCATAAGAGCACGAGCTTCTTGAGTGTTTCTGGGTAAGCATGTGACATTGTCAAATTATACTCGAGGAAGCTTATCCAGAGGGCAGAGTATAGAAAGAACTAAACAGAGGTGGACGCTCTTGGAATCTGATGACATTTTGTAATATGAATAGCTAATCAGCATGTTTTTTATGTTTATAGATAAATTTTCCTCTATAAATATTTTATAGATCAAAGCCTGAATTTTTAAATGACTGATTTCAGTAGATAGTTTATGTAGGTACACTTTAAGTGTCACTGCTTGGTCTTCTTTAGGTCTTAAAGAAGATGAGAACCACCTGTTTCATATTTTAGCCTCTTACCTACTGTTGTCTTATCTTCAACCCTGATTTTTACTATTGACAGGCAACCAAATTTTCTCCTGACCATTCAATTTCCTTCAAATTGCTGGCTATCTTGCTATTTCTTAGTACTCTAGGTACCATGCTACTGAAAATAAATCTATTACTTTCTTCATAAATGAACAGTAAGGCATTATGGCTATTTTTAACTGTCATGAGTGATGGCTTTAATGTATTACTATTATCATGGCTATCAATACAGATAAAAATATGGTTAACACAAAACAATTTAGTCTGTTTAGCCTTATCAAAAAACAAACTGTATTACTAAGAACGAAAGCTATGAGTTTACACATGACAAAAGGTTTTGAAATCACCTTTAATTGCTTCTCTGAGCCCTTAGTCTCTTACCATGAGAATGGAGTTTTCTGTATCTCATTTTATAAATGTTGAGAACTTAAAATGTTTTACAACTTTAGAAACGAATCTATTCGTTTTGTGCTTATGACAACTTCTTGCTCACCTCATCATTTCTAAGCCTCCCAGAAAATACTAAGTACATGTATATATTATCATCTTTAACATTAGCGGGAGTTTTAAAAATGGGAGTATGTCCTGCCAATGTGCTCTAGAAGGCAGTTAGTTATAGGACAGAGACAGATGTGGTGACTGAATAAGCATCAGGCCTTGCTTGACATTAATTATGTCACTATTCATTGTAGTGCTTTACTTCTAGTCTGTAAATTAAGATAATATTAATTTTTGCAGAGAGAAAGATTTAAAAAGTGAGATTTAGAGAATAATACATTGCTGAATAAATAAGAAATGGATACAATTTTCAGTGCCTTCCTAAACTGATTAAACTTCTCAAAACAGATCATTACATGTCAATACATGTGGTCATGTGCTTAAGGACAATCAAATTGTTCTAAATGGGCATTAATATAGCACTTACATGTTTTTTTTTCTTCTTTCTAGGGGCAATTGGATTGGAGAAGCACCATATAAAGTAGGGGTACCATGTTCAGCTTGCCCTCCAAGTTATGGAGGATCTTGTACTGACAATCTTTGTTTTCCAGGAGTAACATCAAACTACCTATACTGGTTTAAATAAGCTTATCTTTTCCTTCAGGAAATAGAATGGTTTCTGGGAATAGGCATATATATATATTGAGTTTTGCACATAGTATACATATTTTATAATAATCTTGTTTTCCTTTTATTATTCATTGTATAAATTTGTGTTTGTCTAGTATGTTTGCTTCATCTTGAAGTAATCAAAACATCCATTTCTATCTTCTGATCTCTAAGCCCAAATTAAAATACTGTAGATATAGTATTGACATAGTTGATGCATCCAATCCCAAAACTTGCTTTCCAAAGGAATTATGTTATGTTTGTAAGGAATAAAATATATACTTGACTTATATGTAGTGTGCGTGTATATATAGATACATATATACATATATGTATCTTTATATACACGCACACACATATAATAGATGATGTAACGCAGACAATAACGTGATTTAGTAGTTAACTTGAGGGAAATTTTTAAAAACACTATTCTGAAATATATATGAGGTGGTGGGACATCTTCAGTACCCATTTCTATAATTCCTACAAAGTGATAAATTGCAAATAATACTCAGTGATATCTGGACATAATAATTTAATTGATCACCCAAGATTTCATTCTGGAGGTATATTTTGTCTTATTTGGGTTCACCAAAGGATATGCTCAACTTATGTAAGTGTCAAATCATGCTTTTTGTTTAATCACTTTTATTGAATCAGTTAATCATGTGTCGAGTGCTTACTGTGTGCAAGGCACTCTGCTCGTTATGTTCTGAAAATGCAAAGATAACGAGATACAGTTCCTGCCTTCAAGAAGCTCACAAAAATATTCAGAAAATAATGCAGTTAATGATTTTGCTATAAATTTACAGTTTTTTTTTTAATTGATTTTAATGTAAGCTTGAGGAAGTAGATGCCACCATGCTCACCTGTTGGGGGAATAGGTGGTAAGACACCCAGTATAATATGTGAGGCTTCTGATTAGCATGAAAATGTAGCTACAATGCTTGGAACTAAAAGAGGCAGGACAAGAATTAACTGCCCAGGGATTACTGTATTAGAGTAAATAGTTGTGACTTTGGAAGACAGAAAACAAAACGCGGAAAAAATTCTGAGAAAGCCCAAGAGAATTAAGGTATGAAGTCACAGAAATACAGTTACTGCACAAAAAAATATAGGCGGAGAGCTTCAGAAGGGCCTATCCTGAGAGTGTAGCATATCTTGAGGCCCGTCAGCAGAGGGTAAAGGATGCCAGAAAAAAAACAAAAACAAAAACAAAAACAAAAACAAAAACAAAAACTGGAGAGATGCCAGGACACTTCTGTCTCTTTATGTCATTATTTGGTGAGAATCAATCCAATCACCATGAGCCTTTGAGCATCACATTAAAGATCCTGCACGCACACCATAGTTATGGCTTTGCAGAGTAGCCCTCTTCAGATGGTTAGCTAAGGACTACTTACCAAATCTTATTTCTATGTCTGTGAAGAAGAATAATTTTCAGTCCTCCATTAAGTTTGATTGTGGAAGTCCAATCAAAGTCACTATGAAAATTTCACTCATATGATTTTGGAAATGCGGTGTTTCCTCATTCAGGAAACCGCTTTAGAGAGAAAAAGTCAACATCTGGGTCAAGACACTTATATTAATTTTATGTGTGTGGTGGGGGTGAGTGAGTGAGAGAGACAGGGAGAGAAAGAGATTCAAGTTATGTAAAGCTTCCATAGAGTTACAGAGTAAGCAAACAGCGTTAGTTCCAGAGTGCAAATAACAGAAGGAAGCTACTTGTTTAAAATTCTCTACACATTTGCAGTTTCTTAGGGTGGATGCACTGAAAGATGAGTTAATTAAATCCATTCAATGAGGGAAAAATCCACCATCTGGAGTTTAGGTTTACATGATGACAAACAATTGGCCTGATTCCTTTTACAAATTGAATGTGGTGACCAAATGTTTTCATATCATAATATTCTGCTTTTGTGGGCACATATATAGACTTTACTAAACATAAATATGTTTGGAGACTAAAACGGAGAACAGAAGTAGTTGTAAGACTCGGCCCCCAGTCTAACTTTTATCTAACTAAGGGCAATTGGAGCAAAAAGTAATTAGTGGGATGTTTACTTGGTTTATCTAGAAAGTATTTCCATCCTTCATTTTCCTATATTAGTTCTACGGAAGTAGCAAAAGTACTATTAAACAAAGATGACTGTTCTTAGTTCCAGTTCTGTTGCTGGACTACTTGTGTGGCTTGGTTTCTCAGTTCTGAAAAAGAATAATGATATTTGCTACACATTTCACAGAGATTCCTAGGAGGCTAAAATTACCATATTAATAGAAATTAATGAATATGAAAAGCATCATTAACATTATGAAACTTATTTGGGATAAAATTAAGTCTTATGAGCTTCTCTTTGGCAGAAATTTTGTCTGATTCTTTGTGTTCATCCCAGTTTCTTGTATAGTGGCTATAATACAGTAAGTGTTTAATGAATGTGTCTAAGAATATATTTTTAGAATTAACTAAAAAGTCTAGAACAGTGTAGAGGAGTCCCACCTTTCCATGTTTTATTAAAACAAAAAAAAAAATGTCTTAAATACAAAGCTCTGAATGCATCAAAAATCCAGATAAATCATCAAACATACCAGATGAAGACTAGGGTCTCTGCATGTATAACTCATACCACAGTCCTTTCCAAATCACAACTAGAGCTAGACATTTATTTATAATTTAACTACTCAGCTGAAAATATAACGGGTATTTTTGTTATGCTATCTGTACTTTTTAAAGTTAGTAATATAAAGTAGCCATGTGAAATGTTTCATTTTCCAGGCTAAAGCAAATGAAAATTTGCTGGTGTCAACACCATGTGTCATATTTTTCACAGCATTCAACCGTGGTGCTAAGAGAGCTATTTCTCGCTGTAATTCCCAGGGGCAGAAAGAGTCTGGGTAGAAGATATTTCTTAAGAGCAGCTTTAAATAGTCAATATTGAGGTTTTCATTTCAAATGATTTCATTCAAAAGAAGTCGCATCCTACATATTCTACATCCTACATATTCTACGTATTCTTCTGATCCTCTATGGTATAGATTTTTTATCACCCTTTATTCAGTAAAAAAGTAAAAAATTTCTGTCACAATATAGATTTTTTTTTTGGCTTTCATGTCATCGGAAGACTGAAAAATGACAATTTTAGCTGTTACTCTGATGGATTTCTTTATAGAATTGTATTTGAGGACTTGTGTAGGCACAGTCTTAATGTCCCTGGTGAGGACAGATCACCTTTTCAATCTGCTTTTCAAATGTGGTGGGAACAGTTTTTATTATTATCATTTTTGTTTCTGTTCAGTAGCCTAAGGATTGGGACTTCTGTGGTCCTTCAGGGGATCCCTACTGGCTTCGTTTGGCTGTGGCGCCATAATGTTCCCTTGAAACCTTTGTGGAAATGTTCCTTTGGAAGCTCCGTGCAACTTCAGCACAGAGCTGACCAAACACTAAGGCAAGTTCAACTACTACAATTTATTCCGACTATTTGAATTGAAATAACATGAATTTTTCTCATTAACACATGTGTTAAATCAACTTATAACATTCACCTAAGCAAATCTAATACACAGTTAGGCCAGTTGAAGTGTTTTGTGAAATGCTTATGAAATGAATATAGACGCTAAACAGATCATTTGAATGTGTCCAGGAAGGAAAGTAATGCTCAGCCTGTGGTATATGTTCTCCCCCTTGTATAACATCATTCCTTATGTTCCTCAGTATCATAGGATGCAAATCTAGACATAAATGGAAGCTTTTACCTACCAAAGTGTTTAGGGAGAGTAAAGTTAGATTTTTATCAATGTCTAACAGTATATTTGACTATATATATATATATATATTTTTTTTTTTTGTATCATTATATGTGTGGGGAAAGGCATATTTAAACCCATGCAAAATGACTTTTTAAAAATTATGTCATGATATAATTTTGACTTATGAGAAGTCAATCAAAACCTTAGGAAGTTTAACAATTCACTCATTAATGGTGCTGAAAATCTGTTAAACCACCATATCCTTACTACAATTTTGAGATTTCTTTTTAGTTAAAGTTTTTATTAAGTGTGAACTAGCAATATCGATTCTGGTGCTAAATATATGGTGCTAAATGAATTGTTAGTGTTAATAGCTTCAGTAATGCTCTTTTTATTCATTGTTAAAAGTATTATCCATTTAATTCCTGATTCAGATATATTAATAAAATCCTGTTACCCATAAATAGGCCAGTGAACTCTTTTTTGTCTGACAGTCCAACATTATTTAGATTTTACAGAATTTAAATACATATCTTTAGAGGTTATCAATTTTCTTTTTAAGGCCTTTTTTAGCTTGGCCATATCCAAGTCCAAATACCACCTGAAGGTTAGATCACACCTACATCAACCATGCTGTAGGCACTGGCGCCCTCTGGTGATTATGAAAATAAATTTTTGATGGCTGCTTGGCCTGCAAGAAAAAGCCAGTGTTTTCTTCAAAAAAATTTGAAGTTGCACAGTATTAGAATTCTTGCATACTTCTTAAATCTGACAGCATTTGAAAATTCTTGCCTTTATTGACATAATTTTCTAAGAGGATAAAAGAGAGAATATATCTTGGCATTCACTTTCCTAAATAATGTTTTTTAATGATATTTTAGTTCTGAGGTGCTTATCGAAGTGTTTTTTTTTTCTTAACTAAGTATTGCTAAAGTATATTTTTCATTTAGTTTACATCATAAATACAATTAGAATTAAAATTAACAAAATTATAAGTGTGTCTCATTTCAGAAGTGTTTATTTTTATTTGGCATAGTACATAAGATTGAAAGGAGATGTGTTAAAATAATTATATTATCTCTCCATTTTTACTTGTTGGTCTAAAATATGATAGTGTTCTTTGGTCATAGTATTTAGCTAATGATAAAATTGTATTATTCCCTTCAAAGTCCTTGTAGTCTAACAAATGTACATAAAAGCTTAGAAGTTTATCACCTGATATAATTAATGAAGACAAAATTCTTAGGTAAACTTCTGGTTGAGGTATGTCATTGACATTATATGTGTGTATCACATAATTGTGATGATCTGTTTTGATGGAAATATTTCTTAAACTATGTTAGTACAACCAAATGAGATATATTTTGAAGCAGTTTTCCATGTTAGTATTTTCAAACTTATTTTAAAGCAAGAGAATACTTTTTATGATCTCAATTATATATAAAACTCTAACATATGCTACACATAAAATGAACCTGCTTATACCCAAGCCTTCCCCAGTGCCTGGGAAGTTTCTTCTGAGAGGCCTAGGAGTCCATCAGTTAGAAAAACATGAATCTAAAATATCCAATTCCCCCCCATCCATTTTTCTCTAATATAATCAGTTAATTAAAGCAAGAAAAAATTTGAGGCACTTAATTATTTCAATGATTCTTTTAAATACCCACTTCACTTTGCACATGTTAGAAGTTTCTGGTTTGATGAAGAATTAAATGCTGACTTTAACTGGTGCTTGGATATAGATCGTGGGATCTTGTGTTTTGTTATTTGACAAACAGAATTTTGGTATCATAGTAGTTTGAGAATTGGAGACAATTGTGGTGCACATATGAAAATAATGCATTTTTAAAGCATCTAAATGTTTCAAACATGTACATAATCCTAAAATATACTATATCGTTTTAAATTTTTTAAAAGATTAATTTGGATGTTTTATTCACTTCCTAACACTGTGGCAGTGAAAGGTGCTCTGATGTTGTGATATAATGTCATGAATGTGTGCATACATAAAACCTGTGTAAACCTCTGTTCTTATAAAGCATAACAACTGTAGCTTTGTGAGCTCTGCTGTACTTTTATTCTTTCAATAAAATATTATAATTAATAATTTTGCTTTAAAAGTATATCTAATTCTTTTATTTTCAATAGAGTTTTTAAAATAAATCTAGAACTAGATGGCATGATAATTTTGGTAAGGTATTAGGAACTACTTTTCTAAAGCAACAATGATTATACCTTTAATACATCACTGAAATACACCAAAAATCTTCTATTTTCCTTTTTTCCCCTTTCTTCTTTTCCCTGCTTAGTTCTTTCCTTCTTCCTTTTTTTCCTTTTTTTCAAAAAAATAGTTGGAAGTAAAATACAAAAGACATTTCCATGGAGGGAGAAGAAAAGAACAATATATCAAGAAGTTCTGGCTGAGGGAAATTGCAGCAGTTGAACATAAATATTTTTATGCTCCCCACACAGAAGGCCTGAAGAGAAACCATAGATGTTCCAGAAAGGCACACCTCAGGCCACTAGCTGGCCCAAGGATAGTGATTCCCAGGGTGGCTCTGCCTTGTAGAACGGTGATTCCTTTCACTCTGGTGAGATGTAGATCCAATAGGCCAGTTCACTGAGAAGGGTTTGAATCTAAGACTTCAAATTTCTCCTTACCATGTGTGATATTGTGATTTATTGTAAGAAATACATATTTGGTCTTCCTCTGGTTTTTGGCTCACATCTGTCAAATCCTTGGAATTTCCTAACTGTTGAAGGAGAGTGGTGACAAAGGTGTGTTTTGTTATGTTAATGAAGTTACATTTGGAAAACACTTAAGAATGGGCACTGGTTGTGAATGGAGCCAACCATGTGATTAGAGGGTGGGAAACTTTGGTCCCACTCTTTGACCTTGGTGGAGAGGGGGACTGTAAGTTGAATCAACAGCCAATGGTCAATGATGTAATTAACCATGCCTATCTGTTGTAGCCTCCAGAAAAACAAACAAAAAGACAAAAAACAAAAAAACAAAAACACCAGGATTCTGAGAAACTTTCAGGTTGGTGAACACGTGGAGGTGCTAGGAGAGCGGCACACCAAGAGAGGGAATGGAAGAATGGAAGTTCTTGCCCTTTCCACATTCCTTGCCCTATGCATCTCATCCATCTGTCTGTTCCTGAGTTATATCCTTTTGTTGCAGGATTTTTTACCACAATACCTGAGGTTCATTGTCTCGCAGCTTCAGAAGAATGAAGAGGTGGATACAAAATGAGCAGCAGGAAAAAAATTATTAGAGTATAAAATTAGAAAGGAAGAATGGTAGGAAAGCTCTCTCCACAGAGAGGGGACATTGGAAAATGAATGCCTGAGGACTATAAGCAAGGGTCACTGTTTTATAAGGCTCTGGTCAGCCCTCCCCCATCCCTTCCTCCATGTTCCTTCTCAGGTTCTACCCCTATTGGCTTGGCAGCTCTAGGCCCTGGGTTGTCTGTTCCTGATTGGCTTATTTCCATTGTATGAGGGGTGGTCTATGGCCAGACTTAGGTCTTTTGTAAAATTCCTGAGGGGAAACCTGAGGGGGAATAGGTAGGATCTGTTACATTCTTAAGAGAAACCTAATGCCTGGGGGGGTTTGCTGTGGTCAGACACTCCCAGCACTGTTCCAAAATTGGCATTTTTCCCCACCCAGGGACCTCAGTCCCTAATCTTTCCTTCTCTGCCTACTGAGTCCTATCTTCTCTTATCATACTTTTATAATAAACTGGTAATCTAGTAAGTAAATTTCTCTGAGTTCTATGAACTGCTCTAGCAAATTAACTGAGCACAAGGAGGAAGTGGTGGGAACCTTTTATTTATAGCCAGTTGCTTAGAAGTGCAGGTAATAACCTGGACTTGCACTGGCATCTGAACTACAAGGAGGGAGTCATGGGAATCCCAGTCTATAGCTGGGTGGGTTGGAAGCATAGGGCTCCCAACTGGCATCTGAAGTGGGGGGGGGGGGGGCAATCTTGTAGGACTGAACCTTCACCTGTGGGATCTGATGCTACCTCCTGCTAGACAGTGTCAGAATTGAGTTGAATTCCTGGATACCCTGCTGGTGCCTGAGAATTGACTGGTGATGTATGGGAAGCCTCCTACCCCCTAACACACATACATTGGCATTGGTACTACAACCAATTTACCATAATTCACCCAAGACAAGAAAGCCTCACTAACCTAAGCCTTTTCAGAGGGTCTCCCCAGGAGTCTTGTGGCTTTCTGTCAATTGCTTCTCTTTCTCCTGCTGGTCCTGACTGTTTACTTCACTCTGTTATCTTTTAAGCCTCCAGTTTCCCATCCACATATTTGGAAAGTTACATGGCTGAATAGTACATCACATAAGGGAATACTATGCAAATAAAAAACAGAACGAGAAAAATCTCTGTATACTGGTAGAGAGTTGTCTTCCAGGATATGATACTAAATGAAAAGGCATGGTACACAATTATAAAACTAGAATGTTACCCTTGTAAGAAATATTAGCAGAAACAATACACTTAAATACACATGCAGTTATAATATACATTTGTTCTTATTTGCAAAAATGGAGGTAGAATTATAAATTAAGAAGAATAAAAATGATTACCCATGGGAATAAGAAGGGAACAGGACAGAGAGGACAAAAACATATCAAATAACTCTGAAACACAATAAGCATGTATCTTTTTTATTTTTTTAATATTTATTCATTTTTGAGAGAGAGAGAGAGAGAGAGAGACAGACAGACAGACAGCAGGGGGGGGAGGAAAGGGGGAGGGGCAAAGAGAGAGGGAGACACAGAATCTGAACTAGGCTCCAGGCTCTGAACTGTCAGCACAGAGCCCCGACGTGGGGCTCAAACTCACGAATCATGAGATCATGACCTGAGCCAAAGTTGGACACTTAATGGACTAAGCAACCCAGGAACCCCACAATGAGTGTATATCTTTAGCAGAATATATTGTAAAGACAGAGCTGCAAAGAAGCACTTAACTTTATTCAGTAGTCCATCCATAGTAGTATTAGTGGGGAACTGAGGGAGAAAAATGCAAATAAGGAATTAGGGTACTTTTTTTTCAGTTTTTCAATGTAAGAGAAAAGAAGTATACTTTCCAAAAAGTTAAGAAACACTAGAATGTTAAATAAGAATTTGAAATATTAAATATGAATTATTAACTCAAGGCATCTTCTTTTTGAAAATTAATATATTTTTAGTTTTGAATGGTGAAAAGCCCTAGATGCTATATGGCAATCCAATAACAATAAGTGCCATTTGCTGCACAGATTGTTGTCTCTGACACCATTCACCACTAGACGTAATGCTTGGCATCAGCTCAACTTTCATTGGCCTAATCCAAGTCGCCATAGTTTCTCACATAGATTAATGGTGTCCAATGTGGGGTTTGTGTTCCCAGAGTGTGCACAAGAAGAACCATTAAGAAAAGTACTTAAAAAACACAAGAACTTCTATCAAGAACTTCTATTTGTATTTAATTTTACCTAGGAAAAAAAATATTGTTAAGTTTTTCCACAGGCTAATGGGGTAGACAGCATCCCCTTACCCAGGTCCACACATATAAGAGTTGCATGTCTTCTGAGGAAAGTGGGGTGACCTGAAGGAATAAGGAGCTGTCCAAGGCAGCATTGCCATGCTCCTTATCTGGCTATTTGCTCTCAGGGCCTTTCAGTGCATTTTAGTGAGTCAGGTAGAGAATTATCTGATTTTGAGATCTAGCTTTTACTGAACATTAAAAAATGTTCTTGAAAAATTCCTGCAGAACCAATATTGAGAATAATTTTCTAATGAAAGCCCAAGTTAACCCTAAGGAAGTTCAACTGTTGTAACTACCACGCTTATGATAATAGGCTTTCTGTCAACCGCACAATGATGTAAAAATATTGATGATCCAATCACACATGGCGGACTGGGCAAAGAATTAAAATTTTCCAAACCTACTTGGAATGGTGATGATGCTATTAAATTTTCATTAATAATGAACATTTGCCTTGATATATTAGCTGGTGACAGCGAAGCTTTATGATTAGCAAACATTTTTAAACCAACATAAATGTAAATTTGTGCTTTATGGGATCTATATCCTTAAAGAATCTCTGCTAACAGAATTAATTTACCACAGAACCAGTTACCCAAGCCTGTTTTTCCAGAAAACCAATATCTTTCATCTAAATTACCTTTTTGTTTAATCTGTAGCTGAAATCAGAATTAAATTAATATCCTTTTGGGAACATGTCCATGTAGTATGAATAGTCAACTTATGATAGAGATTGCCTAGAGAAACATTTTTATGTTTACCCCTGATTTCACCCTTATATGGGAAAGAATGAGGCAAAGAATGCTAGTTCTGAGAGAACAGCACCAAATTCTTCAGCTTTTTCCTGCACTATTTGTACTTAAAAATGAGAGTAGGCTACAGAAAAAGAGAAAGAAGCAATAAGTAAAAAGAAGTATGTCAACATCTGCATTTGCTCAGTAATGCCATGTGAATCAAATAGGACAATCTGGAAATAACAGAATTAATTGTGTGTGAAACCTGGGTCTTTTCCCCAAAGCACTTAGGGAGTTCTTGTACACAAAACACCGAGATAGTGAGAATTCTATTTTGACTGGATTCATGAACTGAAGCCATAAAACCAATTTGAAGAAGAAACACGTTCAAATAGAAAAAAAAAAAAAAAAGTATCAAAAGTATCGGCTCCTGGGTGGTTCGGTTGGTTCAGCCACCAACTCTTGATTTTGGCTTAAGTCATGATCCCTGTGTCCTGGGATTGAGCCCCCTGCTTGGATCCACACTGAGCAATGAGCCTGCTTAAAGATTCTCTTTCTCTCTCCCTCTGCTCCTCTGCCCCTCTCCCCAACTGTTACAGGGTACTTTAGATGGTGGCAGTCAAAAAAGGTCTCCCTGAAGAGGTGAAATTGGAACTGACTGGGAAGATCTGTGATCTATTTATTGAAAAGAGCGAGTACTTATTTTCTTCACTCTGTTGGGTTCAAGGCACTCTTCATTCTGTTTTGTTTTTATTTCTTTGTTTTTAATTCTTCTCCTTGGGTTCTGTACTCTCTTTGACCTCTATTGTCTTTGGTACTTTTTTGTGGTTCAAGTGAGGAATAAGTAGGTTCTTAAATATGATGTGGAACTGAATTTCTGGCACATCTTATTGCTAAATCAGTCTTTCTGAGGCCAACCCTGACACGTAACATCCCTGTTCACATACTTTCCTTTGCTTCTTGCCCCCATAGAATAAATGCAAACATTTCCTTACAGTTGACCTCCCCTATGCGGAGATGACAGTTTTTGTTGATAGCTTTTTCCTGCTGTGCTTCATACACATTTCCTATAGATGAACTAACCTAAACTTCTCAACATCTCTGTCTAGTCTTGTATCGTTAACATTTTCTGGATGCTTGTGTGTGTGTATGTATGTGTGTGCCCTCCATGACATACGTCCTTCTCACATAGCTTTAATACCTCCTCTGGCAATCTTAGGATTCAAGCTTGTCCTTACAAGCTTGTTCTCTTTAAGCACCAATAGCACTGAACTGCATCTCAATACTGCAATTACCTCTTAGCCTCCCTTATTGCATATTCAAAAATATTCCAAAACTCTTATTTTATTATGCTACAAGGCCTATGGTAGGGTCATCTTTGTATCACAAAGTATTAGCACAGAATAGCCTTTCACTACTTAGATAATTAATGCTTTTTATGTAAGACTGTGGTTAAGGTGCTACATTATTTTTGCTATAGTCCCATATCTGCAGATATACATGAGTAACCTACAGATGCCACTCTTGTAACTATCTGTAGAAGCATACTTCTGTTAAAAAACTCACAGCAACTTAGAAGAATTTAATCATAGGACATTTAGTATTGCTCTTCTGTTACTTATATTAAATATAGAAGCAATGATCAATACATGTTAATAAAATCTATGCCAAGAATATGCAAATGATTTTAAGATTCCCAGCCATTGACAAAATAATGTAATTCATTCCACAGGTGGACAAGCAAATGGATGGTTATTTTCTTGAAGATATTTGACGTTGTAGTTGAAGAGAAACACTAAGAGTTTGAATAATTGATATAGAGTTGTAAATATTAAATAATGGTTTAGTGTTATACTTTATGCTTAATTAAAAGTAATTTCAAAGGTGAATCTACTGTAGGCATTTTATACTTACTAAAAATTTAGAAATCAATTACAATGTAAGCATTGATCTCCTTATCCAGTAAATTCAATGATATAGGGGAAAACATAACTTTACAATTTTAATAAGTAGCTCTTAATTGTAAATACTATTCAGGGCATTTAACTTTTTTTATTTTATTTATTTATTTTTAAATAGTTTTTTAAAATATTTATTTATATTTGAGAAAGAGAGAGAGTGGGGGAGGGTCAGAGAGAAAGGGAGACAGAATCTGAAGCAGGCTCCAGGCTCTGAGTTGTCAGCACAAACCCACAAACCACAAGATCATGACTTGAGCCGAAGTCAAACGCTTAGATGACTGAGCCAATCAGGCTCCCCTATTCAGGGCATTTTAAAGCACGTATTCAATTGTCTAGTTTTAAAAATTTTTAAACAAGCAAAACACACAAACAAAAATACAAATAAATAATGGCATAATAAGGTCATTTTTATGAATATGATTATATGCTTAATAAAAATTATTTTTCATATGTTTGCATACACACACATTTGTTCATATTGGGAAAAAAAGGTCCATATTATTTGCATTCTGCTCATTTCTAGTGAAAGAGACAGACAGGCACAGTACGTTATTAAATGTGCTATAATGCAACATTCTAGGAAATAACACCTAGGGGAGACATAGGGTTTATGAGTAGGTATGGGACTGTCCAAAGACTTTCTAAAAGATCTGATACCTGAATTAAGTCCTCTCTCCCTATACCCCTGTTCTCTGATCCATAATCATAATGCAGGTTTTACACTCCTCTGATTTACTGAGATTTTTCCCAAAGTGATATGAGACATTTACCAAGAGATTAAAGAACCTCAATACATATCATATATGTATCATATATACATTACCTATATCATTCATATAATATGCGATATATATATGTATGTGTGTATATGTATATATATGTGTGTCTATATACTATATATATATGTATATGTATATATATGTATATATATATATATACATATATATATTACCTTAAGGACATCATAGTCAAATTGCTAAAAGTTAAAGACAATAAAAGATCTTAAAAGCAACAGGAAGCAAAGGCCCATTGTCATTAATAGAGCAACAATAAGACAGATGGGTGACTTTCCAACAGAAACTCTAGAAGATGGAATGCAAAGGAATATTGTCTTTAAAGTATTGTATTAGAAGTAGAAACCTCTAACTTAGAATTCTATACCTATGGAAAATATCCTTCAAAAATGAAGATGAAATGAACCAAATTGCAGATTAAAAGACAAGAAAGTTGAGAGAATTATTGTTGGATGCCTGTATTTTCAGAAATACTAATGGGAGTTCTTTAAATACAATACAAGAAGGTGATCCTGGCTGGAAAATAAAACTACATGAAGAAACAAAAAGCGTCAGAAAAGTAAATATTGGAATAAATGTAAATGAATGTTAACTGTTTAAAATACAATAATAATAATGTCTCATGTAGTTTATAATATATACAATAATATATATGCGACAATAATGTAATAATGCAAATAGTCTAGGGAAGGAAAACTTTCCTTTCTTCCATTCTTAGTTCTTTGGTTGGTCTAATAATTAAATTGACACCAGACAGATTGACAGGAAAAAAACAAATTTAATTTCATACATAGGGGAGCTCATTAAAATATGGAAATAAAAAACGTGGCCGAAGTAGGCAGCTTTCATATCATTTAAACAAAGAAACAATAAATTTGTGAAGAATTGACAAGACAGAAGGGTTTGGGCTTGGAGTAATAAATTAGTAAAGAAGTAACAAGGCTTACAGCCTTCTTAGCCCTAAATTCGCTATCCTTGATCATAAGGGTGTCTCTTCCTCCTGAGACAGGGAAGGGACCTTTCACAAAGAGATTTATTTACTACTTTCAGGAAGACAAAGGAGGGTCACAGTGTCTTTCTTGCCCTGGATTTTGCTTAAGTAGCTTTTATTCAAAATAATCAATATACCAAATGGTATATTTGGATGTGGTGTATTCTGTTCCCCTTCAGGGATAGATGGAATTAAACTGTCCTAAGTTTCTTGCATTGAGGAAATGTAAGCAGTATCATGAGGAAATGATAGCAGTATTAATTTAAGTAATGAATTATGAAATCATATTTTAAACTCTAGAGCAATCATTTAAGGAATGATAAAAGATTATAAAAATAAGAGCCCAACAGAAAAGGAAAATGGAAAGACAGTGATTAATTGAAGGAGGTCACGAAAGGAGGAATTCAACAAAGAAGAGTTGGACAAATAGGAAATAAATAGCTACATGTTTATTTTAAAATCCAATTATCTCAGTCTTTAATTACATTAAAGACTCATTATTCTTGATCCTATAGAAAGATATAAGAATTATAATTTTTTTTTGTACCAAATAACATAGCTTCAATATCAAGAGATGATAGAATTAAAAGAAAAAGTAGATAATTCAGGAATCATGGGGGGAGGGAGGGCTTAACACATGTCTCAAGTGACAGAATCAACACACAAAAATTAGGAAGGACATAGAAGGTCTGATCAACCAAGATTACTTATTTGCTACATACAGAAGATTTCATCCAACAACTGCAGAATAATGTTTTGTACGTGTGACCATTTACCAAATTGGACCATATGCTGAGCTAGAAAGCAAGAATTAGCAAATCTCAAAAGACTGAAATAACACAGAGTATGTCCTTTGTCTCAAGGGAATTAAACTGGGGGGGGGGGGAGATAAATATAAAGAGAACAATCCCGAATGTTTGGAAATTAAGGAGTTCATCATGGGTCAAAGACTAAATCACATGGAAATTATAGGATTTTTTTAAACTGAATGATAATGAAACAATGACATAAAAACTTGGGTGCTGCAACAAAAACCAAAAAAGTGTTTAACTATAAAATTACAGCTCTAAATGTATGTAGCAGAAGAGAAGTCAAACTTTAATGACTTAAGCTTCTATCACAAGAAGCTAATAAAAACAGCAAAGTAAACTCAAAGATTGTAGAGGGAAAAAAAAGTAAATGTAAGAGCAGAAATCAATGAAAAGAAAAACAGGTGTATGATAGGAAATACAGATAAATCAAAAAGAATTTTCTTTGCAAATATTAATAAATGTGATATATCCTTAACAAGATATATCAAGAATGAAAAACTAGAACCCACTATAAATCTTACAAGTATTAAAAAATAATAAAATATGTTATAAATGGCTTTATGCCAATGTATTTGAAAATTCTAGTAAAATAGACAAATTACTTGAAAAAAATCAACAAAACTACCATAAAAAGAAATGAAAAAGTTGCACAGCAGCATATTTATTAAATGGATTGAATCTGTAATTAAACATTTAATTCAACTAATGTTCCTTTGAAACATTCTTTCAAAGGACTCTTCAGGACTAGATGATTTCCCAAGTGAATTATGCTAAACATTTGAAAAAGAAATAATAGTAAAATTCCAAAGACTCTTCCAAAAAGTTGTAAAATGAGGGACATTTTCCAGTTTGTTTTATGTGGCCAGTATAACCTTTGATACATGAAGGTAATCAAGGACATTACATGAAAGAGTAACTACAGGCCAATACCTCTCAAGAAACAAAACACTAAAAACACTAGAATCCAGTAACATATGTAAAAGACAGTATATGTGGACATTATGACTAATAGGTATTAAGTTTTACAATTTAAAGTTTATTTACCACTCAGAAATCAATCAGTATAATTCTTATTATCATTAAAATAAAAGAAAATTCATATATCACCTGAATAGAGGCGCAAAGATCATTGATAACAATTAGTACACTATTATAAAAAACAAAAATCAAAACACTTCTCATTGGTTTGGAAAAGAAGGGAACTTCCCTTAATTTGATAAAAGCTATTGACAAATGTTTTACTGCTATCATCATATTTAAGCTGCTTAAATATTGAACAATTTTCTACTAAGAATAAAACAATGATGTACATTACCATCACTTCTATTCAATGTTGTACTTGAGTCTTACCCAGTGTAAAATGACAAGGAAATAAAAGATAAAAAGAATAGAAAAGAATCTTTTCACAGTCACTGTTTTTTTTTTAAATGTTTACTTATTTATTTTGCAAGTAAGAGAGAGCGTGGCAGAGGGAGGGGCAGAGAGAGAGGGGAGAGAATCCAAGCAGGCTCTGTGCTGTCAGCAGGGAGCCAGAAGAGGGGCTTCATCTCAGCAACCCTGAGATTATTATATGAGCTGACCTGAGCCCAACTAAGAGTTTGGCACTCAACCACCCAGTGGTTGTGTCACCCAGGCACCCCAAAACTCATTATTAATTCAAGACATTCTTGCATGCCTAGAAAAGTCAAAGGAACTTACAAATAATTAGAATTAATAAAAAGTCACTATTCGCATAGATGTCCATTTGAATTTCTTCTTATTAGCAACAAAAGTAAATAAAAATTTAAAAATTCATTTACAGGGGCACCTGGGTGGTTCAGTCAGTTAAGCGTCCAACTTCAACTCTCATGACAGGCTGTCATGATCTCACAGCCTGTGGGTTCAAGCCCCGCATCAGGCTCTGTGCTGACAGCTCAGATCCTGGAGCCTGCTTCAGATTCTGTGTCTCCCTCTTTCTCTGCCCCTCCCCAACTTGTGCTCTCTCTCACTTTCTCTCAATAATAAATAAACATAAAAAATTAAAACAAAAATTCATTTACAATCGTACCAAAATACCAAATGTCTAGTCTTTAAAGAAATATATACAAGATAAAAAATTTACTATTTTTACTATTAAAAAATCCAAAAAATGAGGGAGGAGTGAAACAGATAAAAGGGATTAGGAGTACACTTATCTTGATAAGCACTAAGATATAGATCAAATTGTTGAATCATACTGTACACCTGAAGCTAATATAACACGGTATGTTCGTTAGACTTCAATTTAAAATGCACAAAAAATGCTGAGAGAAATTGTAAGAGTTTGTCAATTAAAATGTACATATTTTCTCATGCATTGGAAAACCCAACATATAATTTTTTAAGCTTATTTATTTTTAGAGAGACAGAGACAGCACCAGGGGCAGAGAAAGAGAGAGAGAGAATCCCAAGCAGACTCCACACTGCCAGTGGAGAACTTGATGTGGGGCTAGAACCCATGAAGCTATGAGAATATGACCTGAGCTGAAATCAAAAGTCCAACACCTAACCAACTGAGCCATCCAGGCACCCCAAAATACCCAATATTTTTAAGACATCATCTGGGTGGCTCAGTCGGTTAAGCGTCCGACTTCGGCTCGGGTCACGATCTTGTGGTCCGTGAGTTTGAGCCCCGCGTCAGGCTCTGTGCTGACTGCTGAGAGCCTGGAGCCTGTTTCAGATTCTGTGCCTCCCTCTCTCTCTGACCCTCTCCCGTTCATGCTCTGTCTCTCTCTGTCTCAAAAATAAATAAACGTTAAAAAAAAAATTAAAAAAAAAGACATCAATACCCTCCAAATTGATCTACAAATTCAATGATATCCCTCTTAAAATTCCAGTACTAACATTTTACAACTAGTCGAGTTAGGTCAGAGTGGTACAAGGATAGACAAATCAAAAATTAGTATATGCAAAAATTAACTTGGGATAGATTGATAGACATATAAGCAAAAAGTAAAACAATCATATTTCCAGAAGAAAAGAGACTATCTTCATAACCTTGGGATAGACATTTTCGGCAGAACAAAATAAGCAATAAAACTAAAAGAATAGATTGATAAATGGAACTTCATTACAATTAAGACCTACTGCTTATCAAAATATGGTATCAAGAGAATAAAAAGGCAAAGCATGAATTGGTAGAAACAGTTTAGACTGCACCTCTAGAAGTTTTTGTATACGGAACTATTAAGTAAATCAGTATAAAAAAAAGACATAATTCTAAGTAACAAAACATTTGAGTTTTTATTTTCAAAGATACGATTGGCATTTACTCAAAATTTCTTGGTTATTATTTGAAGCATCTTATTCCTTTTATGGGTATTTTAGGCTTCATTTATTTCTTGCAGGAATTAAGTGTAGTTATTTTATCCTCTGTATCTGCTGATTCTCTCCTCCACATCATGCATACAACCAGGAATGTTATCTGTAGATTATTTGGGGCCTGGGTTCAAGCCAAGTTCCTCCAATAGGAGCTTCCTTTGCTCAGTCTCCTAGGACACTACGAATCTTGAACTACCTTAAATTAAGTTCCTTGATTCAGATTTTTCAGACCACAAAGACAGAGTGGAGTTGGACCCGAAACGTTTGTCGAATAAGGGCTTGTTTGTGGTTGCAATTCTCAAGGACGATTGTATTTTCTTACCACCTAGTGCCAAGATGAAGTCAGGCAAGTTTTTAAGCTGTCCCCTCCTGTGTGGTGGGTTTATTTCTCATCTTCTCTTACACTGATGGGGGCCAGCTTTATGTAAAGTCCCCTAGGAAACTGCCAACTGCCCACCTGTTTCCTCTTTGGTTATCACATTCTTCAGATTCCTCCCCTCTCAAATAGGATTTGAAAGAATCCTTGAGAATCTTTAGCTAGTAAGTGGCAGAGTCAGGATTTGAACCCAGGCAAATTAATTCCAGACTGTGTTGTTAAACCATTATTCAATTTCATAGGTAGATTTCTTGACAGAAAGACTAGTAAATTAGTAAAAAGTAGATAAATATTGAATAATGACATTGCCCCTAGTTAAACATCGAATAATTGGTTGTAAATAATGACTATTGTTATCATAGATAGTAACACCCAAGTGATTATAGAAGCGAAAATAGTTGTCGTAAAGAAAAACAAAAAACCTTGTCTTACAAATATTCTCCATGTGTTGCTGTGTTCACCCATAATCACATCAAGAAAATTGAGCTGGCCTTTGGATCCACTATTTGACTCTAAATCATCAAACAGTTTTTCATTAATATTTTTGATCCTCTTCTGAAGTCAAGAGTTTTGCTCTGTGTAATTCAATTTCTGGTATAATCATATCATTTGTAAAATAAAACACTTTTTACATTTTGACTTTCCTCCTCCCAAATCAAAATAAATCTTTCATTTTTGCAGATTTAATTTTGTAAAACATTTATGAAACTACTAGTTTGCCCACATTCTCCGTTGAAATATTAGTAGGTAATTTTCCCCTTTAAATTTTTCCCTTTTAGAGATTTCATCAAATTTCTAATATTCTTGTCAAACAGACCTTTCCCCTACAAGTTTAAAAGAGAATATGTTCCAGTAATCTGAATTTTCATGAACAGATGGTTGAGAAACAATCCCAATACATAATGGTTTAACATGATAATGAAAGTGCATTCACATTTAAGTACAGTTAAAAAGACTAGCACTTAACTGGAACTTGATGTTAGTTGTTTTGAATACCTTTTTCTATTCTAAAATTTCAAGAGAGTAGGAATAGTTTCCCATCCATTGCTGGAACTAACCAGAATCCAATAGGAATATAAAAATAGGAATAATACGTAATTTAAGCACAATGCAATAAAATTTACATAGCTTTAGATTTTTGACTAAATGCTATATTGTTACTCCAGAAGACTAACTGGACATCTGGATTGGACAAAGGGTAGACTGAGAGTTGGGGAACATTAACTAGAAGTCAAAGAATATGCAAGGTTAACATTTTTATAATGACAAAAAAAAAAAAAAGAAAAGAAAAGAAAAGAAAACTAATGTTAGCTTCTTCTCTGCCAGATGGATTCACATTTTCTCTAGACTACTTTTTCGTTCATCATGAAATAGAATTTTTCTACTGGCTATCTCAGGTTCACAGTTACTTAAAGAAAGATCTGAATCTGAGGCTTGCCTTAAAGGCACTACATTTCGTATAAATGAATAATTCAAACAAACGCTTTGATAGAGTGAATGATATGAGAAACAATGTAAGGAGTGAACACAAGATATCTTTACTGCTATCAGTTCATTTTATTAAAAAATTAATTCATTAAAAAATTGGATACAATTTTCACTACACTTCCACTTAAGGTCTTCACATGATAGATAGATAGATAGATAGATAGATAGATAGATAGATAGATGATAGATAGATAGAGACAGAAGATATATTTCCATGGAGAATTGGATTGAGAGGATTTTAGAGAAAAATGTAAATTCCTGCTAAAAATATTTAAACAAGAAATTATATCCAATGGGGGGAAGAAAAGCTCATTAAACTAAAAACAGAGTATGCACCTTGCTCAATATGAGCAATAAATGGAAAGGTGCTTTTTTCAGTTCTAATTTGTGGCACCTATCTTTTCCCCACCTGCATTTGCCAAAAGGGGCATGGCACATTTGGACATGGACTCTGAATGGACAAATATCTACACTGATATTTCCCCAAAACGTAAGCCAGTCTGTTCATGAGTAAGATCATGTGAGTACCTGGAAGAGATCCTGGTGAACAGAGCTAGCTGCTCCATGTAGAAACTAGCCATGCCTATGTATAGTTCTTTTCCTCATTTACAATGTGATCACTCTTCCAGTGGAAGCTAAAGGACACTAAAATTAGTTTTCAAGCTTTCACTTGAAACAGTTATCTTTAAAGTAATTTCCCCAACTAACTCTTTTGCTGCCGTCAGTTAACCTGAGGTTAAGAGAAGAAATAATTCCAATAAGCAACTGCGGATCAAGCACAATTATCCACTGTGATGGCAGCAACTCTAGACCGTAAAATAATTTCCAATGTTTGAAATCAAAATATGAGGGTATGAAGATTATTTTCCATTCAGTCATTATTATCTTCCTTGGATTAAAAGTTTCAATTTCACCAGATTCCTCAGATCTGTTTCTTTTTAGGGTTTTGTTCAAAAGTTGCCTTTTTTCTCCCACTAGTTTTGCTTCCCAGAACAAATAAGCATTTCCACTAACCACGGCTGGCAGTTTGGCTGGTTCTTGAGCAGAGATCTCAGTGCCTGCTTGTACACAATACTGTTTCAAAAGGTAGAGAGCTGGCTTCTGGCTTAGGGGAAGCTTTGGAAAAAAGTTTACCCTCTCTTTGACCTACATATAACATATCTGTGCATACAGGATATTAGCCCATTATTTCTTTGAGGATTTAAACAGCTGGGGATTCGCCCTCAATCTTCCAATTACAGTCTATGGGCTCACCTGATTTTAATATACTAGTTCCCCCTCTCTGCACTCTCTCTACCACATTGAATGGAAAACTGGACGGCTTCCGCTCTCTGAAGTTGTATTAGCTCTTCATGTTCTTTAAGGAGCTATTTACTTTATTGAAATGGTGACTGGAAAAGTGTTTCAGTGACTAGATGATTTGTACTGTTTCTAAGTTTAAACACAATGCTTAGGCTTTGCTTCGGCACTGTGTATTGTTTTAATTATCCCATCTGCCTTTTCTCATTTGGTATTGTTGTCCATACTGGTACAGTTTCCAAGAAGTATATGAGATTTTCCACACACTACAGAATACCCCTGCCGTTATATTCTGTCTTTGTGCACACACAATTGTCTTAGGGACACTTTTGTGGAGATTTCTGCAGTCTCAGCTCACAGCAACGCAAAAAATAGCTCCTTTGGATGTCATGGATAAAGAGAGCTGGAGAGGTTTTTCCAGTGAAGTCTGTCACACTTACTTTGTCCAGGAGAATAGGTGGGAAAAGGTATGTTCTTGAATACTTTGCACTTCCTTTACATAGATTCAACACCTGTGGCAGGCCAAGGTGGTGGAAGAACAGACTGCAGATTTCTGGAAAGTGAGTTGGGATGAGTTAAGAGTAAGATATTGTGACACTGTGATATCCCCCTGTCCTGGCAGTCTCTAATGCTCTCGGGCTGCTGGCTTCTCTTATTGCTCTGTATTCCCCAAATTTTGGCTCCGATCCATTCAGGAACATCTAGTTGGCAGAGGTACACATTGTGTGCAATGATCATTTTAGTTTAGTATTTATTTACTGTGCCTACTTCTCCTATTTGTAAGGATCCAGCTTGGGGAAGACAGCCAAAGAAAGTCCAAGGGGTGCCTTTGTCTCTCCACTGGCTTGTCTGGAGAGACAACTCCAAAGGGAGCACCCATTAGTGGGCACATGGTGGGTCTCAGAACAGATGTGTGGATTGGATAGCCTGTGATGTCAACTGTCCTTTCAGTCTTCAAGTGTCATGACTCTCAGATTGGGTCAGGAGACATACAGAGTAACAGTGAGGGTCTGGTACCTTCTATCTAAGTAAGAAGACCATAAAGGAACTTAGATCAGTATAGGTTAACTTCCATTCACACTACTAGATATTCCAGGGCCTTGGTATCCCAGTTCTTTAGAGCTCATCTTTTCTCCTGGGTCTCCCTTTTCATCCTCAGGTCTCTTTTGACTCAGTTCCTAATTTGTCCTTCTAATTCTCCCATTGAGGGGTTCTTGGGTGACTCAGCCGGTTAAGTGTCTGACTTTGGCTCAGGTCATGATCTCATGGTTCATGGGTTCGAGCCCCTCATCAGGCTCTGTGCTGAATGCTTACTCAGAGCCTGAAGACTGCTTTGGATTCTGTCCCCTTCTCTCTCTGCCCCTCCTCCACTCGTGCTCTGTCTCACTCTGTCTCTCAAAAATAAATAAATGTAAAAAAAAAATTTAGTTCTCCCATTGAATAAAGTTCCACCTCTCAACTCCAGTCATCTTGTCATTAGTCAGCCATTATCAATTGGAAAAATTCTGTGAAACCATGCATATACAATTAAACTTGAAACCCTGAGTTTGGCTCTGCCTTTTTGGTTCAATCCACCGCTGCTAGATAAATGAACGTTTGGGTACCAGAATGTGAAATGACTTACTAACAGTTTGTGTACACATGTCTTTTCCTCTTTTAATTACTATCCCCACTTTAGATCTCCTTTCAGATTTATATCCTGTGGACTAATGGACTAAGCCTCATGCCCCCCCTTTTTTTTTTTCTTTCAGTCCTGGAGGAAAATCAGGAGAGAAGAGGAGTGTGTGTGTGAGAGATTCCTTTGTAGATTTTATTTCATCTCACCATATCCTCTCTGGTCTATTCCACTACCATCCAAGCAAGCTTGATTTTATTTCCATACTAGCTTCCTAAAAGCTATAGACAAAAAAGGCAGAATAGCATAATGGCATAGACTCTGGAGACAAAAGACTTGTTTGAATCTGGCTTTGAGTCTTGAGGAATTTCCTCATCCTTATTGTGTCTCAGTTTTCTCATCTATAAAATGGGGGTAAAAACAACCTCATAGGATTATTGGGATAATTAAGAAAGTTATATGTAAAGGACTCGAAACAGTGCCTGATCTGGAGACATCTCTCAAGAAATGTTGGCTATTTTATATGGTCTTTGATCTTGAAGAAAACGTAGCAATTTCTTGGGTAGATCTACCCATCTCACAGCACAGCCTAAGCTAACAATAGTCCAGAAAGTTATTTCAGGGCTTTCCATCCTCAGTTCTAGACCTATTCTCCTCTGCCTGCAACTCTCTTCCTCAGACTTTTACATAAATTACATTTCATCATTCATAGCACCATTTAAACGGTACCTCTTTAAAAGACGCTGTCCCTGGCTATGCTGTCTAAAGTTGTACCTCATTGTTTTCTATCTCTGGTCTTTATTTTTTCTTCACAGTTTACTTTATTCCTATTTCATCAATTTGATAATTAACTTTTTGGTCTCCTTCCTCCACTGGATAGCAAATTTAATGAGAGTGGGGACCAAGTTTTACATAGATAGATCAATAGATTCAAGAGATATTGATAAGTACTGAATAAATATTGAAATATTACAAGACCATCAGAAATTTCAAAACAGAACATCCATGTTACACTTGCTTCTTTGAGGAAAATTGGAGAAATGAAGATGTTCAGAAAATCCTCAGAATGTTTCACCTGTTTTTCCCCCCAAATAACCCTACACTGATTCAGTATTTTATAGTCTTATTGATCTTTCTGAAATCTAAACTCTAACTTTGTTATACGTGAGCTTGAACTGAAACTTGATATCACATTGCAGTGTACTTAAGGCATTGTCTAAAATATGATCAGTTGGCAAATTCTACACCTGACCCAAGAAAACTTGGGACTGATGAAGCCAGACTATAAGTGATGCATGTTCTTCTCCAAGTGGGCAAATGCATCTCAGCTTCTTCATACTCTTGTTCTTGGGTTAATTACCTGCTTGTAACAAAAGAGACAAGCTAGAGTAGATGATTTTGTATTTTATATTCCACCAAGATTATATGCTCTAGGAGTCACTTTATATCTTCAAACCCTTTTTTAAATGTCAAGTCAACTTGATTCAGTTAATATTTATTAAGTGCCTCAGAGCAGGCATAATGCAGTGAGCTGTCAAGGATACAGGTGAGTAAGATGCAGTCTGTCCCTACACTTCACAAGGATAGAGGCTAATAGAGTTGTTAAATACATCAAAAAGAGGGGCACCTGTGTGTCTCAGTTGGTTAAGCGGCCGACTTTGGCTCAGGTCATGATCTCACGCCTTGTGAGCTTCAGCCCTGCGTCAGACTCTGTGCTGACAGCTCAGAGCCTGGAGCCTGCTTCAGATTCTGTGTCTCCCTCTCTCTCTGCCCCTCCCCTGCCCATGCTCTGTCTCTCAAAAATAAATAAATATTAAAATTTTTTTAAATACACCAAAAAGATAATAAAACACATTGCTAAGTATATTATGATAATTCCATTGCTATTCAAAAGCCAAGAAAGTACAGTTAAAAATATTACTTAACTACCATTTATCACACAGTTGCATAGAGCCTCTGGACACTATTTGTTTCTTATTTAACTTATTTCATTCGACATTTAAATCTGGTGCTTGAAACCTGTTTTCTCCAGATGTACTCTGGGGCTTCAGATAAAGGACAGCATAGGAAAAGAAAGACAACTAGAAAGGTGCACAGTACATTGGAGAGACTGCAAGGAGAACAATGAGATTGAAGCAAGGGTTCCGTGAGGCTGAGGCAGGAGCTGAGGCTGCGAGGGTTGGCTGCATGAGAGCCGCTTCATGACAAAGAATCCAGAAATTCTGTTGGCCAGAAGCATCTACCTACCAAAAATGCATGTGTTAAGACTGCACAACAATTTTTTCAATAAAACATACTAGTATTACCATAAGATACTATTGGGAATGCCAATAGTGTATTGGGGTTACTAGTAGTAGTGTACTTAAATATATTTTTAATTTTATATTGATATATAAATAATGTTATTATTTATTTATTTACTTAATATTTATTTATTTTTGAGAGAGGGAGACAGAGCACGAGTGGGGAAGGGACAGAGAGAGAGGGAGACACAGAATCCGAAGCAGGCTCCGGGCTCCGAGTCATCAGCACAGAGCCCGACGCGGGGCTCAAACTCACAAACTGTGAGATCATGACCTGAGCCAAAGTCAGATGCTTAACCGACTGAGCCACCCAGATGTCCCAATATATATATTTTTAATAGCAATACCAATGCATGTCAAAATACTCCAAGATTTTGTTTATTTGGGGTTAAGTCATCATAAGCTAACTATTGATTAACTAAGCTATGTATTGATTAATTTAGATGGTGTTGGAAAACTGATATTTAAGAAAAGCTGACATTCTCGGAGAATATTCTAATATCTAGTTAGTTAACCATTGGTCTCTCTCATTTTTTTATTTCAACGGTGCTTTCATAGAAGGGACTTGAACAGAGCCAGGTGGCCCCAAATATTACAAGGACTAGAACTTGACCACATAATGATGAATTGCCGATTTAGAGGGTTATTATGCCCTTTTGAAGGGCATGAGTCATTATTTTCAGCTTTATTTGTTCTTAAAAATAAGCCATAGATTGGACTGAAGTTTTGTCATGTAGATGTGTGTGTGCTCAGGTATGGTTTAGTGAAAGTTTTGAATCTTTGTTTTCTCTTGTATTCATAGACTCTGAGGCAAAATTTTTGAAAATATGATATAAATAATGAATTAATGGACTTGAATTTTAAGAAGTATCAGAGTGATTTCTCTTACGAAAAAAGAATGTGAAAATCTTAACATACGTGAGTTTTAAACAACATTTTGACAGCTTTTTTGAGCTATAGTCAGCATACAATAAACTCCCCATATTTAAATTATATACTTGGATAAGCGTTGGCATATGTGTATTCCTATGAAACTACCAGCACAGTAAGATAAGGTACACAATGTCCCTATTACTCCTCAAGTTTCCCATGTTGTTTTCTGTTGTCTTCCTCAGCCCCTCTCCTTGATCTCAGGCACCTCTATTGGCTTTCTGTGTATAATTTACCAGAGTTTTATGTAAGTGAAATTATATGCTGTACATGATAAACACACACTGATGACTCTCTAAATAATTATACTGAGTGGAAAAAGCCAGACCCAAAAAAAAAAAAAAAAAAAAAAAAAGGTGTATTTTCAGGAGCTTTTAAATCCAGAGAGTTTTTGGTAATATTTATGCTCATGTTTTATCAAAAGAAGACCTCCTAATTTGTTTCATGAATCTTTTCAGTTAATTTTGAAAAATTCAAAATTTTAATTAGTAATTATACAACATTAGGAAGGAAAAGGAATTATAATCTTAAATACAAGTGGTAAAATCAACAAGTTGGATTCTCCAATGTCTTAGATATGATTAAAATTAAATCTCAATACTTTACAGTTTAGCCACCTTCATTAAACAATAATAGTAACAACTAAATACTTTTTAATAATATGGTTCAACTTTAGCCAAATATCTCAGAGGGGAATAATGAAAATTAAAAGTCACAGTTTCAATTTCTTTCTCTTTATGGGCAAATATTGAAACTGACTTGTAAGATTCTTAGTAAAATCCTGCCAGTGAGCAAAACTATTAGAAGCCTGGAAGAGCAATTTCTCTTTCATCTTGAGAAAACCATTAAAATATGATTTTATGTTTTTATTGTAGATGTCTCATCTCATTTCAATGATCTCAGATTTTCCATGAGAATTCTGACCAAAATGCTCAACTTCTTTAATGGCAGGCCATTCTGCCTTCCTATATCATGTGTTTAGATAATTTTTAAGAAATTATAACTCTTTATTCTGCTTAATATCATGTCTGAATGCATGAGTGCACACATGCATGCATGAATTAAACTCCATTTGATTCATTGCTTCTATAGTGAATGTGCCATCTTAACCTAAGGTTCATATTATTTTTCAGCCTATACCTCAGTCTAACAATGGTGATCATAATTTCTGATCCTATAACTTCCAAATCTGCTTGGAAACATTGGATGATGTGACTTCTGAATGAGCCTCCCTTTTCATATAACTGAGAAACAAATGAATTTCAGGACAACTTCCACCAACCATGAAAAATGGAAATGAGAGTCAGGTTGGAGTTCTTATGCTTCTGATTTAAAATTCAGCAACAGGGATGCCTGGGTGGTTCAGTTGGTTAAGCATGCACTTCTTGATTTTGGCTCAGGTCATGATCATATGGTTTATGAGACCGAGTCCCTGTGCTGATAGTGCAGAGCCTGCTTGGGATTCCTCTCTCCCTCTCTCTCTGCCCCATCCCCGGCTCACACACTCTCTCTCTCTCTTTCTCTCTCTCAAAACAAAACAAAACTAAACAAATAAAACTAAAAAAAAAAGTCAGCAACAGACGAAATCTTAATGTTTGATGAGAACACAGAATTGCACTGAAATCTACATAGGAGTGATATCAATTAAGCAGAAGTAAATCATAAAATGAATTGTAAATGGTAAGAATTTCACTAATTAAATGGAAGGGCATCCCAAGCCAAAGAAATAGCATGTACAAGGAGTGTATTTGAAAAGTTTATGGAACAAATTCTCCTGGTTAGTAACACAATTCTTCCTGGGCCTGTTTTGTAAACCTTTGTAAATTTTTTGTTAACATTTCTTACAGTTAGATTTATGTCACCAGAATTTAAAAAGCACTTTTATTAATCAATTGGTATATGTCACTTCTTCATTAATAAAATATCTTTTTCTCCTAGAAAAGTTGACGAGACCCAACTGACATTAGATACTTTTGTCACATGCTCCCTCCCTGTATTTAATCACACACATTTGTGAAATTCCTGCCTTGAAACTGAGGAACCCTGGTGTGTCAAGGGGGTCATTTGGATTTTCATTTACATACAAACACCCTTGTACTGTGGATGAAAATCTCAGGAGAGTTGAGGCCAATATTCAGACTCTCAAAGAACCAAAATTAAGACTCTTGAGCATTTTAATTCCACTAGGAAGTATATATATATATATATATATATATATATATATATGTGTGTGTGTGTGTGTGTGTGTGTGTGTGTGTGTGTGTGTGTATGTGTATGTGTGTATACATACATGTATATATACACATATATACATACATATATATATCCCTGAGTTCAAATATATATATATATAATATATATATATATACACATATATATGTATAATACTGATGAGTATTATCTTATACTCATAATATCTGTATACTGATATATCATATATATATATATATATATATATATATATATATATAAAATACTGATAAGTATTAATGGAATGAAATGAATATGTACTAATTGTGTGTGTGTGTGTGTGTGTTGAAGGGTTGATGGGAGCTCATTACAAAATCACTGAGGTTTTAAGTCTGTCTCTTCACTCTTCCTTCTCACAGCACTAAGCATGATCTGTATATGGGGGGAAGGGGTACAAATTGCTTGCAATGATCTAAAAAACAGAACATGCAACACAACATAATGGTAGATAAACTCAGATACACAGTTTTCAGTATAAGTTACAGTTCCATTTTTTTCTTTTTAAACAAAGTATATGGACTAAGAAAGAAAAAAAGGAATTTCAGAGCCTAAAAGGAGAAGAGACGGCAGTGGTTAAGTGCTTTCACTCAGATCCCGGACTAGCAAGGCAGCTGGACAGGCAGAGAAGTAGCTTGCAGGTCACTGCAGACTACCCAAATACATTACTTGCGGTCATTGATCAGACAGCATGCTTTAAAGTTAGCCTCCACCAGGAGTACCTGGGTGGCTCGATCTGTTGAGTGTCTGACTTCCACTAGGGTCATGATATCACAGTTCACAAGTTTGAGCCCCGCACTGGGTTGCTGACGGCTCAGAGCCTAGAGCCTGCTTCTGATTCTGTGTCTCCCTCTTTCTCTCTGCCCCTCCCTGCTCGTGCTCTGTCTCTCTCTCTCTCTCAAAAATTAATAAAAGCATTTAAAAAAATAAAAATAATAATGTTAGACTCTACCAGCTGTTGGACATTACCCAGAGGACGAAAGATACAAGTCTAGGAATTTCAGTGCACACAGAACCTTGGGTGTTCTTAGTCATTTGACACCAGCTAATTGCTTCAGTTAGGACTATGTATACTTCAAGTGTGATTTATTTTGTGTGTATTCCCCAAAGAAGACTATCCTCAAAGACCTCAGTCTGTACTCTTAGACTGTACGCCATATCCTCTTCCAGCAGTTGTGCCTTATTATTTTCCCACATGAATTCCCTCCCTTTAATCTCAAGTTTGTGTCTTCTCAGTTCTCAGAATCTCCTTGCCTTCTCCCTCAATCTATTTAATAATTGTCTGACTTCACAAGATTTAGCTTTCAAGTCTACCTTTTCCACAAGCCTTTCTGGACCCCTTCAGCTTGCAGACAGCTCCCAGCCTTTGTCGTCTTCTGTTACATGGCTGTTCTTCTCAGTCTGTCTATAACACCATGATTTACAGGTGTATCATCTCTTCAGTTACACAGCATATTTCTGAATGGCAAGGATAAATTGAATTGCCTGTCTTTCATAAAATCTAGTTCCTCTAATAGATCAAATACTAATTTATGCTCAGTATTTATATTTAATAAATAAATGCATGAATGACAAAAGATTAGCTCTGAGCACTATCTCAGGGAACTGCTATCACCTCAAGATAAGATTATGTCTTTCTGGTATCAATGCTTCTACTAACAATGTCAAGGGTTGCGGTGGGAGAGTAGGGAGGAGTTGGGGGTTGTGTTATGATCGCACCTCTCTTCCCCAGAAAGAGCACCAGAAGGAACCAGAGATAGAGTTACTGCCACGTTATAAATCTCGGAACAGCAGGAATAGAGAAATGGAACATGGTCCCAACTGCCCGTACACATCTAATGGCCACAACTCCTTCTTACAGGTGGAATGTTCAAGAGCAACCTCACAGAAGAAGTATAGAGAGGAGAAAAGGAACTAGAGAGTTCATAAACAAAACTGGGTAGGGGCTAGAAGCCAAATACCATAACCAGAATCTGATTATTTAATTCCTCCAATTTCAGTAGGGATCAGGGAAGCAAAGTTATTTATAAGTGGCTTATCTTTGGTAACCAAAGTGGTTGTACAATCTAAAAATATTTATTGAGCATATACTATGTTCCAGGTACTGCTTAGGAGCCTTAAATATATATACAAGTAATACTGTATAATTATGTTCATTTTCTTTTTTTTTTGTTTGTTTGTTTCAAGTTTTTACCTGAATTCCAGTTAGTTAACATATAGAGTGATATTAGTTTCAGGAGAAGAACTTAGTGATTTATCACTTACATAGAATACCGAAAGTTCATCACAAATATGTTCATTTTAAAGATAAGGAATCTGAAGCACAGAGAGGTTAGGTTACTTGCTCAAGGTCAAACAGCTAGTAACTGGAGGAGGCAGTATGCGAACCCAGATGGAATAGAAAATTTTTGCTTTGAATGTAGATTTAAAATGTATTAGAAACTAGTTATAAGAAAACACAATGCTGAATAAATGGCAAAAAGTAAAACCTACTTTTCTCCAGAAATTTTCAATCTTATTCCACTAGATTCCATGATTAAATATCAAACTATAAACATCAGTTATAGGCAAAACTGGTCGCAGTTAGAATTCTGAAAATATCCAGACTATTTTTTTTAATGTTTTGGGCTTGGCAAAGCCTCCTAACACATTTTTACCAAGCCGTTTGCTCCTTAATTTTTAAATCCTTGAACATTTCAAGGGAAATATGATACATTTCCGATTCATTTACACTTAATTCATCAAAACTTTGGTAAGGGTTATCTCATGGCCAAAAGTTCTTTTCCCTTCCGAGGAAGTCATGTTTCACTGACATCCAACGGCACCCAATGCACAAAGCACAAGATCTCTCCTAACATTGCCAGTTCTAAAACTGGAAAGCCAATCAACTACTGGGTAATTTACAGTGGGCATAGTTGGGGGAAACTATAAATAGACTATGGCCTTGTTTGAATTCACAGTCTATGATGTATTTTGGTTATGTAAGAATAAAAACTGTGACAAAAAGGAAGTATCTAAAAAGAAACATTTTTGTACAAATCATTTGTGTCCATATCCACCTGAAATATAGTCAGTTGTAAGGTACCTTAAGTGTCCAAAATCAAACTATTCAAAACACAAACTAATAAATAAAAGAACAAATATTTCTTAAAATTGCCTAAATATGTAAAAAGAAAAAAATGTATTCTTTTCATACTTAGAGGCTCAAGAATAAGGTCAGGTTCTAAGTATTCAATGTATTTTGATTGATCACTATCTTTCTTAATGATTCCATTTTAAAGGAACAGCTTTCAAGTCCTTGTTAAAGTTGTCTCAGTGACCTAGTGAAGGATTTCCTGGTTGCTTCCAAGTTTTGGCAATTATGAATAAAGCTTCGGTAAACATTTGTACACAGGTTTTTAAGTAAATGTACGTTTTCAATTCAAATACCTTGCAGAGTGATTACTGGGTCATGTGGTGAGAATATGTTTACTCCTGTAAGATCTGCCAAAATGTCTTCAAAGTGCCTCCTTTCTTTGATGATAGCTACTTATTAAATGCCATCTTAAATCACTTTAAATATGGAAATTTGAAAATGTTCGATTAAATGTATTAATCTTTCTTTGTGAATTGCACAACTATCTATGTGTGACACAATGGTTGTGATGTACAAACAGCTCTTCCTCTAATCCCAATCTCCCTTTCCCCCTCCCAGGCTGTCCTGCAACACAGCTGGAAAATTGACATGTGTCTTAAATTCATTGCTTACATTTAGGTAGAGGAAGGGATATAAGTGGAACTCTGTCTCATGGCTAATTACTTGTCAATTTAATAGCTACTTGATTTAATTTATGGTTACAGGATATATTATAATTATTGAACTATGAAAATTTTGTATGTTGAGACTGACAAAGTGATTGTGCTATTCAACATTCACTCAACAGCTACCTCTTGATATCCTTCCTATATGTCATACATTGTGAATTTATTCACCCTTTGATTCATGAGACCCAATGCCAGGTTTTGTAAGATTCTTTGTTAGTCTCCTAACAAAGCAAAAATAATAACTATCATAAATAGGGATACAATTCAAAATGTAGCATTTTCTATCTGCACATAAGCATGGATCCACTGTAGTCTTATTTAACATATATACAAAAGAATTTCTGGTCTGGGTTCCATTCACTGTTCATACAGTACAGCATGTGGTTTTCTCAGTGGCATTAAAACATGTGGAAGTGTGTGTGTTTTCTGTTGAAACTCCATCCCTCTTGCTGTAGTGTCCCTTCCTCTGTCCATTCATCTGTGACATTTATTGGCCTCTCTTCCTCTGCCTGCATTTTAATTGCTGTGTTTCTCACGTTTCCTGTATTACTTCTATTCTCTCTCAAGATGATCTTACCTATTCCTCCCAATTCCCCTACACTGAAAAATCATTACTTTTTTAACTCTCTTCTTTTTCATTCGCTAGACAGGAATTGCATCTGCTTCCTGAACATTTATCCCTGGAGGTGGCACATAGCACATATTTAGCTGGTCTAAAACTTAACTCATTGCCTTCCTCCAGTGGCTACTTTTTCCCTTCCTTCCTTCCTTCCTTCCTTCCTTCCTTCCTTCCTTCCTCCCTTCTCTTTCCTTCCTTCTTTCTTTCTTTCCTTTTTTCTTTATTTAAACAGATAATTCATGCACACATTAAGAACAAAATTAATCAATACAAAGCAATTCCTCGGAGACAACTGTCCTTGCCAGTTACTTGTGTTTCCTCCCATAGACATTAGATGCAAATGAAAGGATATATGTATGTGTGTTACCCATTTGTGGCACCAGCAAGTACATATACAGACTGTTCTGCATCTTGCTTTCTCTTTTAATATATTTTGGAAATCAGTCCCCACCAATAGTGCAGTCCTGACTGATTGCTTTTAAGGAATATAAAATGTACACATTTATATGAATTTACATACTTTAACTTCTTGATAAACATTTTAGTTGTTTCTGATTTCATTACTATAAAAACGCTAAAATGTATTTTGAAATGCATGCTGGGCATTTATCTACAGGTTGAATGCATAAAAGTAAAATTATTAAGTCAAAGAGAAAAGGCTTTAAAAAATTTAATGGATATTGCCTAATTTATCTCTAATTCACATCCACACCCTGGCCAAAGTACAATTTTTTATCAGTAATTTTCAATTTTTGCATATTTGATTAGAAAATAATGATACCTTATTATAGATTAAATTGTGCTTTTCATATTGTGGGTGCTTTTTAACATTAATTTGAAGTAATCTCAAATGTTTACCTGTTTTTCTATTTGCTTATTGGTTTTTTGCTTCTGAATTTGAATATCCTCTTGATTACCAAATATATTAGCACTTTGTATGGAATACCTATTAAAATCGCTCTTTTCACAGAGTTTATTTTTTTGAAGTTCTTTTTAGCATTGTTTTCAAGCAGAACTTGCTAAATTTTTATGAAATAAAATTGACTTTTTCTATATTTTAATAGCTTTTCGTGCCAACATTGTACGGGATTTATGGGAAAATATGAACATTTTCCCTTCTTGCAATATTCTGAAATGATGTAAATAAAGCTTTGGTAGGAATTGTCTACTTTGCCATTTGGGCCTGTTATGTTGTGTGTGAGGAGCAGATTTTTAAATACTTTTTCTGTAGCTATTATATCTTTCCATTTTCTGGCTCTTCTCAGGTAGATTTGGTAGAAATTTTTCATTTTAATTAGACTTTCAAATGTTACTGCATGACTTTGAACAGCAATATTTTGTACTTTGTTTCATCCCCGAGGAGCTGTGATTACACACTCAGCATGTGCATTTTGTGTATTTGTGTAGCTACATTTGTTTAGATTATCTACATTTTTAACATTTTTCACATTTTCAACAACCACTCTGGTATTATTATATTTTGTTGCTTTTTAAATAATTCTATTTTTATCATCACTTTTGTCTTTTGTCCTTTGGGTTGATTTTGTTATTTTTTTCAATCCTTTAGTTGAATTTTTATTCATTTTTATGTTTCATTTGTTTATGTGAATGATTAAAGCTATTAATTTAATCTTAGTATGCTGTATCTGCTAGGTTTCGATATGTAGAATTTTCATTATTGTCTAACTTCATACATATTTTGATATACTTTTCACTTAGTAAATTTTCACATTGATGTATTATTTAAGAAAACATTTTCTTCTAAGTTTCCAGGTGGAAGGCTGTGCATTGCATGTCTTGTCTCATTTTGCTATTAGTTCCATATATATATATATATATATATATATATATATATATATGTATATACACACACACATATATATTTTTTTTGTTAGAAGAGTATGCATACTATTTCTACTGTTTGAAAAAATGAAAATTGTCTTTATGACCAAGTTTTATGGTCTCTTTTATGACTCTTTGTTTTGTCTAACTACTTAGTTAACTCTGAATTCTCCCCTAAACATCCTTCTATTTTCCTTCACCATGGAGTATAAGGGGAATCATGATGTGTCCTGAAATCATCATGAGTGGAGTGATATATATGCCATTATTTGTTCTTGCTGACCTTCGGTAAAGTGAACTCTGTCCTCCAAATTTTAACCATTAGTCTTAGTCCTTAGTGCATTTTTTAAAGGTGTGTTTTTTTTATTTTTTAATTTTTTAAAATGTTCATTTATTTTTGAGAGAGAAAAAGACAGAGCACAAGCAGGGGAGGGGAAGGGAGATTGGAGAACATAGAATCCAAAGCAGGCTCCAGGCTCCAAGCTGTCAGCACAGAGCCTGACACAGAGCCCCACCAGGAGCCCAACATGGAGCCCAACATGGGGCCCAACATGGGGCCCGACAAAGGGCCCACAAGGGGCTTGAACTCCTGAACCGTGAGATCATGACCTGAATCGAGGTTGGTCGCTTAACCGACTGAGCCATCCAGGTGCCCCTAGTCCTTAGTGCATTTTTGTTGATATCCATTGTCTTGCCATTGCATCCACTTGTCAGATTCATGTGTACTGTGACCTTCTCATCCCCACTAAGGATATAATTGAAAGTTATTTGTTTACCTGAAATAGTTATGTATCTGTATCTATATTTATCTATTGATAGATATATGTATAGAGAGACTATATACCACAAATTGAAATAAAAACATTGGTGCAGTGGATTAGCAAAGAAAAGTAAGTATAGCTCCATAAGACCTAAATACAATAATTAACAATTAATCATTTTGTCCTGAAAACATAACTTAGTGTTTTTAGTAGCCATGCAATATTTCTATAAAAAACTCCATAGCTAGAACAAATGAGAGCTCATAAATCCTTAGGAAATAAGTCTGCTTCAATCAGAGAAAAATAAAGAACAATTCCAACAGTTTAAGAGAGAAAAGTGGGTTATTTTGTAGATCGCTATTGATTTTTATGGAGAAGCCTAGGGTTCAACATGGTTGCCAGAGTTCGTAAGTCTGTGGGAGGTGTCTGCAGTGTGGGCTTACAAGTTTCAGCCTATGGTGTAGGGAAAACACTGGAGAATTCTAAAACCCTTTGAGCAAGGTGTGGAAATAGCTTTGAGGGCCAGTAGAGAAGAAGTGACCATTCACTGGGGGAGAGGAAGATGAATAACATGTGGCTCTAAGAAGTGGGGGCTGTGGCAAGACCATGGACATTGGCAGCAAACGCACCAGGAATTGAGGTCACTGTGTAAGACAGTGGAGACAAGCTGAGGCCAGCAAGGACATGTAAGGGCCATAGAATGGACACAGTTCCCTCAGTGCCAAGACATTCACAAGCCACCACATCTACCTCTCTGCCTCCTCACTAGATATCCTGAACCAAGAACCTAGATCACTCCCTTCTCCTGGCAATAAGGAAAACAGAAGAGGAAGCTAAAGAAATTCTTGAAAAGTCCAAATAGTTACCCAAAGGTGACTGAGTTCTAACTGGGTCCAACTGAGTTACATTAAAATAGAAATGTTACATTTTCTATTACGACTAGAATTGAAATGTTATGAACAAAGGTGACTTCAGTTATGGACAAATGAAGAAAATTACTTTTAGGACATTTAAGTTTTTCACTGCGTAAAGTTGGCCCATGCCCTACCCTCTGGGTGTGCCACCTTCTTCAGAGAACCACGTGTTCTGTTGATTCCTTCAGATATCTCCAGCAGCAGAATTCTCTCTTCTTTTTCTAGTCCCGTTATACGGGTCACCAGCCTCTCAACTTCCCTTGTTAGAAAGCTAAGAATTACCAAGGACTATGTCCCTCATTCTCTGCATCCAATTTTTCATGAAGTGTTACTGATTTTATCTCAGAAATATTTCCTGAGTTGGATCCTTCTCTATTTCCACTGTCTCTGTGACTCTCATCATGTCTCAAAATGATTGCAGCAGCGATTTATTACTCTGCATTCCAAAATTCTCTTCTGTAGTTTGGTGCCAGGTATCTTTCTAAAAAAATTAATTTACTTTTCTTTCTCCTCTGTTTACAACCCCAGCTAGCTTCTTACTGACCACAGTGCATGGTTCCAACAACTCATTGTGATCTTCAAGGCTCATCACCACCTGCCCTGTAGCTAGGCTCCCCCATCAACACCTTTTGATCTTGCCACAGGAACTCCCCATTTTTTTTTTTTTTTGTCTAAAAAATCTTATTTTCATGACACCAGGGCTTATTTTTATGACCCTCTGAGTTCTCCATGGCTAATTGTCTGCACTCTCTGTTCCATTTATTTAACAGTTAGCTACAGTGACTGTATATTGAAGTTTTATAGAATTTTTAAAGACTTTCTCATTTTTAGGAGTGCCTGGGTGACTCAGTTGGTTAAGTGTCTGACTCAGTTTTGGCTCACGGTTTGTGGGTTTGAACCCCAAGTCAGGCTCCCTGCTGTCATCATGGGATTCTCTCTCTCTGCCCCTCCCCTGCTCTTGATCTCTCCTTAAAATAAATAAACTTTTAAAAGAAGACTTTGATTTCTATCAAAAATTTTATTTTAACAGATATAGGCATTTGATTGAAAAGGCAAACATTATTAAAAGGTTTATATTAAAACAAACAGAAAGCAAAGAGCATCCCCACAATCCTGCTCCCAGAGAGAGTCACTTTAACTTTTCTGTTATTACTACCATTACCTCCATTTTTTAAAAATATAACACTATGTAGCAACTTCCAATTATGGAACCACTTCCCTTTCCTGAATCATTGCAAAATAATTATATTACTTTTTTTCTGTTAAATAAAGATTGAATACATCGCTGTTATAATGTGAATGTTAAAATGAACACTGTATATATGTATATCACATTTTTCATGCCATGGCTATTGTGAATAATGCTGCAATGAACATGAGGACACAGGTATCTCTTTGACACAATGATTTCATTTCCTTCCTGTATATACCCAGAAGTGGAATTACTAGAGCAAATGATAGTTTTATTTTTAATTTCTTCAGGAACTTCCATACCCTTTTCCATAGTAGCTGTACCACTTTACATCCCCACCAAAAGTGTGTAAGAGTTCCCCTTTCTCCACATCCTTGCTAGCATTTATCTTTTGTCTTTCTGACAAAAGACAAACCAACATGTGTGAGGTGACATCTCACTCTGGTTTTGATTTGCATTTCCCTGATGGTTAGTAATGTTGAACAACTTTCCATGTACCTGTTGGCCATCTGTATGTCTCCTTTGATAAAATGTCTGTATAGTTTCTTCAAAGTTATTTCATCATGAAATCCTTTTTTTCATGTAAACATTTTTTTTACATTCTACTAATCTAAAAATACATCTCAAATAAACCAAACAGGAAAGCAGAAAATAGCAGAAAGGGAGGACCCAGGGAATAAGAGAAACAGGGTGAAAGCTGAGTTGCCTGTGGGTTCAGTAAAAAGAGATTCAAAACTTGGTGGTGGAAATGAGGGACCAGAAATGGGAATACCTTCCATCTCCAAGGGAGCTAAGGAAGCTGAATGGAGAAATACACTTAACCCTGGAACCAGAGTGTCAAAGCGAAGTAATCCCAGAGAAGCTTATGCTAGGGTCTGTGATTCACACCAGCTCCAGAAACTATTGCAGTCCGGTAATCTTGATGTCCTTGAGCTTCAACCAAGTCAAGTCAACTACTGAATGAATTGGACCTCAAGTGCTTGTCTAATGTCAGCCAAGAAGCCTGAGGAGACTTTGAAATTATCTTAGCATAGCAATTTTGTGCTCCGTAAGCCAGTGCTTTGTTTTTGTTTGTTTTATTTTAATATTTTTTTATTTCTATTTGTTTTTCTCATTGACTTCGCTAGTAAAATCTTTTGAAAACTACCAGTCTACCAGGTAATAAAAGGGATATATTTTTTTTAATAAACTGACTTCAGAAATACTAACGTGTGGTGGTGTTAGCAGTGGACTTATACCAGTTTGATTTCCCCCCAAACTGGTAGAACCCTGGGATATACTTGTGGCAAATGTTACAGATTCCAATTATTAAGAAGTGTTATCTGTCTTTCGCCCATAGCAGATGATCCCCTTTATGTTTCTCCCTAGTTGGTTGGCCAACTGCACACTTATACCCTGAGTGAAAAAGTATATAGCTGTGGAATATTATTTCACACACACTGTGTAACTGTAAGTTTCTTACTACATTTTTGCATGTTATATCCTAAAGATACAATTTCTTAACATGGAATATGTATTTTTAGTGTGAATCATACCTTTATGTACCCCATGTATTTAAATAAGACTAAAATAGAGGAACATATTTATTTCTCTGTCAATAGACATCACAGAGTTTTAAAAAAAAAACTCTCATACTTTTGGGGAAAGAACCAAAAAATGGAACTCCTTTTTAAGTATAATAAGACTCTTGGAAAAATTATCCAATATAAGAAGAAAATTAAAAAATATAACCCACACAACCTTCAATTTAAAACATACTAGTTTGATTTCCAATATAGAATTTGTGTTCATATCTTTATTTAGCAACATTACGGTTGTTTTTTTCCATTTGCTGTCCTCATAATTGGGTAGTTAACCTCCTTGTTTTTTAAAAAGAAGTTCTGCCAAAATATGCTGAGCAAGTTGTTTGTTTCCAAACCCTGAGAAATCAAAAGGAGCAAGTAAGCTTTATTATTATGACATTTTAATTATGAGTGCATTTATGTATTTTTTCTTTTGATCTTTGAATCACTTTATGATTCTGGAGGTTAAATTTGTGAACTTGGGGGATCATAATCATTTAACTAAATAGTAACGCTAACCCATGTGTATATATAAATAAAGTTACATAAATAAAGTTATCCCTGTACTTTTCAAAATAATATGAACACTTTACATTTCTGTTGTGTCAGGGCTTTCATATATATAATTTCATCTGATTACCAAATAGCTTGGGATCCTACCAGGTCAAATATTGCTCTCCCCCAGGCTTCTCACCCCCTTTGGTTTGTTTGTGTGCTTGTTTGTTTGTCTTTTATAAATAAGGACACTGAAGCTTACAGATGGAAAGTGATGCCTCCAGAGTTGTGCAAATAGTAGGTGGGTGCTGGAGATCTGAACCTAAAAAATTCATCCTGCTTTCCATGACACTGGGCTCCCTGTCAGTGTATAAACAATTTAATAACTCTGACTTAAAGAGTTAAATGAGAAATGCGACTTCTCATTACCAAGCTAGTTATTAACCAAAAGAAACCATCCAAATGGGTGGCAGAGGGAAATGTGCAGGCCTATACCATTGGATGAGAAGGTAGTAAGATAGAATCATGGAACTTTGAGGCTGTTTCTTTTTCAGCAAATCATTTTCCCAGGACTGTACAGAGTGACCACGACTCACCCAGCTGTAGGCTACATGCTCAGGATAGAAAGATAATATGACATGAACCCCGGACTCAAGAAGTTCACACTCTGCATAGACACCATCCACATACAGAGAAGTATTTATCATAATGGATGGTCAGTTCTTTAGACTCTACGAAGCTCTGTGGAGCCATAGCAAGATAGATCTGGTTTTGTGAGGTGTTACAGTCTGACTTTTGTGCCCCCGCCCACAAAGTTTATATGTTGAAATCCTAATTTGCAATGTGATCGTACTAGGAGGCCTTTCGAAGGTGATTAGGTCATAGCGTGAAGAGTTCATGAATGGGATCAATGCCCCCACAGAACTCTCCTCTCTCTCTCTCTCTGCCTTGTGAGGACATAACCAGGAAAAGGGCCTTTGGCAGCAACTGAATCAGCCAGCACCTTGATCTTAGACATCCCAGCCTCCCGAAGTGTGAGGAATAAATGTTTTGCTTAGGCCACGTAGTCTGTGGTATTTTTGTTATAGTAGCCTGAGTTGACTGAAACATGGGGTCTGAAGCTTACACAATTTGATGTGTGCTTGGGAGGTGGGGGTGGGGTATAAGCAAAAGACTACAAAAACTATAAATATAAAATTAGGTACAAGGTCTTGGAAGGGATATGTGCTAAGGAGGCTCCCTGAAGTTTAAGCTCCTGTAATGTCACCTTGATAATGTAATCTTGGTAGTAGAAGGGGGAGGATCCTGGGGAGAATTTTGAGCAGAATAGTCCTAGAGAGAGGAGACTACTGAGCAGAAAGATGTGGAGGCAACAACAGCTTAGAGAAGGTCCAGGGCAGCAGCTGAGAATTTCTCAGGGGCAGGGAGAAAACATTCCCTCCAGAAAAAGCCTCCTGACATTATAAACACCTGAGTTGTTTCCCTGCCACGGAAATTCTCCTGTAATATGTTTAAAATAAAATGGATGAACTTGAGCAACTATAACCATTTCCCAGTTTAAAAAAAAATAACTTTTGTCACCACATATAAAACATCTTTTAAAGTGGTAATCCTCAAAAAGGCTTTGTCTTTAAAATGTGAATTTAGGAGCACCTGGGTGGCTCAGACGGTGGTGCCTTTGGCTCAGGGTATGATCTCACTGTTCATGAGTCCAAGCCCCGCCTCTGGCTCTCTGCTCTCAGTGTAGGGCCTGCTTCGGATCCTCTCTCTCCCTCTCTCTCTGCCCCTCTCCCACTCATTCTCTCTCTCTCTCTCTCTCTCTCTCTCTCTCTCTCTCTTTCTCTCTCACTCTCCCTGTCTCTGTCAAAAATAAAAATAAAATAAAATGTGAATTTAAAATAAGTAGATGGAAATGATGAGAATGCCAGCCTTGTTTCAAAAATGTGAGGAATGCAGCAGAAAAAGATAGAAGGTGTCTTAGCAGGTGAGCAAGCAAAAAAAACCCTATGACAGTAACTCAAAAATAGGGCTGATTGAACAAAGGGCACACAATCTCCCAACATTACTCCTGGATATGGATTCAGTCATTCATTTGTTTATTCAACAAATAGTCACTGAATGATTACTAGGTAACAAACACTGTACTAACTGCTAAGGAAACAACACTGAAGAAAAGAGAAAAGAATAAAATTCTCAATGTCATGAAGCTTATGTTGTGGGAAGAAAACTGTCAAAAAATAACAAATAAATTAGTAACATATATAGTATATTGGGTAGTGATAAATGCTTTGGAAGAGCATTAACAAAATAATTAATTAAGTGGGTGGTGGGGTGAGCCATATGCTGGGAAGGCGAGAGTTGCAATTTTAAAGAGCACAATTGGGGAAGGCCTCACATTCATGACAAGATTTGAGGAGAGGGAGTAAGAGAAGGAGCCTTTCCAGGAGAGTGAACAGGTAGTGCCCACAGGCTGGAGACTGTTATAAATTCCATGATAAGAATATACTAATAACAGAATCTCAATGCATTTAATTTGTGTGTAGATATAGACATAAAACTGAATATAACTGAATAATACACTGCTATAATTAAAATTGATTTCTATGTTATTATTATTTTATTGAGGTATAACTGACAAATAAAATTATAAGATATTTAAAGTGTATAGTGTGATGATCTGATATACATTATGATAGGACTCCCCGATGTTGAATTAATTAACACATGCATTTAATGATTAGAAACGATTCAAGTCCAAACAGGTGAATTTCTTTTTTTTAAATTTTTTTAATGTTTATTTATTTTTGAGAGAGAGAGGGAGAGAGAGAGAGAGAAAGAGAGAGAGAGACAGAGCATGAGCAGGGGAGGGGCAGAGGGAGAGGGAGACATAGAATTTGAAGCAGGCTCCAGGCTCTGAGCTGTCAGCACAAAGCCTGACTCAAGGCTTGAACTCACAGACCACAACATCATGACCTGAGCCAAAGTCAGACGCTTAACTGACTGAGCCACCCAGGCACCCCATGAATTTCTTTAATAAGTCAACTTCTCTAATTTTGTTTGATTTATTTTCAACAACCTGGGAAAGAAATTTCTTAAACTTCCTTAGACTATCTCAACTTTTGTTTTAGTCAAAAACAAAGTGCTGAAATAGGCTGTATGCGAAGTTTTTTAAATCTTTAAGTAATATGGGTGTCAGCTGGGGTCACTGTATCCTTTGAGAATTATAAACAATTAGTTTGAACTCTTTCTCCTATATTCCCTGGGGGTGTCTGATCTCCCCAAATTCTAGGGAATTTGTGATCTCCCTCAGTTCTTTCTCCAGCTTCTTGTCTCCTCCAAGGTTCCATTCCCAGTTGTGGCTCATTGAATCCCATTAGCTTTTGTCTCCCCTCCCCAGCCCTCCTTCCCAGCTCCCATGGCCAGATATGATCCCCAAACAATATCCACAGTAGGAATTTTTGTGTGCAAGATAACCTATTAACTTTGGGGGCAATAAGATTAACTTGCATCACTTCACGGTTTTTTAGAAGTGCTCGCCACTGGAATTGTTTGATCTCTGTGTTTTCCCAGCACATCTCCATGGCCATCCACCTCTTCACCTGAACACTGTGTTCCTGGTCCCTCCTGTCTTGTCAGCTCCTTTCTTACGTGCTCTCGTTCACACTAAAATTTCCATTTATTTTCTTGTGCAGAAAATTTCAGATTTCTCTTTATTTTTCTCTCTGTGATTATCCCTTGAGTTTTTCATATGTTCATATATAAAGGTATAGATAAAGTCATCTGGAAAGAAATTATACACTCCCTTTTTTTACTGTCAGTTTTGAGTTTTAAAAATCATTTTCCTTCTCATACACGTACTAAAACTCTTCAAAACAAAAATTACTGTTATTCATTGTTGTTTTACAGAGCAGACATTTAAAGTGTAAAGTAGTTTTTTTTGCCCAAGGCCACATGGTGGATTCTAAGACTATTTGTTCCTAAGGTCAATGCCTGACCTGAACTCAATGGCACCATGTAGCAAAGCCATGACCAAGTCAAATAGGCTGTCTCCTTAGACAGGACTCTGGAAGGGAATATACTCTCTAATGTGCATCTGGAATATATTGAGGTCATCGGTGGTATAAAGAAACTAGATTCGAGGCACTTGAGTGGCTCAGTTGGTTAAGCGTCCGACTTTAGCTCAGGTCACGATCTCATAGTTCTTGTGTTCAAGCCCCGCGTCCAGCTCTGTGCTGACAGCTCAGAGCCTGGAGACTGCTTTGGATTCTGTGTCTCCCTCTCCCTCTCCCTCTGGCCCTCCCCCACTCATGCTCTGTCTCTCTCTCTCTCTCTCTTTCTCTCTCTCTCTCAAAAATAAATAAACATTAAAAGCAAACTATATTCATTTTAGGGAAATGTGCTTAGTATAAAAAAGTTTAAGGAGGCCTCATGTATGATGCAATAACAGGTTTTTTTTTTAAAAAAGGAGCTCTTAGGGGCACCCGTGTGGCTCAGTCAGTTAAGCATCCAACTTTTGATCTTGGCTCAAGTCACGATCTCACAGTTTGTGAGTTCAAGTCCCAAATAGGGCCCTGTGCTGAGTGTGGGGCCTGCTTGGGATTCTGTCCCTCCTTCTTTCTATTCCTTCCCAGCTCAGGCTCATTCACTCTCTCTCTCTCAAAATAAGTAAATAAACTTAAGAAAAAATAGCTTTCAAGGTACAAAACTTACAGTGGTTCATTGATATAATCCAAGACTATAAAGTCAGAAATCTTGTGAATAATGTAAACATTATTTTTTCCAAATTCACTACTGTATATTGGAATTAAAATGTGGGAGTTAAGACAAAGCTTGAGAATTTATATTTGGATCCAAAATCTAAGGAATATTATATTACATAGAAATTAATAGTATTGGTGTCCTCATTATTCCAAACAGTACCATGGGCTTTCACTGAAGGTTTTAAATCTGTAGAATAGTTTTGATTAAGGTTTGACATCATGACATGCAAACTGACTCTTACAAATAACATTCTCAGAATGAACTCACTGATCTGTTCTGTAATTTTTATACTTTTATATGCTATAATCAGATGGGAAACATCATTTTTTCACAAGTTAAATATTCTAATTTAATAGGCATTTCAATACAGATAAAAGCTTCTGTGAAGGGCTAACAAATGAAGAAGATTTTAATGCATTTTATGTAACATCTAGTGGTGTTGACAATAAGTGATTATTGTGAAGTTAATTCAGATGTGAATATAAGCCCTGATTTCTAGTACTGGTTATTTGCTAGCATATCCTTAGGGTGTGAAATTCTTGTGGATTATCCTGTACCAACAATTAAGCCAAAGCATCTTTGAAGTAAATGATAAATCTCAAACTGAAACACATTTTCTCTAAATCAGAGGCAGTATTGGGTATCTAATGATGCATAACAAATTACCACAAACTTAGTGGCTTAAAACAACACAGTTGTTATCCTACAGTCCAGTCATAGTTTATCTGGATTCTCTCCTTCAGGGTTTCCCACAGGCTGCAATTAAGTCATCAGTTAGGCTGTGGTCTCATATGAAGGCTCTCCTAGGGAAAGATCCACTTCCAAGCCTATGTGGTTGTTGGCAAGATTCAGTTCCTTGAGGGTTGCTGACCTAAGGGCCTCAGTTTCTCACTGGACATTGGCTGGAGGCCACCCTCAGTTTCATATGGCTTCTCCATATGGCAACTCGCTTCTTCAAAGCCAGCAAGGCTTTGATGTTACTATCCCATGTCATCTAATCACAAAAGTGACATTCTGCTACTTTTGCTATAGCCTATTTATGAGAAGAAACTCATTAGGCTAGTGCACTCTCCAGAGTAAGGGATTATACATTGGGATCCTCTGGGACCATCTTAGTGTCTGGTCACCATAGAGACAGTGAAAGATAAAACTTACTTTTCATACTGTTATAAAAGGAAAGCTATTTTACACTCTTTCTACTTTTTGGCAATACTCAAGTCAGATTAAATTTTCAGTATAAGTAAAATAATAATGTACTATAAAAGTAGCAAATACAGCCAGGCATATCATAAATGCCTAATAATAGTTTGTTGGTTAGTTGTTTTTCTGTGTTGTAATTCTGAGATTTTAGAGGTTATCTGGTAGGCATAGTCTAAAAGCCAGTTACCTCCTTAGATATTCTGTTTCATTATCTTTATGTTTTTCTTATTGCTATTGCTATCGTATCTTGCTAAAACTCATCTTTGAACTTTGGCAAGTTCTATCTTTCTGTGTCTTTTTTTCTTAGTCTATATCGTTGTAAATTTTCTGAAAATATCTCTTTCCTATCTCATAGGAATGTTAAAAATGTGGATGAGATAGAGAGATATATGTGAACTTACGTTAAGCTCAAAAGAGTGAGACCCTATTTAAATACAAAGGTGTAGAATTTCATAGAAAGTACAATGAAAGTCATACATCCTTGAAATCATTTTCAAAGTGTGATAATAGTAAACCTCAAATGCACACTTAGGTCTCTATTCTGATGTTGCTTACCTATGTATAGTTTAGTAAACAGAAGAATGACCTTTAAAAATGATATTTGAGAGGAAAAGTATAAATTTACCACTGTGTGGTCGTGAGAAGACAGTGTGCAGCCAGGAGCTTACACCACACACTCACCGCCACCACAGGGTCCAAAAAGGGCTGAAGCTCTTTGTGCTTTGCCTTTGGTCACTCTGGGGACAAATTCTATTAACAGCTTTGCCTTCAGTGTGATGTTGGGTTGCAACTACTGAACGCCGACTTGTCCCTAGTAAGGAGTTTTACAATGTCAACATTCTAATTAGCATCCACATGGAAGGTGCCTGTTATTGTTGGCTTAGTTGCCTCTGTAATCCTGACAAACCATTTGATTGAAGAGTACTGTTGATGTAGTGTATAGCAGCCTGTGGCTTTCTTTGAAAGGGTTTATTAAAGCTGGATCCAGATTACAAATGTTTAACCTGGCAAATAGCACTATGACCTCTAAAACAAATATTGTGTCATTAATATAGCAGTGTCCGCAGATGGGACTGGCAACCTAAAATGTGCTGTCTGTAAACATTTTCAAATTATATTTGAGGTCCTTAATTAACCCCATTAGGCTTACATATTGAAACAACCAGCCAATCAGTATAAAAGAACAATTGAATAAAGATAGAGATATGGTCATATAATATATACATACATATTATATTATATATATTATAAATTATCTGGAGTCTGGATTTTAAATCAGATTTAATGTTATTAGAAAATTATCTTTCTTCCCTCAAGAGGTCAAATTCTTAACATGCCATAACAAAATGGAATTAAGAATGATTAAATCCATCACTGAATTAGAAACTAAGTTGAGACTTGGAAGTTACCTTACAGGTCATCTATACCAACCCCTCAACTTACAGATAAAAAAAAAATGAAATTCAAAGTGGCTAAGTCACCCAAATACAAGTTGAATTGAAAAACCACAATTATGCTATCACACTCAATACATATATATTATACATATCTATTAAAATTTTTCATCATGGACTTTTAAAACAGTGGTTTGGGATTTTCTTTCCAGCCAAGAATGTAACTGATGAAACCTTGTCTTATCTAAAATTTTACTGAAGAAATAGGTTACCATTATAGTGAAAACTAAAGATGGTGCTAAAAATTTGAATCCCTTATCAACAAATACATGTATTTGTTTCACATTACTCTTTGCATCTGAGATTGACACACTGGGTTTGATCACTGTTCAGAAGTGTTTTCCTCATTATGGTGATGAAGATCCTCTGGTTTCTGGCATTATTTCCTACTTTGAATTTTATGTTTTGGGGTATCCAAATTTGGACTGCTCTGTGCTGGGTTGGTCTCCAGCCGCAGATTCTCAGCAGATTTCAACTATGGCCCAGAACGTGAAGTTGTGCTTCAGTGTTTCTTTAAACAGTGTTTTTCTCTCTGTATGTCTTCCTTCCATTTGATGATCTACTTTATTCATAATATAGCAGCTACCTCAATGTCCCCAGCCATCTATTATTCATAAATGTCTATGTCAGTAGAATACTATTGCAACGGGCTTTACTTCCATCATGTGTTACAGTATACATTTCCCTTACCACTCATTCCTTCACTTGTTATCCAGCCATTAAAAGAAAAGAAACCCTCGTGAGGACTTCTACATTCTTGATCAAAGCATTGCCAGATTTAAAGATCAGCAGAATTGAGCCTTTGGGGGTAGAGGAGAAGATCACTAGAATGTCTTATCAGAAACACATAAAAAAGCCTTAACTCTTGAATCTTTCTCTATTTATCTCAACTTCTGGATCTCATACTGCTTCATCTATTTCCTGAATAGGTTTGAACAACAATAGTGTCAACATGTTATTTCAACTATTGTTGAAGAGGCAGCCGTTGGGAGAATGTATTCCAGAGAAACACTGTTCCTCCCGGAGCTTCCCCCATGCTCTCTCTGTATCTGCTTCTCAGTACTAGGTGTAGCAAAGCAAACAGCCAAAAACCAAAACCAACCAAACAAATAGGAAACAAATAACAAAAATAAAATCCCTGACTACAAGGAGTTCTCCATTTAGGAGAGACAGAAAGTTTAACGCAAATGCACACATGAATGCAAAGGTTGCTACAGGAGAAATGCTATGTGGAGACATTTCTTAAAGAAAAGGAATGATAAGCCAAGTGCTGGGTGGTAGTGTTTAACCCCACAGAAAGAGAGGTAAGGGGATTCCACGTATCTGGAGAAGTGGTGCAAAAGTACAGAGTCATGAAGAAGCATTGCCTGAGTTTTGAGCAGTCCAGTGTTGCTAAGGATGAATGCATCGCAGATACAAAGAGGTTTGGGCTGGGAAGATGGGCAACCACCATAGGGGCCTGGTGAGCAGTGCTAAATAGCTTGGACCATACCCCCAAAGCAACCGTAAACTATCAAAAGATCCTTAAACATGATTTGCCAATTTTATAAATTTTCTAATATATATTTGCTGTAGAAATGTAAGTAAATACAGAAAACTGTAAAGACAGAAAAATCTTTCATTAACCTACATCCAGAGAAAATCAATTTTGACATATATTTCCTTCTAGCATATTTTTGGTTTGTACTTGATATGGTATATATTACATTTATCATATGAATTAAATCATTTAGGTCTTGTTTTAGCCTCTTAATGTATTAGCCTTTTGCTTTCCATTAAATATTTGTTGAGGCCATAATTTTTAGCATTTTGATTTAACTTAACCATAAAATTATTTCATCATCCAATGATTGTTGGTTAATGTGTTATTTCCAATACATTATCATCATACATAAACCGAACCCCTATGCCATTTGAGGGCTTTCTAGCCTTGTAAGATTGTGGTAAGTGTACTCAGATGACTGCTAAGTCCATGGCCTGTGGAAGACTGAAACCCTCCCCAGACTTCCTGCAAATTCCTGGGATTCTTTTGCACTCAGAACAGCAGTTCTGCAAATGTGGTCATTCAGGGGTACTGCGAGGTCAACACTATTTTCATTGTATTATGAAGAAATTATGTGCCTTTTCATTCGCATTGTCTGATGAGGGCGAAGTGGAGTTTTCTAGGTGCTACAGACATGAGATGACAGACAGCATCCTTCTCACGGGAATGGAATGTTTGGTTGTACTGCTTGGTTTTTTAAAAAATTTCAGGACTAATTGTTGAAGACAGTGAAGATGAATAGGTATAACACAATGGAACAATAGCCCACTGGGGTCCTCAATACTTTTTAAGTGGACAAGGCTCATAATACAAGAAAGTATGAGAACTGCTATCTTCGTGCAATGTGGCTTTTTTTCCCAAAGCTAGAAAATTCTGTCTCTCAGAGTTAATATGGTGCCAACTCTTGATTAAGAGTTTTCTCCATATCAATATGTAACTACTGTTTAGATGATTAAAATTCCTAATATCTTAACTTTGGATAGGAGTAAAGAATGGAGGGTGTGGCATGTTCGTATTTCTGCTTTAGAAAGTTAGTGCAGAATATGCTGAGAACATGCAGAGTCCCGCTAGGAGGCTATTATGTAAACCAGGTGAGAAAGGATGAAGCAGTAATAGTGCGACTACAGTACAGCCAGATAAGTGAGATGTGGGAGAGATGGAATCCCGGCTGCTCTATCAGCATCATTTTACAAACAAGGAAATAAGGGGCACAGTGGTAAAGTAAGGGTCAGGGTAGGTTTTGAAATGGATCTCCTGAAATACCAAGTCTGCTGTCCTTTCTACTACACCAGAGCTCAAGACTTCGTTGTCCATGAGAAAAGACACTTGTTAACCTGATCATAAAGGTGATAACAAATCTAACAACTCACTGTTTTCAGAGCGGCTTTGTTCACAATCTTACAACTCCCTGGAATGTATTCACTTACGTGTGGATGTTATCTTCATGGGTCAATGAGTTTGATGTGGTTCTCATTCTCTATCTCTGCCTTTTCCTTCCACTCTCCCCTTGTCTTTTTTCTTTTCTTTTAACTTGTTATTAGAACTGCCCACGTAACAGTACTAGATGATGGTCATAAGTGAAACGCATTTGCTTTACATATATAATCTTCTCAACACTTCTTTGTAATTTGTTTAACTATCTTATTCCACAGAAGCTGTGTCTGCCCTTTGAGATCACAATCTTTTGCAGGATCAGGCAAACGAGTAAGTGTGGTTTTGTTCAGAACTTTTCTGTAGGAGTGCTAATTATGAGTTCTGACATCTCTCAGAACTATAAAGTCCCATCCAAATACTAGTTTGTGATTTCTTTGTTAATATAGTTCCCTGTAGCAATATGGTAGCTATTGATTTGACTCCAACTTTATGAAGACAACAAAAGACGTTAGGTCATGTCCATAGAAAACTAAATAGTTGCCATCCTCACTGCTCTTTCGGAGGAATATCTTCCTTTGAAATCTTAACTCCTCAGTCATTGTTTCCACTTAATGATTTCAATTTTGACTGCATATTTTCCCATTGAATTATTAATACAAAGGGGAAACTGTGAACTGCTGTATACGTGTTCTGTATAGTTCCATAAACAATAATGCTTTATGTCCAGCTTCATTAAATTTTATAGTTAGCGAAATCCTTAAATATAGTTAAAATAGTCTATTGGGGGGACAAAAGAAAGAAAATACTTTTAAAGAATCACAAAAGTCAAAGGATTTTGGAGAAAGAGAAATATGTTTTATCCTTGATTAAGATATTCGATTCTTTCTAGGCTCTCTCCTTATGAGCAAGTGCACACACTGAGAGCTTATGCAGTGTCATATTTCTCAGCATGAGTAATCGCAGAAAGTAAATATGCACTAACACTGGAAGCAAATGAAGCCTAAAATGAGGCAAAAACAGCAGGGAAATGAGAAAATTGGGAAGTTTTCTATTTTTATGATGCTGTTAGACATATTGCCCAAAGACAACTCTGTATATTATCAGCAAAATCTAGACTAAGAAGACAGAAGTAATTTTTTCATAGGGATAAATGCATTTATCCTTTTCCACAGCCCATCCTCCATGTTAAGAGTTCTTGATAATTTTCTAGGCTGTTCTTCAGACAGACTTTCTGTTTTAATACAATCACATATTTTACTTCAGATCTAATTGTTCATGGTCTAACTTCTTGTGTTCTAAATGAGGGCTTCATTAGCTTCAGGGTAAAATCTCATTTTCCATGAATGCTACCTCCGGAGTCAAAATTGAAGATATAAATGTCAGAAATGTTATTGGCTAGAACAAAAGTCTATCTGATCCAAGTGTACAGTATAATCGAGGAAATACTGTAAGACAGTGGGTACTTTTCGTGTCCTTCACCTGAAACTTGGACTAAGGTTACATAAACATTCTTGTTTTTAAAACTTTTTAACATTTATTCACTTTTTGAGAGATAGAGAGAGACAGAGCATGAGCAGGGGACAGCCAGAGAGAAAGGAAGACATAGAATTCAAAGCAGGCTCCAGGCGCTGAGTTGTCAGCACAGAGACCAAATGTGGGACTCAAACTCATGAACTGTGAGATCATGACCTAAGCTGAAGTCAGACAATGCTTAACCGACTGAACCACCCAGGCACCCCATATAAACATTTTTAGATTCCCTTAGAACATGTCCAATATCCACACTGGTAAGTAGTAAAGGGGGCACAGTGAAGAGAAATTAGAAATATGCTTGGATATCTCATCCTGAGCTATAAATATATATAAAAGTAAGACTATCTCAAGCATTACAATGATTCTTATCAGATTTTGAGGTACATTTTTAAAAGTTGCAAAAACTTATTAAGTCTCCTAACTTTGGGAAAGATGTTCCTAGAAATTCTGATTATTCCAGTTTGAGCAACACATGAGTTCTGTGGGGAACAAACCTGGTCATGGAGCAGAGGGGTTGAAATCACACTTACCGATGTAGGACATAAGGACATACTGTATATTTATTGTTTATGTGTTTATTTCTTGTCTTTACACTCCAAAAAGTACATGCTGTGGCAAGGACTTTAACTGCCTTGTTCACTACTGGAGATCACATTGTGGCATACCGCAGGTGCTTTACAACTATTACTTTAAACAATAGATACTCTGATTCTCCATTTAGTAGCTCAAGCAATTTGCTTCACTACCTCCTTTTACTGCCAAGGTTTATTTTTAGTTTCATTAGCATGGTCCTCCCATTGTACACTGTAAACAAAAACTGGAAGTTGTCAATAGTTATTTCACTTAGTGGAGGAAGTAGTTAGATCCCTCTCTAACACATTTTGTTTCCTAGATCATGAGAAATACTCACTACTCCCCTAGAGAAGCCTCTAGTGGGTGCCAGGATTATGCCATTTTCTTGGGTGTCTATGAAGGAGAGTGCATCTTCTGACTCATGAAAGATGTTCTCAGTTCAAATCATGGACTTTGCATAACTTTGACTGTCTACCATGACCTCCTGAGAGCCTTGTCTTGGTAACAGGGAACAGTTTTGTGGGCTTTTCCAAGACTTGGAATTTTTCCACTGATCTCTCAACCCAGAATAAACTTACTCCCTCCTGTGCCCTATATCCACAGTCTACTACTCCTTTAAATATTATCATAAAACTGCTTATTTATTTCAGGAAGTATTTTCTGACTGTCCCAGAGTAAATGACTTTTCCATCATTTTATATGCCTCATTGAACTCTATTTGTACCTATTAAATGGTATTTTTTTTCAATGATGTTATTTAGGTATATTTCTCATAGTCTACTGGAATCTGTGATGGGATAATGATATCTGCTTATCTTTTGATCACACCTATGATCTCCTGAAGTTTAGATTCCAGTGGGGGTTAGTAATCAAGTAGATAAAGTTGTAATTAAGAAATATAGCATATTGAGAAGTGCTCCACAGAGAATGAAAATAAGGCAGCACAATAAAGAGTGGCTTGCAAGTGGTCAGAGAGGTGGCATTTGAGCTCAGATCAGTATGACATCAGTAAGACATGGAGTCTTTTGGGTGCAGGCAACACCTCTTACCAGGCCTTCTTCGGGAACACACTTGGTGGTAGAGGAACTGAAATAAAGACTGTGTTGCTGGTGCACCTCAGGTGAGAAGGAGGGTGAACTAGTGTGAAGTGTGAATGGAACAGGGACCAAATAACGTAGCCTCGTGTAAACCAAGACAAAGAGTTTGAATTGTATTCTGAGTAAAGGGGAGCATCTCTAGGGGCCCCATACAAGGTAATATGCAATCAGATTTGGTTTCTTAATTCTCTCCCTCCTACCTTCCATTGGTCACTCCTTTTTCCTTTTATCTTTCTTCTTCCCTTCCTGTCCCCCTTCCCTGTCCCTCCCGTTCTCCTGTCCCTCCCTTCCTCCTTTCTTCCATTCTTTCCTTCCTTCCTTCTTTCCTTCCTTCCTTCCTTCCTTCCTTCCTTCCTTCCTTCCTTCCTTTTTTCTTTCCGTCCTCCCTCTCTCCCTTTTCCCCTTTCTCCTACCCTTTCTACCTACATTTCCTTTCTTCTTTTATTTCTTTTTGTCAGTCTATTACTTTGTAAGCATTCTGACCGCTCTGTGGAGAATGCAATGGGCAGAAGGTTGTTGCTGGCTGCCTTCATGTGCCTCCACTGGTTTCTGGCATATAGTAGCACTCATTGCAGTAAAAATATGGAAAGACTAGAGCAATAAGATGATCTTATAAATACTGTTTAAACAATAGCACACCAATGTTTGTCTCCTTGCTCACCGTGGGCCTTTTCAGCTGCACAAAATATTGAAAACGTTGTACAGTGTGTGCTATTGTGTGTGTTTCCCTACCACAAAGTGCTGCAAGAGGATGTAGATTTTTGTCTGTTTTGTGCAATGGTATATCCCAAGTGCCTGGGAAAGTTTGTGGCCAAAGTCAGGGCTCAATAAATACTAATTGAATTTTCAAGTAATTTTTTTTGTTCTTTTCCTTTCTGAATCTTCCTTCCACTTGTTTCTGACAACTTCTCTAATTTACCAAATGGAGCTGAAGTGGTACAAAGGATGGGAAAAGTAGTGGAACTGTGTCCCTGCCTCCCACCCCATGACAGTTCCTCACAATGCTGCATCAAGTCTTATGGTGTCCTTTGCATTTGTGCATTAAGATTTCCGTCAGTTGAGGTAGCAAACCAATGTGTTTGTTTTTCATAGTGTTTGGTGATTTTTTTGTTCTGATTTCAATAACCCTTATTTTTCTTTATTTTTTTAAATGCATATTTATTTATCTATAGGGAGTGTCAGGGAGGGGCAGAGTGGGGGTAGAGAGAGAATCCCAAGCAGGCTCCAGTTTTCAGCACAGAGCTCAGTGCAGGGCTCAAACTCATGAAGAGATCATGACCCGACCAAAATCAAAGAGTCGGATGCTTAACCGACTGAGCCATCCAGGTGCCCCTCTTTATTTTTATTTTGACATCCTTTCCACAGATAACTCTCTTCTAACCATTTTCTGAGATTCTTCTCTTTAACTTTTTTTTTCTCCACTCTAGCTGAAGCCAGTGGCTTCAAAGGGACTTAATTAGTTCCATGTTTTCACTAGGAAGCCCTTTCCAGAGGTAGTGATTACAGAGAAAAAACAAAGCTTCATTGTTAATATGTTTCGTTCTATCTGGAGCCTTGGTAGAAAAGTTTCTGTTTTAATACTGTAATTCTGACTTTAATATTAGGCAACCAGCAAACCAACTACCTTTAAGATGTTTGCAGTTCAAGGGATGTAGCTATAGTGATGAATAGGGAATTAATTATTCAAGGAAGCTCTGTATTATGTTCAAAATGTGTGTGTGCGTGTGTGTGTGTGTGTGTGTGTGTGTATAGGATAGCAGAAAAGAACAAAAATTGAAATGCAAAAAAATCTATCTGTAGAGAAATATTATTGAATTAAATTTTTACAATTGGTGGAAATCGAAGATAAAATTATTCAGTCTTTCAGGGTAGAATTAAGAGTTTATTTGATGACACTAAGTTAAGAGAAAATGGATCATGGAGGGACTCTCCAGGAGGGCTGGAAGATACTAGTTTTATAAGCCACAAGGCTATACCATGAGACTTGCTGGGAAGTCCTACTAGGCAGCAGGTGAGCAAAATCTGATGGGGCTGAATACATGTAGCATAGGCAATGACCTGGGAAGAAGGCTTGGCACATGCCAGGAAGGGGGTATATGTCTAAATCAGTGAGATCAACAGACACATTTGGACTTGAGTACAACTCAAGCTAACGTCACTACTTAGAGTGACTGAGCTGATAGAAGAGGGTGTGACAGCAGGAAGATTAATTCATCAGTAGTGTTGACATGCCCCCCCCAACACACACACACCCTACAAGAATAATAGAAACAGTTTTAGGGATAGCGAGGCAGGAAGAACTGTTGGACAGGTCTGGGCACTAGTCCAAGAAAACATCTGAAACAAACATTAGGAATGAAGGTCTGAGTCCAGTTAGACAGAATGATCCTAATTAGTGTGGATCAGGCAAAGAAACCACGGTTGATGTTCTCACAGGTAGTCTAGGGTTAAATACTTGTCACTATAACTATCTTTTAGGCATATTTGTTTTAGAAACAGCAGACTTTCCAGATCTCTTTCAGCAGTAAGAAGGAGCTCCACGTATCTGATCAGTTCTAACTTACATCAGAATAGTGCACTGCCTTTAATCATCATCATTTGCAGATGAGCAGGACTGCAGCACACAGAGGCTGGCATCTGGGCAGAAGGTTGATATTTGACATGCTAAGGACTGTCATAGAAACCACAATAATTGAAGCTGTGCTCTCTTCTATGTTGGTGTTGAATTATATTCCATGCTGTGAATAAATACACTGCTATCTATTTTATTCACTCCACTGATGGACATTTGGCTTGTTTCTCTATTTTTATTATTGAAAATAATGCTGCTCTGAACACTCTTTTACATGCTTCTTTGTGCACATGTGAAATATTTTCTCCTAAGCTAAAAATGAAATTGTTGGCTTACAGGTTATGCATCTTTGCCTTTCAAGATAATGCCAAATTGTTTCCAAAGTGGCCATCCAATTTGTACTCCCAGTAGAAGTTGTGCATGAGTTCCTCTTGATCCACATTCCTACCTACACATAATAGTGACAGATTCTTAATTTTTGTTAATCCAGTAAGTGTGTAACCAGGAAAACTGCCCATCTGAGACCATCTTGAATTGACTGACACAATTGAAAGTTAAATAAATTGTTGTTTTAAGCCTCACTAATATCAGGACAAATTCCTTTCTATGTGGCAATCCTTATACCTGTGCTATAAAAAATAAATTTAGGGTGACTTTATTCAGAAAAATACCATTTGATTCAATAGCATTATTTTCAAATTTGATGATACTAACATGTGTTCATGTCACTATGTCATGTAACTGTCAACCATGCAATTCATGAATCAATGTCAAAATAAAAAAACACTGTAATAATAAAAGTAAAACAAAGTTCCATAAATGAGAAGCAAAGAACACATTCAAAAGCAGTCACACTTACATTGAATTTACAGAACTATTTAAAGCAAAAGATAGAAAAGTAGTGATTCATATGTAATTCCATAACTAATCCTATGAGTTAGGTAAAAACTATTACCACCATTTACATAGGTGTCAACCCAGGCTTAAAGAGATGAAATAATGTATAAAAGTTCACTGAGCTAAGAAGTGGGGAGAGCACAGATCAAATCCCAAGTCTCTGATTCCAAAGCCCATGGTCTTCACTACTATGCCAGACCTTCTTAGCCCTGGCTGCACATGAGAATCATCTGAGGAAACTTAAAACTGCCAATTCCCAGACCCCTTCCTGGAAAAATCAAATCAGTATCTCTGGAGTTCTGCAGGGAAATGAGCTCTCTCTCTCTCTCTCTCTCTCTCTCTCTCTCTCTCTCTGTGTGTGTGTGTGTGTTTTAACTTTTCAAATGGTAATAAAAATGAAAAGTTAGAGTTAAGCTCTCTTGCATTATGCTTTGCACTTACAGTGAAACCACTAATCCTTAGTAGAGCCTAGATGGTCCTGCATAGCTTAATCCCTGTTCATCTCCAGACTTATCTTGCATCATTTGTCCACCCATGGATTATTAGTATTAATTAAATACAGCTTTCATCTTTCAAGAATCATCAGCTGTGAGATGGATTTAGAATTCACACAGGGACCATTGAATCATGTTGATTCCACACTTGAATTCACCACAAATTTGTTTATGTAACCTCAAACAAGTGCTTTAATCCCACAAAGCCATAGCATCCTCATGGACTCAGTAAGTTTGGAACTGTTTCTTGTCCAAGACCTCACAGTATTTTAAAAGTGTAATATGATTCTAAAAAGATTCTACAATTTATGGGAGTTTTTAATTGGCAATAGACTATCAACTTACTGAAAACCAATCAAGTAAGAATTCCAGAATCAGTGAATTTTCTGTATTTCACTGCCATCTATTGGATTTCATCTGTATCCGAAATATTTTGCTTTTTGTTTTTTTTTCTTTTCTTTTAGGCTTCGCATATGCAGATCAATTTATGTTAATCAGGCCTGTGTACTTTGGAGATGAAGTTATGTGCCCTTTTGAATAAAATGAGATTTCCTTGTATTATTGAGAATAAGCCTGTTGGAATGACTAAATATTCTGTTAAGGAAATATATCTAGGGACTCCCATTCTTACTATCTATAATAGCTACAAGTTTCATTCAACATACAGAACTAAGATAAAAATGATTGGATTATTATTTTTTAAAGCTTGTTTATTTTGTGAGAGACAGAGACAGCAGGAGTTGGGGAGGGGCAGAAAGAGAGGGACAGAGAATCCCAAGCAGGTTCTGTGTGGTCAGCACAGAGCCCAATGCCAGCTTGAACTTATGAAACCATGAGGTCATGACCTGAGCTAACACCAAGAGTCGGACACTTAATGGACCTAAATCACCTAAAAATGATAGTATTATTTATTTAAAGAAAATCATACCAGCCAAGGATCTTCTTCTCCAAGATTGAGCTGAGATGTATCAGTAAAGTCTTCATATTATTTAAGCTATCGATAATTTAGGTAGACTTGCCAATATTGGTGGATAGAGTTTTATTTTGGGGAAAGATGTAAGTAAGGGGAAAGAAATATGAACACTGGAGGGGACCCAAATCTTGAGAAACCATTTTTGAAAAACATTACATATAGTTTTTCATATGTGCTAGTGTACTTCAATAACTGTCTTCAAACACTTTGGGAGGTGTCATCCAGCAGTAACCAGCATCTCTGTAAGATGCGGTTTCACAACCTTCTCAGAAGCTTCCTGGGTATAATCTGAAACCGTCCCCCATACACAGATGGCAGGGGAGACCAAAGAAAGAGGCAGGCTGCTCCAGGTTGATAGATGGCAGTTTTAATAATAGCAAAGGGAACTGACATGAGGGTTGTCTTTGGTGGTGGCCCGATCAATGGATCCCTGTACATCCCCTCCAAATCTTAAGTTTATAAAGAGGCCCTAACTGGGCTCAGTCACATGTACCATGCAAGTGTTTCAACATCACAACACCATTGTAAGGCTATGTCCTTGGAGCAGCCTCTAAAAGTGGAAAAATCAAGCAGAATCCACATTGCAAGGACAGGGGAGCAAGTGTGAGTCAGAGTGACCGGGTCCAGTGCACTAGCCAATTGGCAGTCACAGTTTTTTTTTGTTTTTTTTTTTTTTTTATCATGTTCCCCAACGGAAGACAAAGCACAAAAAAATTATTTTTTATTTTCCTGATGCACATTTTCCCCCAAATTATGATACATTCTGAGAGTGGATAATTTATACTTAAAATTTTTTTAATGTTTATTTTTGAGAAGGAGAAAGAGAGAGAAAGAGCACAAGTGGGGGAGGGGCAGGGTGAGAGGGAGACACAGAATCTGAAGCAGGTTCCAGGCCCTGAGCTGTCAGCCTAAAGCTTGAACCCAGGAACTGCAAGATCATGTCCTGAGCAGAAGGCAGACACTTAACAGACTGAGCCGCCCAGGCACCCTGATAATTTATACTTAATTGAGGATATATCATAGCTAATATTCAGCATCAACTTTCTCCAGCATTTTATTTAAAAATTCAAATAGTAATCAAAGGACTTTTAGAGTTAACATTTATCCATAACCTAGATTTAACCATTAATATCTTACTACATTTGCCTTATCACATCTCCATTCCTCTATCCAACATTAATCTCTCTCATTTTCTCATTTTATTGATGCAGATACCTGTACACTTCTCCCTAAATGTCTCCCATGACAGATTTTCATGTCATTAGCTGGAGTCAATTATTTGTTTAAAATTATGTAAAATTTGCATACAAAACATACAAATATTAAGGCAAATTGCTAGGTTTTGACAACTGAATACACCTGGGTAATCCTATTCCTATCAAGTTACAGAACATGATGATAATGCCAGAAAATTTCCTCACCTCTTTCCCAGTCAGTTCCCAGTCTTTACCCCAGAGGAAACTGTTCTTCTCATTTTTCCATCAAACATTGGTTATACATTGTTTCTTAGACTTTCATATAGAGACATACGGCATATGCTCCTTTATGTAATGCTTATTTCATTCAGCATGGTTTGGGTATTCATTCATGTTTGTTCTGTGTATCAGTAGTTGGTTCCCTTCTTATTGCTGAGTGCCATTCATTTATGTGACTATATCAGTTAGTTTATATATTTTCCTGTTGATGAACACTGGTTATTTCCAGTTCGGGGCTGTTTTGACTAGAGCTGCTAACATTCTTATACAAAACTTTTTGTGAAAATATGGTTTCATTTTTCTGCAGTAAGTATCTGGGTGTGAAATTACTGGGTTTTAGGGGAGGTATAATGTTAGTTTTATGAGCAACTGTCAGATTTTCCCAAAGTAGTTGTATCATTTTATATCTCTACCAACAATGTATGAGAGTTCCAGTTTCTCTAAAATACTGTCAACATTTGGTATTGTTTAGCCATTATGGTTGCTGTGGAATGATATCTCATTGTAATTTTTAACTTTAGTCCTTGGTGGCTAATGATATTGAGCACTTATATGTTTGTTGGTTATTTATAGATCTTCTTTTATGAAGTGTGGTCTAATCCTTTACCCATTTTTAGTTAAGTCATTTATCTATGATTAAGTGGTAGATTTTTAAAAAAGATTTTTAATGTTTATTTTATTTTTGAGAGACAGAATGAGACTGAGCATGAGTGGGGGAAGGACAGAGAGATAAGGAAACACAAAATGGAAGGCAGGCTCCAGGCTCTGAGTTGTCAGCACAGAGCCTGATGGGAGGCTCAAACCCACGAACCTCAGATCATGACCTGAGCCGAAGCTGGATGCTTAACTGACTGAGCCACCCAGGCACCCCTAAAAGGTAGATGTTTTAAAAATATATATATTTGGTATCAGTCTTTGTCATGTATATATATTATGGATATTTTGTCCTGAAGTATGGATTGTGTATTTATTTTCTTAAGAATTGTTCTGATGAACAGAAATTTAAAATTTTGATGAAATCTAATTTATCATCTTAAAATACTATTCTAAGAAAGTTAAAATTTTCTGACTATTGCCTTAGTTTTTTCATTTTTGTTTTTTTCACTTTTGTTTTTTCATTTAGGCTTGAAGAACTCCTTTCAACATTTCTTGTAAGGCAACTCCAGTGGTGGTGAACTCCCTCAGCTTTTGTATGCTTGGGAAAACTTTTATTTCTCCTTCATATCTCAGGGATAACAGTGCTAGATTCTTGGCTGAATGTTTTTATCTTTCACTACTTTGAATATGTCATTCTTTCCTGTCCTCTAGAGTTTCTGCTGAGAAATCTGCATATAGCCTGGCATAAGTGACTTTGTGGGTTAATGGGTTCCCCCCACCCACACAGCTGCCTTTAAAATTCTTTATCATTGACTTTGACAGTTCAAACATAATGTGTCTTGGAGAAGGTCTTTGTGCATTGAGATAATAAGGTGTTCTATTGGCTTTGTGTACTTGTATATCCAGTTCTCTCCCCAGGTTTGGAAAGTTGTTGTCTATTATTTCTTTACATATCCAATCTGCTCCCTTCTTCCTCTCTTCTCCTTCTGGTATACCCATTTATCTTATGCTGGCTCATCTGAGTGAATCTGAGAGTTCTTTTAGGGTTTCTTCACTTTTTTAAAAAACTTGGTTCTCTCTCCTCTTCAACCTCAATCATTTCTATAGTCCTAGCATTGAGCTCCCCAATTCTCTCTTCCAGCTGATCTGCTCTATTTCCAATGCATTCATCATCTCATTTATTGAGATCTTTACCTCCAGAATTTTTGTGTGGTTCTTTTCAGGAATTTCTATCTCTTTGCTAAAATACTTCTTCTGTTCATTAACTTTATTCATGAGGTCATTGAATTACTTTTCTGTGTTTTCTTATAGCTTTTTGAATTTCCATATAGCAGCAACTTTGAATTATTTATTACTTAGTTAGCAATACTCCATGTCTTTGGGTCTGAGTGCTGGAAAATTGTATTTTTTCTTTTCACGATACCACATTAGTGTAATTGTTCATGGTGTTAGATGAAAAGAGACTCTGCTGCAGCATTTGAAGTAGCAAATACGTTCCTTATTAAGGGTAAAAAGGCTTTGTTTATTTTGGTTCTGACAGTTGATAAATAAGAGCCTTTCTCTTATTTTCTAGAAGGCAGCATTATTGTACAAGTTTTTGGTTTATCTTAATGGAGCTAACTTGCTAAGGTTTGGGAGCCACACATTAAAAAAAAAAAGGCAACAGAGGGAAAAAAAGGAGGATTTGGTGGCAGAGTAAGGGTAGTACCTAGCAGTTGGGGTTTTTTGGGTACCCACAGCCTGATAGGGTGACTGTTGAGTGAGGGTCCTCTCAGAGGTCCATAGGTTCATTAACCACACCCCCACAATAGGAGAGGCTTTCTTTCAGTTCTCTCTGTGAGCATTTCTTTTTCCTTTCCCTCCCCCCCAGTCACTGCTGTCCCTCTTTAGAGAGTAATGGGTCCCTACAGCTGTAGCACTCTTGGAGGGGAGCCCCATGCACTCACCACCTTCACCTTCCACCTCCTCTACCAGAAGGATAGCCCTGCCAGACCTGCCACTGCCCTCTCTGCCACTGCCACCTGCACCACCACTGGCCTACTGCCACTCCCCTCACTCAGCAGCCTTTTCTGTGGTCCAACCCACCCACTTTTGGGTTCACAGATGGATGCGTCTCTGCAGTATCCTGGTAACCTGTGCACAAGTGCTTTTTTCTTTTTTCCCAGTTATAGATGTCTAATTAGTTGTACATCTAAGGGGAGAGAAAAAAGATATTTCTTTTTCTCATGCTGCCATGATGCTGATGTCACTACCACCCCCTCATCTTTCTTTTCTTTTTTCTTAATTTATTTTATTTTTGAAAGAGAGAGAGAGCAAGAGTGTATGTGTACACACGTGAGCAGGGAAGGGGCAGAGAGAGAGAATCCCAAGCAGGCTTTGCTCTGTCAGAGCACAGCCCAATGCAGGGCTTGATCCCATGAACCATGAGATTATGACCTGAGCTGAAATCAAGAGTCAGACGCTTAACCAACTGAGTCTCCCAAGCACTCCACCCTCCATATCTTTCAATTAGCTTCTGTGTCCCTTTGATATACCTTCATCTATATATATATGGTATATATATACTATAATATACTATCTCATATATATCCTGTATATAGTAATATATGGAGAGTATGATACATATACAACATATATAATACGTATATATGTATATGTATATATATACACACACATATATATATATATATACACACACATATACACACACACATATCTATATATACACACACATACAGTAATAAATGTAACAAAATTCGTGCAAGATATTTTTGGAGAAATGTATAAAATTTTACTTAAAGTCATTGAAATAAAACTTATAAGGAAAGACCCAGTATTTCGAAGTTACCAATTCTTTCAAGTTACCAATTCTTTCATCCAATCCATATAAAAATACCAACATAACTTTTCAGGTAAATGTAAAACCTGATTCTAAATTCATATGAAAACAGATGACCAAAAATTTCCAAGAATATGTTGAACTAGGGGTGCTTCTTCTATCAGATAGTAAGACACTGAAAGCAGTAGTACTTACAACAGTGTGATATTTGGGGCACCCAGGTGGCTGAGTCGGTTAAATGTCTAGCTTTTGATTTTGGCTCAGGTCATGACCTCACGTTTCATGAGAGCGATCCCTGTGATGGGCTCTGCACTTGGGGTTCTTGGGAGTCTCCCTCCTCCTCTGTGCCCCTCCCCTGCTCACATGCATGACTCCCCCATCAAAATAAATAAATAGATAAACTTAAAAACCAAAACAAAGAAGTGTGATATTGGAATGAAATGAAATGGAATTGGAATGGAATAAAAATGAAGTTAATAATATGTCAAAGGTGATACTGTAAAATAGTGGGGAAAGGGGAAAGGCATCAACAATTTCTAGTGATATTATATAACTGAGTATGAAAAAAATCATTTTAAATGTTTAGAAAAAATGTTGACAAATTTGTTTATGATCTTGAGATAGACGCAGAGCATAATCCATAAAGGAGAAAATTGATAAATTGATTTTTTCAAAGTGTGAAAACATCTATACAATAAAGACACCACTAATTATGTTTCAAATGTGACATGTAGGGATAAAATATTTGCTGTTATTTTTTAAGCAAAGTATTACTTTTTTCATATACATAAGAACTCCTAAACATCATTTGGGAAAATGCAAACCTCAACAGAAAAATGCCCAAATTCATGTATGAATATATTGCCCAAACTTACCAGTAACTAACTTTTTTAAAAATAAGGAAAACAAAGGATTGGCAAGTCCAAATATTAGTATTTTTGTGAGGAAATAAGATCTCTGCTGCTGATGAGAGTGTAAATTGCAAAAACTCTTTGGAAATTGATTGACTCAACTACAGAAATGCTGAATGTGCTAAAACAAAGCTCTTTCATGTCTAGGAATATATCCTGGAAAATTCATGCCTGTGCCCAGAAGACATGTAAAAGAATGGTCATTGTCATATTCATCGTAAGAATAAATATCTGAAAATAATCTAAATATCCACCATGGGAAGAAAAAAAATGTATGGTTATTTCTGAAATGGGAAACAATGTAACCGTCAAAATGAATGAACTAGAGTTACAGGTATCAACAGGGAGATGTGTTAAGAATATATTATGTGAGAGGTGCCTGAGTGGCTCAGTAGGTTAAGCTTCCAACTTTGGCTCAGGTCATGATCTCAAGGTTTGTGAGCTTGAGCCCTGCATGGGGCTCTGTGCTGATAGCTCAGAGCCTGGAGCCTGCTTCGAATTCTGTGTCTCTCTCTCCCTCTCACTCTCTGTCTCACTCTCCCTCTCACTCTCTGTCTCTCCCTCTCTCTCAAAGATAAATAAACATTAAAAATTTTTTTAAAAGGAATATATTATGTGAAAAGAAAAGCCCACTGCTCAAAGATATGTACAATGCAGCACTACTTTTGAAAAATTACACCTGATAAAACAATATCCTGTATTATATTTAGATGCATACATAAGTGTATAAATGACAAAAGTCATGGATTTGAGAGCTATGTGTTAGAATTGTGATTGTCCCTTGAGGAATGGGGGAGGGGAGTAGAGTTGGTAAGCCTAGGAAGAGAACTTCATAGAAATTTTGTGTAATTCTTTTTCCAAAAACAGGAAGACATAAAGGATATTTTTTTACTGTTTTAATGAAGTCACTTTTAATTGCATAGTGAAGCAGAGCTCTTTTATTTTTCACTTAAGCAGAGTAAACGAAATCAGAGGCAAAAGCACATTAGCTGCTAATAAGAAATCTCACAAGGCAAACTAAGGTCACGTCTTTCAATAACTTGAGCAAATAAGCAGATGAATGGCCCAGCTGTGCCTGAGGTGAAGCGAAGCATCTGGCAGATGTGGGAAACTGGAGGGACTCTGAGTTGACTCTGCATGAGTGACAGATCATTGAATGGACAAGATAACTCCTAAGTCAGGCTTTGTCAAAATAGGGAGAGGTAGTTATAAAATGCCCTCCTTATTTTGAAAAGAAGGAAGTCAATTTACTTAGAGAATAACTCTATATAATCAGTCTCATAACTCCATATCTGTTTGTCAAAATGAGGCCTTTAACCATCTGGTTCCAATTTTTCCTGTCTGCCGAACTTTCTCAGTTCTCCCACTGAAGGTATTGCAGGAGATGACCCATAAGCCAAACAGCATATTGCTCTTTTTAATTAGCTTCCTGTGTCCCTGAAACCTTCTTACAGAACCCACTGATCACGTGATTACTGAAAGCACATTTCTAGGAAGGCAGATGGGGAACCGCCAAAAATTTGCTGGGAGAGTTGCTGGTAGTAGGTTGATTCAAAAAGAAACACAACACAATACAAAACAAAGCGTAACAATAACAGAACGTATTCCAGTCCTTCTCTCTGTGTTTGTCTGTCTGTCAGTCTCTGACATTATCATCATTAGCACAGTTCCTTTCTGTGAAGTTCCGAAAAATATAAGGCTGATTTCCAGGACTTCAATCATCACTATGAAAAGCCGAGAGCTCCCATTTAAGACAATAATTACTAAATGAAGGTAAAAAAATAAATGCTATGAGTCATGTATACCCTCCTGCTGTTTAAAGTTGAAACAGGAACTCATAAAATTTTGGCCAAAGAAAATAACATTGGCATAAATGATGTTTTTACACTTATGCCCTTGCATGAATGTCCTTCTGTAATATTCAGATTATAAAATCTTTGCAAGGGACTAAAGAACTCAGTGAATTCACAAATGTTCACAGTAATTCAAAACAGGTTGGTTTGTTGCATCTGTAGTAAAATCCTGTGGATTATTTGGGAATTATCCTCAGTTGATTGGAATCAGTCGATTAATCTAGCTATCCTTTCATTTTTATTCTCATCTCTCCTTTCAAAGGCCCTTGGCCAAGACCTAATAAACTCACACCACCCTAGCCTGCTAAGGATTCGTCTTTGGTTATGATGATTCAAAATTAGATTTTTTATTCTGTTACAAGTATGCATACTCTGGAGTCATTGATGGTCCCTAATGTGGTAATGAAGCACGCTATGCAGATCACACTTACTACTGTGAAATTATCTTTGTGTGATATGTCCATACAGCTTAATTTGTGGAACTCTTCTCTGCTTCATCTATCTTCTCTGCCTCGGTGATTTCATCACATATGAATGGTATTAAGTATCATTTATATTCTAAAAAGTTCAAAATTTACATCTCCATCCTAGAGCTTTCTCCTGAGCTCTGGATTTATTAATCCACCTGCCACCACTTTGATGTGAATCTAAAATATAGTATTTTTATAACTGAGCTTCTAATATTTCCCCCCAAAGTGCTCTACCTGTCACTTTCTCACTGTCAGTTGACCCCATCATTGAAGTTGTTCAGAGCAGAAACCTTGGGATTCTTTCGAACTCCTCTTCCCCACACATCTTACCTCCAAACTGCCAGGAAAATCTCTTGACTCTCCCATTGAAATGTACCCCAAATCGGACCATTGTTGCTAAACTTGTCCAAGTCACCCATTCCAAGGCTTGGTCTTCTACAGTTCCTTCCTACTGTATCCCTTAGCTCCTACCTCTTTCTACCAACAGTCCTTTTTCGACATAGCAGTCAGAGTGGACCTTTTAGTATCTAAATCCTACCATGTTACTTCTTTCAGAAAGCTGCATTACCTCTTCTTCATTTCACTCGAGGTAAAGCCAAGTCTTACAAAGGCTCACAGGACCCTCAGGATATGCCCTCTCTTAACTTCTGTCATATGTTTCCTTTTCCTCCTGATTTGCTCCAGGTAGGTCTTCTCTTAGGACCTTTCCTCTGGTTGTTGCCAATACCTGTTTGGAATCTCTTTTCCACAAATGTCCCTTTAGGATTAATCCTTTACCTCTTTAAATTCTTTGCTCAAATCTCATCTTCTCAATGAGACCCACTTTATTTGCCTATTAAATATTGCAACTTCCTCCATGATCAGCACGGCTAGTCTTCCTTTCCCTCATTTTCATGGCATTTTTTCATGGCATTTGTCTCTCTCTGAAATGCCATATAATCCACTTATTTATTGTATTATTTGTTATCTGTATCCTTTCTTCTAGGGCGTAATATTTTTGAAAGTAGTTAACTTTATCTGTTTCATTCACTTATGTGTCTAGGTAATTAAAACAGCACTTGGTATATGGTAGAGATTCAGTACTTATTTGATAAATAAATGAGTGAATAATTCTCTACAGCCTGGGACTCACAATAAAGTAAATATTTCTATCACAAATTCCATAGGTCATCTGACTTTATCACTGTCCAAATATTAAGCACCCTCCCCCTTCACCCCTCTACCTCAAGTAGATACTCATTGATGGAGAATAATTACAAATGAATATATATTTAGGATTAGACACTGGAAAGAGATTGACTATCTGGAGAAGTACTAGTTAGTACAGGAAGTCATCATGCCTACACACATATGGATATAATTTGAGTATCCTTGGGTCGGGTCCCTGACCAAAGTTACCTCCTGTTCCATTTAATAATTTCAAATATTGTATTTACTAATCTCTTTATTTCTATATAAACACACATTTATCACATGTTTCTCATATGCCATGTTCCAGGTTCTCTACTGACATACAGTGCCGCTTTTTGAGAAAGCTATCATTTAGCTATGTGACCCAATGGAGGAAAAAAATCAACATGAGTACCTACAATATGGCAGGTGCTTTGACATCTTGTTTACTCTTCACCACAAACCATGGAGATTTTATTTATTTTGCTTATTTTATGAGAGGAAAGTAAGGTACAGACAAGCAGCTAGTAAGCAGACCAGGGCACTGCCGTCTTAAATCAAACATCCTGACTCCTCAAGTCTCAGATATGCTCCACTACTATCCTGCCCATTCTACCACCAAATTCCTCTCTCCTTTTGGAATAATGTTGCAATAAAAAGTAACAAATGGTTACTCTGGTCTCCTGTCAACAACACTAACAATAAAAACTTTCCTGAAATGTGTTTGTTAACTCTTTGGTACTCTTGGGTTTACCACTATAATTAATCCCACATCCTCTAAGATAATTCACACTGAAATGAATATTATATCCTGAATCATTCAAAAACACATTGGAGAATGTGAAAGAAAACAATTATTACAGTACTTAAGATGGAAATAGATCTTCAAATTTTCGGACATAATTCTAAATACCAACCTGGCCTGAAGTGAGAAAAAGGAATCAAAGCCAAGCAAATTCGTGATCAAAACAGAAATCTACAATGGTTGTGTCAAAAGCAAGAGCAGTCGCGTATTCCTAACAAATAGCACACAATTTTCACAGAAATAATCATTAGATGGCACTCTTCAAATTTAAGTTATAGAAAGATAAATTATAAAGCTGGTTATCTTACCAGTTTCCAGAAACTTCTTTATTCATATGTGAATGACAGTGGATTCCTCCTCACTCTCCTGGGCGAAGTGAAAAACGATTGATTGCTGAATTTGAAAACATTTTAAAATGCTTACTAAGTACAGTACACTTTGTCTAAATAACAAATCCTCCATGCATTTTCTCTGAGTCTTATACACTGTCTTCTAAGGTTTAAGCAATTATTTTGTCCAGTCACTCAAATAATTATAGAGTATCTTTTAAACATTTCTTTTTTTAACTTTTTAACATTAACATAAACCTAAACTTTAAATCAAATGATACTAAATGTTAGAAAAATGTCTTATAATTTTTCCTATATTTTGCCAGTATTTTTTTTTACCAATTTTGACTATATGAGATGGTTGTATTAAGTAAGATTTTCTGGAATGATGGTTCAAAATAGTGATATGAGGCAGTCTTGGCTTCTTCCGACTGCTATGCGTTTACCAAACCCCATTTCCTTATCCTTTTCAATACCCAAATAGACTACATTTTCCATCCTCTCTGTTTTTTTAATGTTTGCTTATTTTTATTTTGGGAGAGAGGGACAGAGAGAGTGCAAGCAGGGGAGGGGCAGAGAGAGAGGGAGAGAGAGAGAGTCCCAAGTAGGCTCCATGCTGTCAGCGCAGAGCCCAATGCAGGGCTCGATCCCATGAACCATGAGATCATGACCTGAGCCAAAATCAAGAGTCAGATGCTCAACCAACTGAGCCACCCGAGTGCTCCTCCATTCTCCTTTACAGTCAGGTGAAACCATATAAATGGATGGGATGTGAACAGAAAAGTACTGTACATCATTCCCACACCTGTTCCATAAGAACTTCCCAGTAATCTTCCTTATTCTTTCTCTTTTCTCATCGGAGATCAGAGGACAAAAGTTCTGCTTCCTTAGCAGATGTTGAGTTACAAAAAAACAAAAACAAAAACAAAAACAAAAAAAAACAACAAGAGGATTATTCTGATTCCGATTTTAGGGTCAACACTTAGAAGAGCTGCCTAGTAGAATTACCACTCTGAGAACTTTTCTTAGGTAAGCCACTAAAATTTGGTGCTGTTTGTTACAGTAATTACCTTATCCTGATTATAATACTGTTATTTTAGTGGGAATAAAACTATCCAAACTCCTAAACTTAATCTCACCTGTTAGTTTGAAATAGAATTTTCTAAACCATCTTCTGGTTCCTATTATATTAACTTTATAAGTGTAAAATCGATCTGAAGATTTATTGACCTCTTGTTTTTAATTTTCCCAATTTTACTTTTTTCCTTCTTTTTCTACTAATTTTTTATATATTTTGAGGTATTTCTATAATGGTTTTCTGGGGTTGTATTACCTTATACATGTCTTCAGGAAAAAAAAAATTCTACTCTCTGTGGATCATTTTAATAGAATATACTTATTTATCACCTGAAAGTTTGGAAGAATTTACATTAAAGTCATCTTGCTCCAGTGTTTTTTTGTGGGGGTGAAGTGGTGGTTTTTGGCAACTATCTTAGTTTCTATCACGATTACTTGCTATTCAAATATTCTACCTCTGGTGAGTTTCAGACCTTTGTGATTCCCCTGAAAAGTATCCATTTTTGTAATTAAGACATTTATTTGTCAATTCCACTGTTTTTTTTCCCTTCAATTTTTGAATTCATGACTTGAAATTAAAAAAAAATTCCATGGCCAGATCTCAATGACATGTACAAGATCATTAAAAACAACATAGTCTAAAACTAAACTTGTTCAGACTTCTTTTTCCTAAATGAGACAATTATAAATAGCATTCCTTTGGACATTCCTCATAACAAGCTGACTCTTACACTCCTTGTCTCATCCCTCACTGTGAGGCAATAATAAACAGAACTTGAAATTTTTCCTGATCATTGGTGGAGGAGAAAACAACTAGAGTTACCTTTCACAAGGATAGGAGAGAATTGATGTTAATAGAGCAGTACTAAATCCGAAAATCAAATCTTCATCAACTGAGTACATGCTCAGCAAATATTTACCAAACAAGTAAATTAATGGTGCCTCAATCACTATTGCTCATATTCTCTTGGATGTTTCTTGGAGAAGAAAGTGGTTTCAGTTTGGTAAATTTTAAATTATATATTTTTTCTTGTTTTTAAATTTTTTAAATGTTTATTTATTTATTTATTTATTTTGAGAGAGAGAAAGAGACAGAGCATGAGCAGAGGAGGGGCAGAGAGAGGGAGAGGGAGACACAGAATCTGAAGCAGGCTTCAGGCTCTGACCTGTCAGCACAGAGCCCAATGCTGGGCTAGAAATCATGAACCATGAGATCATGACCTGAGCCAAAGTCAGACACTTAACCAACTGAGCCATCCAGGTGCCCTTTAAATTATATTTTAAGATGACAAAACATGGTTCGCATGGAATATGCAAGTTTATACAGTAGAAGATCAACTTACATGATTTTTGTCCATTTAATTTTGTCTCAAATGCTAGGATTTGTTAAATGAGAGTCTATTAGTTTAACCTTTTCCAATTACCAGTTGTGGTCTTCATATATTTATTGAACATTTTGTTATTCATTAAATATGGCTCTCAAAATATCTCCTTTGTAATAAAAACACCCTATTACAAGAAGTTGGGGATAGTCCAGTGGCCTAGGGAGAAAAAGTCCCCTAAACTTTGAAGCTAGTAATCCCTTCATGCACTTTAGAAAAGTAAAACCTCATTCAAACATAGTGTGGAAAATTAAATGATTAGAGATATCAACTTGAAGAATGAAGCACAAATCTTCAAAACTTTTTAGGGATACAACTTTTTTATTCACACTATTGGATCATTTAGCTCCTGTGACGTAAGCAGATGGTGACCATTTTATGTAGGGAAACCTAATATTTGTAGCAAATATTGGTAGAAATCTGTTGTTTCAAGATTTCTTACCAAGGACATGCTTTTGTAATACTTGAAACAAGTGTATAGATTCTGATTGAGATGCCAGTGGTGAAAACACAGTGGTTCCATGGATGCCTGTTAATTTACCATGTAGCCCCATTCCAACTCCTTTCATTACTACCCCTGAGCCTAAAGGTAGCAAATGCACCTTTTGACAAAATAGAGTGTGCTGAGACTGACTTTCCATGCACTGAGTAAAGACATGCTACCTTACTATTCATTATAAAAGGGAGGCAATTCTTGGGGGAGGAGCCAAGATGGCTGAACAGCATGGAAGTTTTTTGTGTGTCTCGTGTGCATGAAATACAGCCAGACCAACAATAAACCATCCTGCACACCTAGAAAACTGATCTGAGGGTTAACACAACAATCTTCACAACCTGAACCACAGAACTCAGCAGGTACGCAGTGTGGAGAGGTGACCTGGGGGATAGAGAAGCCACAGAGGGCAGGGAGCCACTTTTGCATGTGGAGAGAGGATGGAGATGGGGAGGGGGGAGAATATGGGAAAAGCACCCCCCGCCCCGCAAAAGCAGCTGGAGATAAAGTGGAAAAGTGGAAACAGCCGCAGGGACTGAACTAAAAAGGGAGAAAGGAGAAAGGAGAGGGTTTAAATTCCATTAAGACAACAAACAGGGGGAGCACAGAGTCTGAAACTCTGCAGCTCAATACGTGGCAGTGCTCTGGTGGGAAAAGTGAATCCCCAGAAGCAGAGTGGAGTCTGGGGTTCTTCAGGCCACATGGGGAGAGGCAGTTCCCCTGCTGGGAGGACACCTGGTAGAGGCTGTGTGGGTACCCCAAAGGCAAGTCCACAGTGGACCTGGGAGAACAACCACATTCGCTGGTAATGGAACAAGGTCCTTAAGGGTGAGCCTGGTGACAGATGTGTGCTGTGATTTTCCATAATCCCTGAAACGTTGCTGCTACATGGTCTCGTGAACTTTTTCTGGGGCGGGCTGGCAGCCAGCCGCAGTCTCTGGCAGCAGCACAGTCCTGCAAACGTTCCTGGTGTGGCTGGCACCCGGCCATTGCTCAGTGAGACCCTCCACAGAGGGGCGGAAAGGGTCAAAGCTGCAGTCCCTCAGAGGTAAGGGGTCAGCAAAAACAGCCACATCTGAGACAAAACTCAGGAGGGAGGTTCTGCCTGGGGCTTGGTCACGGACAGTATAAAAGCAGGGAGTGGATGGAAGCCCAAGACAAAGGACGGGTGCATGATCTGGGAGAACAGAGTTCCGATACGAGAGACTGGGTAGCCCTGTGACGCCATTTTCACCGCTCCCGTGCATGCGCATACACACCGACAAGGACCACCACAATCCACCTCAGTAAGCTAAGCAGTGCCATCTAGCAGAGAATGGAGCCGTTACACTGAGCCCCGCCCAAATGGGCCAACCTCGCTCTCCAGGAACACAAGTCTCACCATCTGCTTAGTTTATGGACTATAAAGTGGTTCATAGTTTGACTTCTAGGAGAAAAGAAAATAATTTCAGTAGTATTTCAGTCTGTTTGCTGGTCCATCTATTCAATTTTCTTTCTTTTTTTTCTTTTTTCTTTTTTTCTCTTTTTCGTTTCTTTTCTTTTTCTTGAATACAGTAAGACAAAAAATCCATTTTTATTTTCAGTTTTTATTAAAATATTTTTCTTTAATTTTTTTCTAATATATTTTTTACTTTTGTGTAAATTTTTTCAAATTCTATTTTACTTTGATTATTTCATTTTAGTTTACTTCAGTGTATTCATTTTTTCATTTGTTCAAATGATTTCCTTTTTTTTCCTTTATTTCTTTACTCTTTTTTCTCTAATCAAGCCCCTGTCAACACCCAGACCAAAACATACCTAGGATCCAGCATCATTTATTCAATTTTGTGTGTGTGTGTGTATTTATTTTTAATTTTTTAAATTTAAAAATTTTTTTTAATTTAATTTTTTTTATTTTAATTTTTTTTACCTCATTAACTTCTTTTCTTACTTCAAAATGATGAAATGAAGGAATTCACCCCAAAAGAAAGAGCAGGAAGAAAGGACAGCCAGAGACTTAACCAACACAGATACAAGCAAAATGTCTGAACCAGAATTTAGAATCACAATAATAAGAATACTAGCTAAAGTTTAAAATAGATTAGAATCCCTTTCTGTGGAGATAAAAGAAGTAAAAGCTAGTCAGGATGAAATAAAAAATGTTGTATCTGAGCTGCCATCACGAATGGATGCCATGGCGGCAAGGATGATTGAGGCAGAACAGAATCAGTAATATAGATGACAAATGTATGGAGAATAATGAAGCAGAAAAAAAGAAGAAGATTAAGGCAAAAGAGCACAATTTAAGAATTAGAGAAATCAGTGGCTCATTAAAAAGGAACAACATCAGAATCACAGGGGTCCCAGGAGAGGAAGAGAGAGAAATACGGGTAGAAGGGTTATCTGAGCAAATCATAGCGAAAAACTTTCTTAACCTGGAGAAATACACAGACACCAAAACCCAGGAAGCACACAGGACCCCCATTAGATTCAACAAAAACCAACCATCAACAAGGCATATCATAGTCAAATTCACAAAATACTCAGGCAAGGAGAGAATCATGAAAGCAACAAGGGAAAAAAAGTCCTTAACCAATAAGGGAAGACAGATCAGGTTTGCAGCAGACCTATCCACAGAAATTTGGCAGGCAAGAAATGAGTGGCAGGATATGTTCAGTGTGTTGAATCAGAAAAACACGCAGCCAAGAATTCTTTATCCAGTAAGGCTGTCATTCAAAATAGAAGGAGAGATAAAAAGTTTCCCAGACAAACAAAGGAGTTTGTCACCACTAAACCAGCCCTGCAAGAAATTTTAAGGGGGACTTTCCGAGGGGAGAAAAGATGACAAAAAACCAAAGAAACAAATTAAATAAAGACCAAAAGCAACAAAGACTAGAAAGGACCAGAGAACACCACTTTAGACCTAAAGACGCCTTCAGATTGAAAGTAAGGGGATGGAGAACCATCTATCATGCTAATGGTCAACAAAAGAAAGCCAGAGTAGCCATACTTATATCAGACAATCTAGACTTTAAAATAAAGACTGTATCAAAGATGAAGAAGGGCATTATATCATAATTAAGGGGTCTATCCACCAAGAAGACCTAACAATTGTAAACATTTATGTGCCAAGTGATAAAGCACACAAATATATAAATCAATCAATCACAAACATAAAGAAATTCATTGATAGTAATACCATAAAAGTAGGAGACTTCAACACCCCACTCACAGCAATGGACAGATCATCTAAGCAAAAAATCAACAAGGAAACAACGGCTTGAATGACACACTGGACCAGATGGACTTAACAGATATGTATATTCAGAACATTTCATCATAAAGCAGCAGAATATACATTCTTCTCCAGAGCACATGGAACGTTCTCCAGAATAGACCACATACTGGGACACAAATCACCCCTCAACAAGTACAAAAAGATTGAGATCATACCATGCATATTTTCAGACCACAATGCTATGAAACTCGAATCAACCACGAGAATAAAATTGTAAAGGTAACAAATAGTTGGAGACTAAAGAACATCCTACTAAAGAATGAATGGGCTAAACAAGAAGTTAAAGAGGAAAGTTCATGGAAGCCAATGATAATGATAACACCACAACCCAAAACCTCAGGGACACAGCAAAGATGGTCATAAGAGGAAAGTATATAGCAATCCAGGCCTTCATAAAGAAGGAAGAAAGATCTCAGATACACAACCTAACCTTATGCCTTAAGGAGCTGGAAAAAGATCAGCAAATAAACCCCAAAACCAGCAGAAGACAAGAAATAATAAAGATTAGAGCTATCGGAAAGGTAATGCTATCGAAACCAACCAACCAACAACCAACCAAACAAACAAAAAAACCCAGTAGAACAGATCAATGAAACCAGAAGCTGGTTCTTTGAAAGAATTAACAAAATTGATAAACCACTAGCCAGTCTGATCAAAAAGAAAAAGGAAAGGACACAAATAAATAAAATCAACAATGAATGAGGAGAGATCACAACCAACACAGAAGAAATAAAAACAATAATAAGAGAATATTATGGGCAAGTATATTCCAATAAAATGGGAAATCTGGAAGAAATGGACAAATTCCTAGAAACATATACACCACCAAAGCTGAAACAGGAAGAAATAGAAAATCTTAACAGACCCATAACCAGTAAAGAAACAGAATTAGTAATCAAAAATCTGCCAAAAAACGAGTCCAGGGCCAGATGGTTTTCCAGGGGAATTCTACCAAATATTTAAGGAAGAGTTAACACCTATTCTCTTGAAGCTGTTCCAAAAAAATAGAAATGGAAGGAAAACTTCCAAACTCTTTTCATGAAGCCAGCATTACCTTGATTCCAAAACCAGACGGAGACCCCACTAAAAAGGAGACCTATAGACCAATTTCCCTGATGAACATGGATGCAAAAATCCTCAACAAGATACTTTCCAACCGGTTCCAACAATACATTAAAAAAATTATTCACCACGACCAATTGGGATTTATACCTGTGATGCAGGGCTGGTTCAATATCCACAAAACAATCAATGTGATTCATCACATCAATAAAAGAAAGGACAAGAACCACATGATCCTCTCAATAGATGCAGAGAAAGCATTTGACAAAATACAGCATCCTTTCTTGATAAAAACCCTCAAGAAGTAGGGATAGAAGGATCATATCTCAAGATCATAAAAGCCATATACAAAAGACCCAACACTAATATCATCCTCAATGGGGAAAAACTGAGAGCTTTCCCCCTAAGGTCAGGAACAAGACAGGGATGTCCACTCTCGCCACTGTTATTCAACATAGTATTGGAAGACAGCCTCTGCAATCCGACAACACAAAGAAATAAAAGACATGCAAATCATCCAGAAGGAGATGAAACTTTCACTCTTTGCAGATGACATGATACTCTACATGGTAAACTCAAAAGATTCCACCAAAAAACTGCTAGAACGATTCATGAATTCAGCAAAGTTGCAGGATATAAAATCAATGCACAGAAATCGGTTGCATTCCTATACACCAACAATGAAGTAACAGAAAGAGAAATCAAGGAATTGATCCCATTTACAATTGCACCAAAAACCATAAAATACCTCGGAATAAATCTACCCAAAGAGGTGAAAAATCTGTACTCTGAAGACTATAGAAAGCTTATGAAAGAAATTGAAAAAAGACGCAAAAAAATGGAAACAGATTCCATGCTCCTGGACAGGAAGAACAAATATTGTTAAAATGTCAATACTACCCAAAGCAATCTACATATTCAATGTAATCCCTATCAAAATGACACCAACATTCTTCACAGAGCTAGAACAAATTATCCTAAAATTTGTGTGGAAGCAGAAAAGACCCCGAATAGCCAAAGCAATCTTGAAAAAGAAAACCAAAACAGGAGGCATCACAATCCCGGACTTCAAGCTATACTACAAAGCTGTAATCATCATGACAGTATGGTACTGGCATAAAAACAGACACTCAGATCAATGGAACAGAATAGAGAACCCAGAAATGGACCCACAAACGTATGGCCAACTAATCTTTGACAAAGCGGGAAAGAATATCCAATGGAATAGACAGTCTCTTCAGCAAGTGGTGCTGGGAAAAATGGACAGCGACAAGCAGAAGAATGAACCTGGACCACTTTCTTACACCATACACAAAAATAAACTCAAAATGGATGAAAGACCTCAATGTAATACAGGAAGCCATCAAAATCATCAAGGAGAAAGCAGGCAAAAATCTCTTTGATCTGGGCTGCAGCAACTTCTTACTCAACACATCTCTGGAGGCAAGGGAAGCAAAGGCAAAAACGAACTACTGGGACCTCATCAAAATAAAAAGCTTCTGTACAGAGAAGGAAACAATCAGCAAAACCAAAAGGCAGCCAACAGAATGGGAGAAGATATTTGCAAATGACATACCAGATAAAGGGTTAGTATCCAAAATCTACAAAGAATTTATCAAACTCAACACCTGAAAAACCAAATGAAGAAAGGGGCAAAGTGAAGAATGGGCAAAAGACATGAATAGACACTTCCCCAAAGAAGACATCCAGATGGCCAACCGACACATGAAAAAATGCTCAACATCACTCATCATCAGGGAAATACAAATCAAAACCACAATGAGATACCACCTTACCCCTGTCAGAATGCCTCACAGAATGCCTGACAACTCAGTCAACAACAGATGTTGGCGAAGATACAGAGAAAGAGGATCTCTTTTGCATTGTTGGTGGGAATGCAAGCTGGTGCAGCCACTCTGGAAAACAGTATGGAGGTTCCTCAAAAAACTAAAAATAGAACTACCCTACAACCCAGCAATTGCACTACTAGGTATTTATCCAAAGGATACAGGTATGCTGTTTCGAAAGGACACATGTACCCCAATGTTTATAGCAGCACTAACAACAATAGCCAAAGTATGGAAAAAGCCCAAATGTCCCTCAACAGATGAATGGATAAAGAAAATGTGGTATATATACAATGGAAATGGAGTCTTATTCAGCAATCAAAAAGAATGAAATATTGCCATTTGCAACTACATAGATAGAACTGGAGGTTATTATGCTAAGCGAAATTAGTCAGAGAAAGACAAATATCATATGACTTCACTCATATGAAGATTTTAAGACACAGAACAGATGAACATAAGGAAGGGAAGCAAAAATAATATAAAAACAGGGAGGGGGACAAAACATAAGAGACTCTTAAATATGGAGAACAAACAGGGGGTTACTGGAGGGGTTGTGGGAGGGGGGATGGGCTAAATGGGTAAAGGGCATTAAGAAATCTACTCCTGAAATCATTGTTGCACTATATGCTACCTAATTTGGATGTAAATTAAAAAAATAAAATTAAAATAAAAAATACAGGGGAGGCAATTCTTTCACAGGGTCAAAGGGTTCTTTCTCCTTTCTTTATTCATGAAGAGAAAGAGACAGAAGGAATAAGCCTCCTTACCCATACATAAGTTAGTGTCCATTTTTAATATATGGTTCAGTAATGGCAAGATAGCACTCAGGCCCTGTCTTGCTGGAATTATATTCAACATATTTCCTACTATAAATTTCTTGCTGCTTCTTTCAGAAAGTTAAAGCCTCACTGTAGTGGTTGCCTGTATATTCATGGATCTAATTCTGTATTTCAAAACTCTTAAGCTTTCCCTAAATGCACATGTTCCCAAAACAATTCCTGAAAGTGACGATTAATTTAGGAAAAGACAACAAAGAGGTTTGGGAAATACGTGTTCTTTGAAGTAATGTAATGCTAAGACAACTGTGTAAGACAGTATATGATCTTTACTTGTAGCTGTGGGTGTTTGCACAATGAGTAAAAGACATTGCGATCTGTATATATACTGATTGTGAGTGAAAAAGAAATATACAGATTCTTTGCTAGTATTCAATAATAGATAAGTACATCTAAGTGCAGGATTCATTAGTGTACTTAGAAATTAAAACTATGTTATAATTTCCTTGAGGTTCATAATGTATAGAGACTTCTGAAATTCATTTACTCTTTATTTCTTTTTCTTTCTTTCGGAAGCATTGGAATAAATTCTTGCAGAAGCTTTTCTTTTGTTACATCTTTTCAGATAAAGTTAGGGTTTAAAAGTCTCTTGAAAAAAGACACTCATAGAAGTAGAAAGTAGAATGGTGCTTATCAGGGCTGGTGGGAATGAAGGAAATGGAGAGATATTGGTCAAAGTGTACAAAGTTGCAATTATGTAGAATGGATAAGTCTAGAGATCTAATGTGAAGGCATGGTAACTATGCTTAATTATTCTGTTTTGAACACCAGATAATGTGAAGAGAGTGGGTTTCAGATATACTCATCACATACAATAAGTGGTAACTATGTGAAGAGATAATATTAGGTTAACTAGCTTGATGTGGTAATTGTTTTCACTATGTGTCTGTATAACAAGTCATCATGTTGTACACTTTTGATACATAAATTTTTTATTATAATAGATAAGGATATAAAAACACATATAAAACTTTTTAAATAAAAATCTGTTGAGAATTGACTGGCTAAAATTGACTTGGAGTCTACACCAGCAACTAAAATTTTCCTTTGTTCTAAGTTAAATGTAGAACTCCTAATTTCACATATTAATTACAAAGGGGTATGTATTTGGAAAATAATTGTTTCTAAAACCTCTTTCTTTGCTTTTCTAAGATTTTGGTGACAGCTGAAAACACAGGTCCTGTTGGGGCACTCTCTCTTCTGTGAACAGTTAGCTTTCAGACGTAGCTAGCCATGGCACCTCTCTTTTTGTTGATTTCCTCAGGTCTGGATTCAAAAGATCAATGGCTTCGCTAATTCTTGGCTAAAAGGCAGTCATTATGAAGTAGTTTTAGATTTACAGAAAAATTTCCAAGATCGTAGATACAATACCCATTTACCCTCCACTCAGCTTCCCTTAGTGGGGACGATTATACACAACCAGGGCACATTTGTCAAAACTAAAAAATCATCATTGGTACAATACTATTAACTAAACTACAGATTTTATTTGAATGATGCCAGTTTTCCTCTAATGTCCTTTTTTCTGTCCTAGGATCTTATCCAAGGCATCATGTTCCCTTTATTCACTTTATCTCCTTAGTCTCCTATGATCTGTGACAGTTTCTGTTTTTTCTTGTTTTCTTGTGATTTTGAGAGTTTCAAAGAGTGCTGGTTAAGTAGTTTGCAGGGTGTGTCCGTATTTGGGTTTGTCTCATGTTTTCTCAAGTATTAATTTTGTTGCTCAAATTGTCCTAGTTTTGGCAATTTGCACCTCTTTTGGGTTGGCTCCTGTGTTCTTCTGACATTCTTCTTCTATATTTTGTTGTTTGTTGTTGTTGTTGTTGTTGTTGTTGTTGTTGTTGTTTTGAGGAAAATCCTTCCTTACTTTCTGGCAAAATGAATGCTCCAAGTTCATCTTTCATTTACCATGCCCCAGCCTTTGATATGGTATTTTTCCAAGAAGCTCTGGTTCTTTTCATTGGATAATATTATTTATAAAACAAGATATATGATTAAAGATCTTTTTAAAATAAACATTTTACAACATGTTTCACCACAGTTACACTACATCAGACATTCACTTTGATCTCCCTAGGGATCACTGTTTTTGCAGTGAACCAAATAATACAGATGAGCGTCAAGTTTGAATTGACTCTACCCTTAGACATAGTGGAATTGGACTTCGGACTCAATTGTGGTTTCTTACTGGAGTAAAGATCATGAAAATCCAGCAGTAGTATTCAGAACTAACATCTGCAGTGTGATTGTTGGTCATCTCCAAAGCCTTATGCAGGTTTCACCCAAAGAGGAGAAATTTTTTAATCATACAAAATGTTATGTTCTTTTTTTTTTAAGTTTGTTTATTTATTTTGGAAGAAAGAGAGAGAGTGCAGGGGAGGGGCAGAAAGATAGGCAGAAAGAGAATCTCAAGTAGGCTCCACACTGTCAACACAAAGCCCGATATGGGGTTCAAATCCACAAATCATGAAATCATGAGATCATGACCTGAGCCAAAATCAAGAGTCAGATGTTTAACCAACTGAGCCATCCAGGTATCCCCCCACAAGCTACCTTTATAAATACTTTGCCTGATGGTAAAAATGTCATTCTTGTTGGAGATAGAATTGCTACATTTTATGACTTGGTATCATTTTTTTTTTCACTGTTTCTGTTAACTTGGGTGGTCCCCTTCTATTCTTTCAAAGACTTAACTTTTGAATGTGAAATAAGACTTTACCCATCATGTTGACTCTACCCTCCATCTAAGCATTACGTCAAATATTTGGTTTTATTGCTTCATGTGATTGCTTATTTGAACAAATCATTTACTAAGGCTTTAGAGGCACAAATAACTAAAACTCAGATATGTCTTATCCATTCAGTTTTATAAGAAATGATTAATGGTGATCAAAATAGCTCAGGAATAAATTACTGTTTCAGTGGTTCTTCATCTTTTTTGGATCACAGGATCCTTTGAGAATTAAAACCACAGATGATCTTTGAAGAAAAATGTATAATTCTGCATATGTAACTTTTGGATCATTGGACCCCCAACTTCAGCATAATGGGATCCTACATACTATTTACTTATAAATCCTTATTATTCCCCCTGCCCCACCTCCCTTATTAAGCATTCTCTTGAGGTCTTTTCTTCTCTTTGCTTAGTTTAAGTAGTTGAACAATGTCAGGAACAGATGTTTCTGTTGTATCCCAGTTGCTGGGATGTAAAAATCACATAGTCTGGCGTAGGGTTGGGAGGGAACACTCTTTCTCAATAATGTAACTATTTTCTTTTGGAATTCATTGTGAAAGCTTTTCTGCTTGAGTGTCCAGTTCTTTTTCAATTTTCTATGGTTTGGATTATTGTGTGAAGCAAGAATAAAATTCATTAACAGGAACTCTGGGAAGGAAAAAGTTTAAGACTCAGTTGTTTAAAGATCTGACAAACTAGGAGTTTCATTTGTTTGTTTTAATTAGACCTAGCTTTAAATTTTTTTTAAATTCTAAACCCAAAACAAATATTGTAGAATTTAGATCCTCATAGTTCTTCACACAGTTAGTTGAACTTTAAGAAGAAAATGCATCTTTACTAGGGGTGGAGAATCTTCTTGCTTGCAAAGATTATACATAGGCACCACTAAATACAGAACTGGATACAATCTTTCTACTAGATACAACACTTCTACAATCTTTGCTGAAGTGAACAAATGCTTCACTTGCAGAGACAGAAAAATATTTATTCCTTTCCACTTAATTAAAAAGCAATATTATTAAACTAGAAAAAATAATAAAATAAAATAAATAAAATAAACATTTTATTTAAAAACAGTTTTAGATATAAAAAATTGTGAAGATAGTAAGAGCTCTCAGATACCTCGTGTTACTAACATCTTATATTGAGGAGGTATGTTTGTTACAATCAATGAATACATACTGATACATCATTAATAACTAAAACTTACACTTAACTCAGATTTTCTGAGTTTTTACCTAATGTCTTTTTCTGTTACAAAATTCTGTCTGGGATATCATGTTACAGTTAGCATCATGTCTTCTTAGGCTTCTACTTAGGCTGTGACCATTCCTCAGACTTTCCTTATCTGCAACTACCTTGACAGACATGAGGAGTAGTGGTCAGATCTTTTGTAGAATGTCTTTAATTAAGATTTTTCTGGTGTTTCTCATGATTACACAGGGTAATTGTGATTTAGAGAGGAAGGTCACTGAGGTAGAGTACCACTCTCATCACATTATATCAAAGGTGCACACTCTCAATATGATTTATCATTATAAATATTGACCTTGATCACCTGATTGAAGTAGTATTTGTCAGGTTTCTCCACTGTATAAAGTTACTCTTTCTATGTTTCTTTCCATTCTGCACACTTCAAAGATAGTCACTGTGCACAAGTCCATACTTAAGAGTAAGGAGTTATGCTCCCCTCTTTGAGGGCAGATTATCTACTCAGAATTTTTCTGCTAGAGAGGTTGTTCTTCACCATTTATTTTTTTAAGCAGTAATATCAGTACGGACTCATGAATACTTACTTCATGTTATATTTATATCTATACCCTAGTGATATCTGGATCTACTTTACCTTCTTGCTCAAATGTTTTGATTTTGCAATAAGATACCTAGGAGTGAACCTAACCAAAGAGGTGAAGACCTGTACTCTGAAAACTACTGATGAAAGAAAATGAAGATGACACAAAGAAATGGAAAGACAGCCCATGCTCATGCACTGGAAGAAAAAATATTATTAAAATGTCTATACTACCAAAAGCAATCTACACATTTAATGCAAGCCCTATCAAATACCAATAGCATTTTTTCATGGAGCTAGAACAAACAATCCTAAAATTTGTATGGAGCCACAAAAGACCCCAAAAGGCCAAAGTAATATTGAAAAAGAAAACCAAAACTGGAGGCATCACAATTCTGGACGTCAAGTCATGTTAAAAACTACAGGGATCAAAACAGTATGGTACTGTTACAAAAATAGACACAGAGATCAATGGAACAGAATAGAAAACCCAGAAATGAACTATAACTAAATGTTCAGTTAATCTTTGACAAAGCAGGAAAGACTATCCAATGGGAAAAAGAATGTCTCTTCTCCAGTACATGGTGTTGGGAAAGTGGACAGCAACATGCAAAAGAATGAAACTGGAATACTTTATTACACCATATGCTAAAATAAACTCAAAATGGTTTAAATACCTAAATGTGAGACAGGAAACCATAAAAATACTAGAGGAGAACACAGGCAGTAACCTCTTTGACATCTGCCATATAACTTCTTTCTAGATATGTCTCCTGAGGCAAGGGAAACAAAAACAAAAATAAACTATTGGGACTTCATCAAAATAAAAAGCTTCTGCACGGTGAAGGGAACAATCAACAAAACTAAAAGGCAACCTTAGGAATGGGATAAGATACTTGCAAATGACATATTTGATAAAGGGTTAGTATCCAAAATATATAAAGAAAAATGGGTCGAAGTCATGCATAGACATTTTCCAAAGAAGACATAGATGGCTAATGGACATGCGAAAATATGCTCAACATCACTCATCATCAAGGAAATACAAATCAAAACTATAATGAGATATCACTTCACACCTCTCAGAATGGCTAAAACCAACAACACAAGAAACAACAGGTGTTAGTGAGGATATGGAGAAAGAGGAACCCTCTTGCACTATTGGTGGGAGTGCACACAGGTGCAGCCACTCTGGAAAACAATATGGAGCATCCTCAAAAAGTTAAATATAGAACTACCCAATGATTCAGAAATTGCAATGCTAGGTATTTACCAAAGGATACAAAAGTACTAACTCAAAGTGATTCATGGACCCCGATGTTTATAGCAGCATTATCTACAATAGCCAAATTATGGAAACAGCCCAAGTGCCCATCAACTGATGAATGGATAAAAAAGAAAAGAAAATGTGGTACACACACAACTGAATATTATTCCATCATAAAAAAGAATGAAATCTTGCTGTTTGCAACAACATGAATAGAGCTAGAGAGTATTATACTAAGTGAAATAAGTCAGAGAAAGAGAAATACCATATAATTTCACTCATATATGGAATTTAAGAAAAGAAAACAAATATACAAAGAGAAAAAAAAAGAGACTGGGAGGCAAACCAAGAAACAGACTCTTAACTACAGAGAATAAACTGATGGTTACCAGTGGGGAGGTGGGTGGTGAGATGGGTAAAATAGATGAAGGGGATTAAGGAGTACACTTGTGATGAGCACCAGGTGTTGTACAGAATTGTTAAATCACTATGTTGTACACCTGAAACTAATATTACACTGCAATATTAAGTAAAAACTTTAAATAAAGTAAAATAAAAAATTGTCTTTATTTTGGACAAGAAAAAAAATTGGCAATTTCAGTGAATGATGTCATATAGATGAATGATGACATTCAGAGTTTTAAAATAAGTCCCTTGGAATGAATTATTCTCAGTGATAATTAGCCACTATTGATTCTCTCTTGCTATAAGTCAGGCACTGTAGAAGATACTTTAAACATATTTTTAATCCTAAAAACACTAGATGGGCCCAGTTTACTCATCTCTAATATTTCATGTTCATGTACAGACAGGTTGACCCTGCTACATGAGACATGTTTCAAAACATGTCTCAAAACACTAGGTTTTATAGATTTCTTTATATGAAACCAAACTGATATCTGGGAATTTCACATAATCCTTTTCAGTAATATTGTCAAGTTTTTAGTTTTGAAGTTAATAAACTAAAAGTTTATGTAAGTTATCATGCCATGATTATCTATATCAAATATAAGCATTTTCAAATTAAATATAATAGAAATAAAAATTAATTTTAACTGTAGAAAAATGTGAAATAGTGTAACAATTCACTAGCCCAACCTGTAGGACCATCCTCCACAACAAAGAATTTTTCCTGATCATGCATATCTTTCAAATATCTTGTTAGACTTTAACATAAATGAAAAATGTATTTTTGATTACATGAGCTAGAATCTTTCTTTTTGATAAAAACAGAATACTTGGGGCGCCTGGGTGGCTCAGTCGGTTAAGTGTCCGACTTCAGCCAGGTCACGATCTCGCGGTCCGTGAGTTCGAGCCCTGCGTCAGGCTCTGGGCTGATGGCTCGGAGCCTGGAGCCTGTTTCCGATTCTGTGTCTCCCTCTCTCTCTGCCCCTCCCCCGTTCATGCTCTGTCTCTCTCTGTCCCAAAAATAAATAAAAAAACGTTGAAAAAAAAAATTAAAAAAAACAGAATACTTGGGATGCCTGGGTGGCTTAGTCAGTTAAGTGTCTGACTCTTAGTTTCAGCTCAGGTCATGATCTCACAGATTCATGGGTTCAAGCCCTGCATCAGTCTCTGTGTAGTGGGTGCAGAGCCTTCTTGAGATTCTCTCTCTCCCTCTCTCTGCCTCTCCCCCGCTCGCACCGTCTGTGTCTCTCTCAAAATAAATAAACTTAAAAAAAAAGAATATTTTTGTTTGGTTTTACTATACTCTGAGTTTTCTGGAGATGCAACTACTATGTCAAATGGGGGAGGGCTTTGTTCAGAATTTAAGGAAGACTTGTTTACCTTTTTACCATGTTTTTATATGAATTGATAGCTTGTTCCTTTTTATTGCTGATAAGTATTCCACAGAATCTGATTTTTTAACTTATGTAATGATTAAAAAATAAATATGGCGTTTTCATTATAACAACTATCAGAAATAGGAGGAAAATAATTTATAATAAAACTATGCATTTGTATTGTTAAAATCCTAGTTGAGTGCACTGGGAGACAAAATGATGATTGTTGGACATATTTATAATAAAACACTTGGAATGAAGAGAATAAAGACAACCAGAAGAAAGAGGAAAGTGTTAGCAGAAATAATAACAAACCAGAGTAAATTTGTGTGTAATAAGAAAAAGGTGAAAATAACCATAATTGAAGTAAGTATATTATGCCAAAAAATTACTGACTGTTGAAGGGAAGAAATAAGGGAAGTATTTACAAATAAACTGGACTTTATTTTTAAATGTAGCATCTAACTGATGTTACGTTATGGGACAGGCTTTTGATAAATAGAATAGAAAATGTTTCTCCCATTTAAAACCACATCATATATCTAGGCAACCAACCATGCAGTCTCTATTTCTTAAAAGTAACCTAAACACTATCCTTCAATATTTTGTAGGAAGTAGCCCCTAGATTGGAACAACGATAAAATAATGAAGATTCTATACCAAAGTGATATTTCAAGCCCCTGTGGACCATGTAAGATAACATTTAAAAAGGATAAACAACACGTGAAAGGTACAGCACAGGGAATATGGTCAATGGTATGGGAACAGACAATGGTGACAGATGGTAGCCACACTGTGGGGGAGCACAGCACAACATGTAGACTTGTTCCATCACTATGTCATTTTTATTTCTCCTTGTCCCTCTCTCTCTGTCCCTTTCTCTCCCTCTCTTTCTTTTTCTTAAGAAACAAAGCCACAAACAGTGGTACATTCTTAACCCAAGCTTAAAAGACAAATTAACATGTAGATGTAGTAAATGTAGCTGATTGAAGAAATTGTTATTGTGGCACCTGGAAGGAGAGACATGTTTTATTTACAAAAATACTTTGAGAATCCACTTTGAATAAGAACATTCATGGTTGTCTAGTATCCTAGCCAATGACCACACCGGACCCAGGAACATCTTCCCCACCCCAAACAAACCATGAAACTAAATAATTCCCCAAACCCAAAACCCTAACACATTTCAAGAATGGTCCTCTAGAGGGCACCAGCCTTCTCACTGCTTTAGAACAAGGTTGGGGAAGACAGGAGTTTTCCAAAATGAGACATCACTGCTATTAGAAGTTCTTCATTCTCCCGACAATCACTTTGATCATCTTTATTTTTCCCATGGTCTTCTGCTATGTTGCATGGCTTTCACTTATTGCTCTCCCGCTCCCCAACTATTACACAGCACGCAGCACACTTCTAATCTGGTGCTACTTTGCAAACTATATCCACAGGGCTACAGCTTTCCCTAGTCCAAAGGTCCCCCTCAAGATATTTCCCTGAGTGACTCTTCCTTCTTGATAACAAATGGTAAAGTAAAAGAATTTCTCTTTTCTACTACATTACATGTCTATTAGACTTTTTACTCACTAGTAAAAATAAATAAGTCTCCATCATTTACAGCTGCGATTCTCTAAAAAAAAAATTTACAAATTCCAAATCAGTGATTTACAAATTGACTTTAGACACAATCCATTCACAAAGGAATGACTCTCAGATATAACCAAGAATCAAACAAGACAGAGGAAGAAAAGAATAACAAAGCTCATTTTCATCATTTATTCCAAAGTGGTTTATTCCTTTGGTTGTAACATGTTCTGTCACATTACCCCATTCCCTAAATCTGCCCTACTAAGCAAGAGGCAAAATCAAATAAATAAATCCTTAGGGGAAAGTGAATGTTGATAACATGCTCTTTTGGACCTCTTTATAAAGGAGCAGAAAAACATATTTTTGTTTCAGTGGGTTCCTCTCTCATCTACCCCACTTCAATATAGTGTTTACCACGCCTCTCTAATTTCAATCTGAATCATAATAATATGCACGATATACTCCATTTCTACTTCAGCAGCATACTTCACTCAATCACTTTATTGATTGATTCATTGAGACAGCATGAGCAGGGGAGGGGCAGAGAGAGGGAGAGAGAGAATCCCAAGCAGGCTCTGTGCAACGCAGAGCCTGATGGATGGCTCTAGCCCATGAACCATGAGATCATGACCTGAGCCGAAATCAGGAGTCGGATGCTTAACTGACTGAGCCACCCAGGCACCCTCAAGTGTTTTTAGGATAAAAAATGTTCACTGCTTACAAAGGTCAAGAAAATTAACGTTAGCCCTCAGAAATCCTATTTTAAAGCTACCTTCTGCAGGCTCAGTGTGGGGTCTCTATCACTCAGTTGTAATTTATTTTAAATAATGTACAGTAACATTTATTTCTTTGAACGATTGAAACCACTGCAAACCAAGTGCCACACATTTAATATTTTGTTTGAAATATCTTGCTTTACCAGAAGAGGGAGCAACTTCTCTAGTCTCTGCTTGATCTGTCTACTTCTCTATAATTGTATCAGCATAAAACATTTGAAAGCTAGCTACAGTTTTATGTGATCCTGTTTTGGCACTCAAATGTTAATCTGTATTTAAATAAAAGGTAAGAAAAGTTAGAGTTTCTAAATTGTATTAAGAAACTGCAATAAATTTTGAGGAACAAATCATTTTGTAATTACCTTCCTTTTCTGAAGAAATTAAATGAGCTATTGGCACAGTTAGGATGTAATCACAGAGAAAGAGAATGCCAAAAGATAGTTTAATGACCTCGAGGTAGTTATTGCTATTCATCTTTCTTCCATTACACTGATGTCATTTTTACTATTTAGCCATTAGCAGATTAAGTGGTGTAAGATAATGCTTTTGATCTTTTACTTCTTGTTTTTATAATATCTTAATAAACATAATATGTGGAAATGGATTAATGGCCAATATAAAATTATTTTAGACTAACCACTTGAAGGTTGGAGGAAAGGGATAATATCAGATATACATTTTCATTTGTTTTCACTTTTTAAAAAATGTTTATTTTTGAGACAGAGAGAGAGCATGAGCAGGGTAGGGGCAGAGAGAGAGGGAGCCAGAAGATCTGAGCTGGGCTCTGCACTGAAAGCAGTGAGCAGACGCTGGGCTCAACCTATGAACCACGAGATCATGACCTGAGCCGAAGTCAGACGCCTAACCGACTGAGCCGCCCAAGAGCCCCTCCACTTTTTATTACCAATTATAATATAGAACACATTATCTTAGATGATCTTGTCCAAAAATGTGTCAAAATTATTTTTCAATTTATATGATGAGGAAAATATTTATTTCAGCCTGGTTTGCCTTGTGCCTAAACTGTTGTTCATGATAGATAAAATGCTTTTGAGATGGTTACATATCTCTGTATATGTCCTTTAAATAACAAATCACCTGAATGTATTAAGTATTAGAATTATGGTAATATATGAAATATAGAATCATGAACATACAGGTGTAATATAAAATGCACCTGTTATATTTAAATACAGAACTGATTTTTTCAGAGGCTACATTCAGAGAAGGTAAATTTTGGTGACTCTTTATGGTAGACATGTTATGAACCTGAGGCCTGTGAGTCAGAAGAATTAATATGCCCTTCATAGCTGGTTACCTTACCCCTTCATAGCTGGTTACCTTACTTTTCTGCCAACAAGAACCAAGAGCCTTGCCATATTCTTGAATCTGTTCTTCAGTGTCTCTCTTGAGCAAAAAGGCACTCTTCAACTCATTCGGCTTTGGGAGAGAGCCTTGGGAAGAGTGGATGCAATCCAAGGGTGTTACTGGAATTAGGGCTTCACAGGGCCAAGGTTAGTGTGAGCATGGTTGCAGTTTGGTTTTAAGGGTTTTCTTTTTCTTTCTTTCTTTCTTTCTTTCTTTCTTTCTTTCTTTCTTTCTCTCTTCTTCTTATCCTTCTCCTTCTCCTTCTTTTTTTTTTTTTAAGTTGCTTTGTGAAGCTGTCCCCAGTTGAACCTCCGGTTCCCTCTTCCTCATGGCCTAGATGGAAAGGCAAAAGAGAGTTGCCTTTCATATCGAGCTCTATTTTCCTTTATGCCAAATGTGCCTGCTGGTTATAATAACATGTATGTTATGTCACTCAACTGTGGTAACCTAGGTGGACAGTGACTCTGTAAACTACCAAGGTCCCATGTAGCACATGGAAGGAAACATTAATGGTGATCCAATAGGCAATCGAATTCACATGTGTTACATTCATATCTCTCCTTCAGTGTATACAGGGTGGTAACACAGAGCCTTATTAGTGCCAGTCAGACCTTCCTAGCTAGTGTGTTGAAGCATCCTTCCATCCATTATCATGGAGTAATCAAATTCTCTCCAAAGATAACAAAAGCCATTTCTGTCAGGCTAAGTTATTTTAAACATCAATGAAATGGGATTTTGATGTTAATTTCTTTAACAGTGGAAGAGCATGAGCTTTGGCAGGAAGATGGTGTTCTTTTCTACAATTTCCACTGGAGAGAAGACTTGGAAGTTCTGGCCAGTTTTCAGGGAGGATTTACAACTAAGATTACTGCACTGCCAATAGGAACTAACAGGACAGGGAGGGTTGTGCCTCCTTCTCCTAACCCTTTGTTACCAACTTAGTGACTGCTCTCCCTTGGTGTATCTTGGTATGCAGAGGACAAACTGAATACAGACGGATTAACTGAAGCTGATGAAGATCAAGCTTCAGAGTCCGTCCCCGTTCCCTGCAGGGGCCGTCGCAGACTCTCAAGAAAGGCAATGGTAATATGTTCGCATGTATTATGTTTTTGTACAATTTGCAAAATATTGTATTTTGATCATAGCTTGTTTAGAACTCTCCTTCATCACACATTTTCTCATGTGGGGTGATGTTAAAGTGTTCCCAGGGATTGTTGGGAAAACAGGAGTTGAGTCGGGCAGTTATCCATCTAGTTTAGAATAGGCAGAATATATTCATGTGGTCCACAGTCTCTTCTAGATACAGCTAAGTTATTACCAGCTGTCTGCAGTAGAAATGGCTTCTTTGTGGGGCGTCTGGGTAGCTCAGTCGGTTAAGCGTCAGACTTCGGCTCAGGTCATGATCTTGTGGTACATGAGTCTGAGCCCTGCGACAGGCTCTGTGCTGACAGCTCCGAGCCTGGAGCATGCTTTGGATTCTATGTCTCCCTCTCTCTCTGCCCCATCCCCACTCATGCTCTGTCTCTCTCTCTCTCTCAAAAATAAGTAAACATTTAAAAAAAAAAGGCTTCTTTGATCAACCATGCTGGAAGAAAGACTAAATTTCTATTATCTCTTTAGAAAATATTACAGGACATGAAACTAATGTAATATTGTATATCAGCTATATCTTAATGAAAAAAGAAAATATTACCTGACTGTTGTCATATGAAGAGGCAATCAAAGACTATGCATCCAAAGACTAAGAGATTATATGTTATAGAAGAATTTCATGTGGTAACTGATAAATATATTATATTCCTTTTCTAATTTTGTGATATTAGTGTGGTTTGTTGGCTTTTTTACATTTGCATTTTGCTGTGAATTCTAATTTATTTTCTTATTTTCTTTATTTTTTAAATGTTTATTTATTTTGAGACAGAGAGAGAGTGAGTGCAAGAGTGGGGGAGAGGGAGGGAGAGAAAGAATCCCGAGCAGGCTCTGCACTGTTAGCACAGAGCCAAACATGGGCCTCAATCTCATGACCTGAGCTGAAATCAAGAGTTGGACATTCATCCAAATGAGCCACCCAGGTACCCCTATTTTCTCATTTTAAATAAACAGTCACCATTATATTATTTTTGTTTCATAATTTTGTTTTCTTTTCTTAAAATTGGTCCCAAGATTTTTTTAAGTTGATATTTTGTCACAAAAGCTGAACTCGGGCTCTGACTCAAAGTACAAGTGGACTCCTGACTATACATGATGCACTAGCTGCTTCCTGTCAGAACTCGGGCACCTTCTACCATGCACCTGTTACACATAGGCACTTTTATCCTGATTTCATAGGCTTCCCAATGTTTCTGCATCCTCTCCAACCATGAGTATGTATGGAAGAAAGCAAATAAGTGTATGGTATGCATATCTTCCTAGTCCTGCTTTTTCCTCTGTCTCTGGGAGTCAAATGGGATCCCAACAAGACATCCTCAGTGTGCTTCTACTTCCTTTCCACTTGAATGACTTTTAGCAACAAGCCCATATATATATCTGCCTGGGACCCTTTACTCCTTTGTATGAGAGCTGCCAGTTCTAGGTGACCTCTAGGTTCCTATGGGGATGAGTCAACATCACAATCAGCAACTATTTATTGAATGCTTACTATGTGCAAGCACTGTGCCAGGCAATGGAAATTGGGGGTTGCTAAGTCCTAATCAGAAGAAATTGTTTCATTTCCTAAAGGAAATTGTCCCTTGCTTTGCATTGATAAAGTACATTATATTTAGCATCACATTTGGCCCTTACAACTCCTTGCAGTGGGTATTATTGGATATTCTTTACAAATGAGTAAAACTAAGTCTCAGAGCGCCTCCAAGAGCTTATGTGACTTTTCCGAATTCATCCTGCTCCTAGATGTCAGAGCTTGGACTGGACCTCCTATCTGGACTCCACACCACAGTCTTCCCTCTGTGCTACAGATGCTGCCTACCAGTGTGTCCCCTGGCTCAGTGGTAGTCATAGCTGGTAGAATTCCTTGCCAGACATTTTTTTTTTTGAGCATATCAAATTTGGGTTCTAATTATGCCTTAATCAGTTCTAGCTTTGAGCAGGTCAATTAACATCTCCCAGTTTCAGGGTGCCTGGGTGGCTCAGTAAGTTGAGGATTTTATTCTTGATTTCTGTTCATGTCACAATCCCAGAGTTGTGGGAACAAGCCCCACATCAGGCTCCGTGCTGAGCATGGAGTCAGCTTATGATTCTCTCTCTCTCTCTCTCTCTCTCTCTCTCTCTCTCTCTCTCTCCCTCCCTCCCTCCCTCCCTCCTCATCTGCTCCTCTCCCCTGTTCACTCTCTCTCTCAAATTAAAAAAAAAAAAAAACAACTAATGAAATGAAATAAAACATCTCAGTTTCTGTTTCATTGTAAATCATGGTGAATAATAATAATTATCTCAACATACTGTGAACATTTATAGAGATACTAAGTGCATGAGTTCTGGGATGAGACTGCCAAAGGACAGAGGTGAGGAGGCTGCAGAAGGCACACCACCTAACAACTACCTTCTTGGCTCAGATCTCCATCTCTGTTCCTCTCAGTCTCTGTCTGTCTCTTTCCACTTAAAAGCTAAAGACACATGAAGACTTACCTTCTTTGGAATTGTATTCCCTGATTTCATTCCTCCGTCATTATTCTAAAGACAATCTCTACCCTAAACTGTTGTATATCATTCCCGTGCATGTTTTATAATTTTTTAAGTTTTTATTTTAATTCCAGTTAGTTAACATACACAGTAATATTAGTTTCAGGTGTACAACATAGTGAATCAACACTTCCATACACCACCCAGTGCTCATCACTACAAGTGCACTCCTTAATCCCCGTCACCTATTAAACCTATCCCCCACCCACCTCTCCTCTGGTAACTATCAATTTGTTCCCTATAATTAAGAGTCTATTTCTTGATTTGTCTCTCTCTCTCTTATTTTTTTTTAAATTTTTTCTCTTTGCTTCTTTGTTTCTTAAATTCCACATATGAGTAAAATCATATGGTATTTGTCTTTCTCTGACTGACTTATTTCGCTTAGCATAATACACTCTAGCTCCTTCCACATTGTTGCAAATGGCAAGATTTCATTTTTTATGGCTGAATAATATTACATGTTTTATAATTTGCCCATATTTAAATTTTTATCAGTAGTGGTATGTGCTTAGCAGAGATTCTGGCATACAGTAAGTTTCAATAATGTTAGTATAAGATACCCTCTTTCTCTGTATCCTTGTCAAATATTGATATTGCTAACATGATTATTTAAAATAGTATTTATTATTTTAATTTGCATTTTCCTCATTACTAACAGACAATACATTTCATAAATTTATTAGCCGTTCAATTTTCTTCTATTCTTAGGTCATCTTCTCTGGTTGAGTCATTTATGTTTTTCTTAATAATTTTTGAGGTGTGGGACACCTAAATGGCTCAGCTGGTCATGGGATAGAGCCCTGCGATGGGCTCCACACTGAGCTTGGAGCCTGAATGGGATTGTCTCTCCTCCTCTTTCCCTGCCCCTCCCCCACTTGTGTTTTCTCTCTCTCTCTCTCTCTCTCTCTCTCGTTCGCTCAAAATAAATAAACACTAAAAAATAAATTTTGCGGTTGTTTATTCTGTATGCAAATCTATCAGTTATATAAGCTACAATTGTCTTCTTTTAATCCCTTTTAAATCTTTTAATGGTTCTTTTGTTATACGAAAGCCATTAATTTTTATTATAATTAACTATGTCAAATTTTCCTTTGGATATTGTGATTTTTCTAGCTTGTTTACGAAATTCCTTACTCACCTAGTACTAAAAAGCTATTCTACCTATTTATCCTACACGTTTCAAGCCCCACCCCACAAATGTCTTTAATAAAACTGACAATGTTTTTATTTGTGATATGAGACAAGTACAGAATTTCATGTTTCCACAATTAAAGCAATTTTTCATAGGACCATTTATTGAGTGATCCAGTCCCACTTTTTATTTAATGCCATACCTGTTATATACCAAGTTTCCAAATATGCCTTGGCTTATTTTGTTCTGACTTACTGGTTCAAATAGTTAACACCTCAACCAGTGGACATTTTTAATGACAGATAGAAATTACTTTGTTAATAGAATGTAACTAACAAGAATCTCTGCAGCCAAACACATGGATAGCATTGGCTATTTTTCCTTCAGGTCATACTTCGAGATCTTTAGCAACCTCACTCCCATTGTGCAGAAATCATCATGGGATGCTATCTACAGAGTCCTTGCCAACTCAGTGTTCAATTCTTGACTTGCTGACCACTCTAGTGGGTGTTAAAATCCTTTGAAAAGACCATTACAGTAATCCAGCTGAGCTTTCAAATAAATAATCATGGTATTCACTTATAGATTTAATCCCAGAAAAAAAAAATATGAACGTGGAGAGATAGAATAGAAAATCTACTGGAAGTAGTTCCTTATTAAAACAAATTCCACCAAACTTCGCCAACCATGCTGCTCCATGTGGTAGTAAGCACTGTTTTTCCCAATATTTAATTTTTTAGTATGTGTCTTGAGCAGAAGAGAAGGTCTCATTTAAGTGACCTCCTTTGGACCATGACTGGAACTGTTTTTTACCTTTCCCAAAAATTCAAATTTTCAAACTTGTCTGAATTTGTAGTTATAATCGTTCCATTTCTTCAGGGTCTGTCCTTGGGAGAACTAGTGTGTATGTCGATGTACTTTATCCTGCTTTGAGATCAGAATTTAAAAAGAATATGACTTTGCTGTGGAAGGAATTGAAACACTCACACATTTATGGAATTTTCATCCCCATAAACCGGGCTCAGTAAAAAACAATTAGAATATCTCTGAAAACCTTCCACCTAGATAGAGTGGAACTCAATGGTTCCAGTTTTATAGTCAGATAATTACCCATTAAAGTAATCAAAAACTGCATTCCCCCAGTGACGTTTCCTTCACTTTCCTTTATACTATGAGCACCTGTGGCAAGTGAGGTGTGTCTGATCCTGATAGTAGCCAAAAGGACATCACTCTGTCAAGGTATGCCTGAGAACCTCATCTAATGCAGCCTGGAGGACCAATTCTCAAATTTTCTCCAAAGTATTGTAATAATTCCATTAGAAGCTCAATAAAGTGGAAGCTGCATTGACTAGAGTTCTAAACCAATCAACTTTTAGACAAAATAAAGTTGATTTGTATTTATAAATGTATTTTTCTATTTAGAAAAGTTATACCTTGACTGTAAAAAGTAAGGTTACATAAAATGTTTATGTGTACTGAGTCCTCCATTCTTTTCATTTTATTTGATTTTACTGGTTAAACTATGATTCTATCAGACTTCAGTCCAGAAACAAAGGTTATTTCTTATACTGGAAATCTAGAAATAGCTATGAACGAAAAAGAAAATAGTCTCGGTTAAGTTGGCAAAATAGGTGGAAATATTATCTCAGAATATGGAACCAATGTTGTTAGTTGTTGTTAGCAGGCATGAGAGCTTTTGAGTTGGTAATATTGAATTAAATGCACATAAAAATGAAATTAATATCTTGAACACTTTTATATTTTGAGATGTTGTCTCCAGTGGTTAAACCTGAAGATTAGATGACCTTTGGCTTTCACTACTTTCTCATAGTCATGAAAGATATCATTCTTATATTTGATAACAGACCAACTCAAACCAAATTGTGGCATGTTCCTAGAATAAAACTCTCTAAGACAGTGAAGTTTTAATTTTTAAAAATTAACAATGACTTGTAAATAATTTGGCACATGCACCCCAATGTTTATAGAGGCACTATCAACAATAGCCAAATTATGGAAGGAGCCCACATGTCCATCAACTGATGAATGGATTAAGATGTGATATATATAGGGGTGCCTAGGTGGCTCAGTTGGTTAAGTGTGCAACTTTGGCTCAGGTCATGATCTCATGGTTCGTGGGTTCCAGCCCCATGCCGGGCTCAGCAGACAGCTTAGAGCCTAGAGTCTGCTTTAGATTCTGTGTCTCCCTCTCTCTCTCTGGCCCTGGCCCTCCCCATTGATGCGCGCTCTCTCTCTCTCTCTCTCTGTCTCTGTCTCTCTCTCAAAAATAAAATTAAAACATTTTTAAAAAGATGTGGTACAATGGAATACTACTTGGCGATGAAAAAGATTGAAATCTTGCCAGTTGCAACAACGTGGATGGAACTGGAGGGTCTTATGCTAAGTGAAATAGGTCAGGCAGAGAAAGACAGATATCATATGATTTCACTCATATGTGGAATTTTATAAACTTAACAGATGAACATAGGGGAAGGGAAGGAAGAGTAAGATAAAAACAGAGGGAGGCAAACCATAAGAGACTATTAAATACAGAGAACAAACTGAGGGTTGATGGGGGGGCTGGGGAGTGGGTTAAATGGGTGATGGGCATTAAGGAGGGCACTTTTCCAGATGAGCACGGGGTATCATATATAAGAGATAAATCACTGGATTCTACTGAAGCCAACACTACACTGTATGTTACTGTACTTGAGAATAAATAAATAAATAAATAAATAAATAAAATCTTTTAAGAAAAAAATAAAATAGCCAATTATTTTACCAGCAATAATAATAATAATAATAATAATAATTTAGCTTAGTAAATGCATATGCCTAAACAATAGTGAATGGTTATCTTTCTTACTTGAGGTTACTTGTCAATAAACATGAATAAAGAAAATTCTTTTTAACATGCTTTTTTAGATATCATTATGTCTATAATAATTTGAAGTTGTTCATTTTTATTACCACCCAAAGGTATTTACCATGTTATTATAAAACAGATGAGTAAGTAAAACTTAAACTAATGAATAAAATACATTTCCAGAGGTTTGTGGAAGCTCTCTGTAGGCATTTTCATGGTGTTGATTGCCAATGGAAAGCAACCAAGGTCATGTAGACTTAAGAATCAGTAAGTCATAATTACTGAGCATTCATGAAATGCCAAGACAGAGCTACTTCTGTTTAAGGATATTATATTCTCCTTTAGATGGCCACAGTAGTAAGGGATGCCAGGATCATGCCACAAACTGAAGATCAATAGCAAGGTATTATTTACCAAATTAAATAGCTTTAAAAAAACAGAAATCATTCTTAGTTAAATCCCTGTTTAAATTATAAAAATGTCAGTATTAAAATGAAAATAGAATGACACAAACATGAGTTGTCTTTCAAAAAAGATAGGAAAAGGGAAAAGCAGATAGAAAAGTAAAACGGGGCAGAAACAGTGAAAGAAAGAGTAGACTGTATAACTTGGAATTAATTTGCTTTGTGTTTGCATTCTTTTAATTCTATTCCTATCCCTTGGTCTAACAAAGCAAGCCAAGGGCAGACTTTAAACAAATTCTGAGAAGCCAGAAGTGGAACAGAAAACCTGGTTTGATAAAGTGAAGGCAATTTGTTCAACATGTGGGAGAAGTGTTTCATCTTGTTAACAGACGGTCTGTGAGCTGAATCGTTACTAACAGATAAGCTATTAATTTAAAATAGAAATTGAATTTGTCTTATGGGATTTGCAGAAGTAATGGCTTTTCTTACATATTCCTTTCCAGATGTTCTTTTTATGACTACAGGCAATCTTAATTTTCAGATATTCCAAATGTATAATTAAAGCTACAGTTTCACCTCCAATTTAAAGTATTAAATCTTGAGTAAACTTGGCTAGACTGCTGCTTTGGCAAAGCGAGAAACGTGTCTTGAATTCTTCTGATTCCTCCTTCAGTCGTCCTGTCTGCCATGTGGATAACAGCCATTCTTCACATCTCAACACACACACACCTACCTCTTCCTGCTTGGCACCAGAGTGAACATAACTTTCAGAACATAACTTCCTTTATATAACATTGTTGAGGGCAGAGAGCCTTTGTACTTCATTTTCCCTTTTCCATCATCAAGAAATATGTCTTGCCTTGGATTTGAGCCTAAACGTTTCCTGTTGTTCATTTCTTCAGTCAATTGAATACACTTCTTTGCACCATCACACTCTTCTAAACCCAAGAATCCTGCTCAGGATTGAACCAGTCTCTCAAGGTTTCTTTTTTATAGTGTAGAAAAATACGGTATTTAAAAAATCTGACACTATTGTCTCTTAAAATATAACATTATCTGAGGTGCCTGGGTGGTTCAGTGGGTTGAGCATCCAACTTGGGCTCAGGTCGCGATCTCACAATCGAGCCCACATGGAGCTTTCTGCTGTGAGAGCAGAGTCTGCTTCGGATCCTCTGTTTTATATGTATATATAATATTTTACATATATATTACATTATCCTGGGATTGACTAAAACAAAACATTGCCTAACAGATTTTTAAATCAAGAAATTCTTTGGAGAACTGATACACTTCTGTCAAAGAGGAACAATCTCAAATTCTTGAAAACTGTGGAGTTTCATGATAGGAATACCCCTTACCACCCGCCCCTGCCATTTGCCTGTTACTCCTATCTTTTAGATATCACGTAGATAGCACTGCTTATGAATAGTGTTATTTTGTTAAGATACATCAATCAGCTTTTTGTCAAGGCTCAAAAAGATGTTCTCATATGTTAAAAGTCATAAATGAGGGTATTGAGCCATGAGCAAGACTTAGAAACTTCAAAACAAAATGTTTGGTGCAGGTATTCTCTATTAGTTAGCTACTCCTTATCTCCTGTTCCCTACGATTGATTAAGTTTGCATTTTCAAAAGATTCTTTACTGGCACCTTAAAAAGAAAAGGAGCAGTGGGGTCAGGGCAGGTGTGGTGGCAGGAAGAGGGAGGGTGTGGTGAGCACACTGGTCTTGAGGAAAAGATTTATCATCATTCATCTCTGCGGGTCATTTATACTTTCTGGAACTCACTAATATATATTTCATAGGGCTGTTATAATGTGGATACATTAAATATAAAAGTATTTGTCTTTTGCTGTGATAGTTTTGTGCAGCACACAACAAAACCCTAGGAGCTTTTAGAAATGTTTACTTCTAAATAAACCTGACAGGTTGACTCTGGTCTTGGCTGGCCTCATTTGGACTAGGCTGACCTCCAAGGTTTAGGAACTAAAAAAGTAACAGCTACCTGGGCAGCTCTTCTCATGGTAGAAGGCAGAAGATCCAAGAGGGTGGGCAGAAATTACCAAGCTCCAAAGGTCTTAGCTTCCACCCACATTCTATTGAGCAAAGCAATATGGACAAGACTAAAGTCAATAGCAGGAGAAAGATATCCAGGCAAATAATTCAATCTCACAGCATCTAAAATATGCTAAAAACATTAGCATATTTTAGCTGCTGTGAGATTGAATTATTAATGCTTTAGGTGAATGTTAGATGAATTATAAATGCTTAAAAATGAAAGATGCTTCCTTAAAAATGTCATATTTTACACCTAAATTCTAGCAAGTACTTATCAAATTCAATTTTGCTTATTTTTAGTTTATTATATGTTTAGATTTTTTTTTCTAATATTTAAAAAAAACTTAATGTTTACTTTCAAGAGAGAGACAGAGTGTGAGCAGGGGAGGGGCAGAGAGAGATAGAGACAGAATCCGAAGCAGCCACCAGGAATTGAGCTGTCAGCACAAAGCCTGATACAGGGCTCAAACTCACAAGCCATGAGATCATGACCTGAGCTAAAGTCGGCACTTAACTGACTGAGCCACCCAGGTGCCCCTATGTGTTTAGATTTCTAAATATTTCTTTTAAATAAAAGAGTTTATATTTTAAAGATACTAATGTCTAGATCACCAGGGTAATGAACCTGTCCACTCAAAAAATAGGAACTTTTCAGTTCCAAAAAAAGCCATGTTCCTACTATTGAAATTGGTTTTCCTTCAATGTTTTCAGATATATATAGAGATTTTAGATTATAAATAGAGTAATTCTATATGAGGACAATCAGAACAATTTCCTGAAAGCATTAGGATTTGAGATGAAACATTAAAAGAAAGGGGCAGAAATATCCATTGCAGCAATTAAGAACAATGTTATAACTTGGGGAAGAATTTGGGCAAGGGTCACAAAGACAGGAATATTTAGGAGGCAGTGAGATACCATGAATGGGTCCCCAAGTTAAGGGCACAGCATGAAGCAAGACAAGAACAGAAGCAAAAGTCCCTGTGTGTAAATGCAGTTACATGATATTGAGGTTATGAATGTCAGATTTATTTGGGAAAGCTGTTTATTTCAGCATGTTTTTTACTTGCCCAAGTGCTCTGTTTATTATTTATCAGGTTATTTTTCACCAAACACTTTTGTTTGTTGTAATTTCAATTGTTTTAGACCAAAGCATTTATAAAATCTGTGTTAACTCTTAGGTTTATGCTCAGGAGAATAGCCAAAGATAACATATAATGAATGAAAAGTTGCACATTTTCTTTATTTCCAATATTTCCCACTATAACTTATCTATTTAAAATGAAATTGTCTTAATTTATCCCCATTATCTAGCAAAATAATGTGTTTAACCTTCAGATACTATATACATATATACATACATATACTTTATATATAATTTTTAATTGTTGAGATATGTATTTGCAGAAGACACCAGAGATTTTCATTGTTTCACTTTTGTTAAATGTGAGTCTTTAAAATTACCATTGAAAGTGGACTGCAGGGTTTTTGTTAAGGATAGTGCAGAAAGTTTTCATTTTCCATATATTAGGACAAAAACCCTGTCTTTGACATTAGTTCTGCAGATGAAAAGGTGAGTACTTTTCCTTTTATAATGCTCACCTTTCAACAGCCCCTTCTGGTAAACCTGAAAGACAACCTCGAACCCAGGTGCATTGTGAAGCACTTCTGCAGACCTGGAAGGAAAAGCGATTATTAAAACATGAAGCAGCAACCATTTGAATCAGTATTTTTGCATTCTTTGGGTAAAAAACTAGTAGTGCAATGGCTGGATTGTAGGGTAGTTCTACAATAACCAAATTATGGAAACAACTCAAGTGTCCATCAAATAATGAATGGATAAAGTTAGCATATGTATATATATGAATCATACATATTTTTCATATATATGATTCATATATATATGAATATTACTCAGCCCTTAAAAAACAAGTAAAACAAGTCAGTGAGAGAAAGACAAATGCCATACGATTTCATTCATATGCCGAATTTAAGAAACAAAACAAATGAGCAAAGGGGAAAAAAAAGAGAGACAGATAAGCCAAGAAACAAACTCTCGTAGCTACAGAGAACAAACTGATGGTTACCAGAGGGGAGATGGATGGGGAGATGGGTAAAATAGGTGATCGGGATTAAGGAGGGCACTTGTTCTGACGGGTACTGGGTGTGGTATGGAAGGGTTGAATCGCTCTCTTGTACACCTGAAACTAATATTACACTGTATGTTAACTAACTGGAATTTAAATAAAAACTTAAAAAGATGAAGCTGCAGCCTGATTTCCTAGGCCACCCTGAGTGTACTGCAGAGACAGTTCTTTAATTTTAAAAGTTTCTAGCCTTACTTACTATTCTGGATAGTCTAATGTAAAGAAATTAAAATATAGTGTTTCAGCCAGACTGGACAGTTTTATATCAATGAATAGCTCTTTTAGCTTCTCATCTCTGGCTCCTGCTGCAATTTACAATGCTGCAGATGCTAACATTACAAAGATGCCAGGTCTTCATATAAGCTGTAAAGGGACCCACGGAAATGTAAGCAAGACATCAACAGGTAAAACATACATAGTAGGACATCAGCCAAGTAGTGCATCATTCTGAAATAAAATTTTTGATAAATATTTTACCTTGTTCTCTTTCCTTTAGTAAACATCATTTTCCTATGAATGTTTAGAAATGATATACTGAAAAGAATGCATGGTTTCAAAGTGGATTGGATTCTGATTCTTCGTTTTATAAAAAAAAAAAAAGTTTGCCATGCTTGGTTTTCATTTTAAAATTAATCTGAATGGCCCATCTGCTTTGTAATTTATTTATGACATACACATGTGTTTCAATATGTTTTCCCTCAAAAAAAAAAAAAGCTTTAAATGAAAATTGTCTCTAGCATAATGTGCTTTGTTTTGTGGATTCTCACTCTCCTGCCCACAGGCTTGTACATCCAGGGACACATGTGTCCTTTTCTGTGAAATACTGAATATTCCAAAAATCCAAATTCACTGACATAAATTGTAAGTAATATAAAGGTCACATACACGTGGTCTCTTTTCTCTAGGAGCTCTTAGTATTGTTGGAGAGATAAGAAAAGTACACCAATAGCTTTAATTTATACAACAGATATTGATAAAAGAGGAAAACGAAATAACAGAGATAATGGTTGGCTGGACCAGTTAAAATCTTTGTAAAGAAGAATGGTTAGATAGTGGGTACTTAGAAAAGAATAAGTGGAGGAGACTTCAAGCAGTGAAAACAGGATCAAGAAAGGCACAGAAGTGTGTATGGAAATTATTGAACTTTTGCGTTTTTTTTTTTTCAGATAATGTAGGACAGCACTGATGGTAGAAGATATCTTAAAAACGAATCACTGCACTTGGTGATCGTAGATCAGTCAAATTGCAAATGGATGACAATATAGGTTGTCCAAAAATCTAATAATAAGCTTAAAATAATTCCTTTCCTAGACATCAAGAAACAGGTTAAAGAGTTTTCAGGCTATGACATCGATATGGGTCTCACTCAGCATTTATATTTTAAATAATATGATTGAAACATTATAATGACTCTAGATTTCAAGAACAATGATATCTTTCTATCTTTTCATTCTGAAATTTATACTTTTTCCAGAATAAATCTGTAATTTTATAGTGATAACTACAAGCAATGTAGACTTACAATATAAACTTTGCAATCTTAAAAATAATTATTCCCTTGAGACAGCATAACACAAAAATCCACTATAGACAGATCAAAGACCTGATTGTAAAGTGTGAAATAATAAAGGCAGAAGATAACACAGAACTTTCTTCAAGGCTTTGGGAGAGACAAATATTTCTCCAACAGGTCACACACATCACTTACCAAAAGAAAAGACTGATAAAATGAATTTCATTAAAATTAACACCTTATGTTCATCAAGAGACAAGATTACAAGAGTGAAAAGGCAATGGAAAGAGATAAATAAGAAATGTTTAATATATTTTATATCTAAAAAAGACATGTGCCCAACACTTAAAAAAGATTCCTGCAAATCAATAAGAAAAAGGTATATAATCCAGTTGATCTAATCGAATTGTACACAAGTATACATTAGGACACAGCACTTCTACCCCTAACCATATGGCCAATAAAAAAAATATAAATATGTGCACAAAAAGACATGTACAGGAATGTTCTTAGCAGCATTAATTTTAACCCTACTAAACTGGAAACAACTCTTATATTCAACAACAGAGTGGGAAATAAATTGCAGTATGTTCACCAGAGAAAAAGAACAAATTGCTGCTATATACACAATGGATGACTCTTGCACGCATACTGAATCTGAAAGAAACAAGACACAAAAGAAGCCAAATGATGGAATAATCTACTATATGGTTCCATTTATGTAAAGATTAAAAACAGGCAAAGCTAATTTTAGATAAAATGTCAGAATATTAGTTATCTTTGGGGAGGATGTGACAGGAAAAAGGCACAAAGTAGGCTTCTAGGGATGGTTATGTTGTCTATCTGGATCTGAGTGGTTTTCACACAGGCGTATTAACTTTGTAAAGCTTATCAAGCTGCACACTTAAGATATTTGCATTTTAATGCATGTATATTACACTTCAATAATCAGGATTTAATAACAGATTACATACTTGCACTTAGAGTGGAAAGACTGTGTATGCCATTCATTAAAATTTTGTCATATATATGAAATACACATGCACATACCCACACACATACACACACACACACACATTTTTAAAGCTTATTCAGGGACAAAGGGCTGCTTTGAATAAGAATGGGAACTGTTTCCTATGGTAAGCTGAATTAAATACTATTCAGCAGTGAGAAGAAAATTGACTACACATTGCCAAAAATATTATAAATTGTTTGCATCATGTCTATAACCAGTTACTTGTCTTCTATTTAAAAGTTAAGCTTTTAAACTGCACAGTGCTTTGATAAAATCCCATTGAGTTTATTAAAAAGCATGTATAAAGCCTCTAGTTCAGTTCTTATAATGATATTTAACTCTTGTTGAGTACTTTCTATTTATTTGTTGCTGTTTTAAGTGCTTGGATGCATTAACTCATCTTAATACACAAAGTGACAACACTTAAGATAGCTACTATAATTATTTCCTTTTAAAGAGAAGGGATCAAGGGCTCATATAGGTCAAGTAGCATAATCAAGGTCCCATGACAAGTTACACATCCTGCAACTAAGCATCCAGCAACTCCAGCATCTTAATTTAAAATCTCATTCTTTAAAACATTAAAACATTGCACTACCCTGGGGCACCTGGGTGGCTCAGTCCGTTAAGCGTCCAACTTCAGTTCAGGTCATGATCTCGCGGTTCAAGGGTTCGAGACCCGCATCGGGCTCTGTGCTGACAGCTTAGAGCCTGAAGCCTGCTTCAGATTCTGTGCCTTCCTCTCTCTCTGCCCCCTCTTGTTCTCTCTCTCTCTCAAAAAACAAAACAAAACAACAACAAAAAACAAAACATTGCACTACCCTGATTCTACCTCTTAAAACAAGGTAGGAATTCTATTCTTATTTTTGCCTACTGGAGGATGGGTTTATCAATGTTGTCCTAACAGAATAGCCAGTGCTTTAGCTTGAGATTCACATTTGAGGGTCATGAAACCATATGGTGAATGAAATGCCCACAGATGAATATGTACACAGATGAATGTATACAGACATACCTCATTTTACTGTGCTTCATTTTATTGCACTTTACAGATAGTACATTTTTTACGAGTTTAAATTTTGTGGCAATCCTGTCAAGCAGTGCTATTGTGCCATTTTTCCAAAGCTTTGCTCACTTCTTGTCTCTGTGTCACATTTTGGTAACTCTCAAAACATTTCAAGCTATTTCATTGTTACTGTATTTGTTATGATGATCTGATACCAGTGATCTTTGATGTTACTACTGTAATTTTTAGGGTGCTATGAACCATGCCCATATAAGACTGTGAAATTAATATATGTTGTGTGTTCTGACTGCTCCACTAACCAGCCATTGTTTGGTCTCTTACCCTCTTATTGGGCCTCCTTAGTTTGTGAGACACAACAATGTGAAAATTAGGCTAATTAATAACCTCATAATGGCCTCTAAGTGTTCAAGTGAAAGGAAGAATCACCATCTCTCACTTTAAATAAAAGACTAGAAATCATTAAGCTTATTAAGCTGTTTTTATGCCCAAAACAGAGATAGGCTGAAATCTAGGCCTCTTGTGTCAGTTAGCCAAGTTGTGAATACAAAAGAAATGTTCCTGAAGAAAATTAAACGTGCCGCTCCAGTGAACACATGAATGATTTGAAAGCAAACAGCTCTCTTGCTGATATGGAGAATGTATTAATGGTCTGTATAGGGGGTCAAATAAGCCACAATTCTCTGATAAGCATAAGCCTCATTGTGAGCAAGGCCTCTACTCTCTTAAATTCTGAATGCTGAGAGAGGTAAGAAAGCTTCAGAAGAAAATTTTGAAGCTAGAAGAGATTGGTTTACGCGGTGTATAGAAGAAGCTGTCTCCATAACATCAAAGTGCAAGGTGAAGCAGCAAGTGTTGATGTAGAAGCTGCAGCAAGTTATCCAGGAGATCCAGCTAAGTTAATTAATGAGGGTGGTGACACTAAACATCAGATTTTCAACATAGACAAATCAGCCTTCTAGTAGAAAGATGCCTTCTAGGACTGTCATAGTAAGAGAGGAGACGTCAATGCCTGACTTCAATATGTCAAAGGACAGGGTAACCCTCTTGTCAGGGGTTAATGCAACTGATGTCTTTAAGTCAGAGCCTCTACTCATTTATCATTCTGAAAATCCTAGGGCTCTTAAGAATTACGCTAAATCTACTCTCTTGGATTGGAAGCCAATCCAGCAATGCCTGAATGGTAGCACATCTGTTTACAACATGGTTTACTGAACATCTTTAGCCCACTGTTATGACCTATTGTTCAGAAAAAAAAAGATTCCTTACAAAATATCACTGTTAATTGGCAGGCATCTAGTCACCCAAGAACTCTGGTGGAGATGTACAATGAGATTAATGTTTTCATGTCTGCTAACACAACATCCATTCCTCGGTCTATGGCTCAAGGAGTAATTTTGACTTTCAAATCTTATTATTTAAAAAATACATTTCATAAGGGTATAGCTGCCATAGATAATGATTCCTCTGATGGAATTGGGCAAAGTAAATTGAAAACCTTTGGAAAGTTTTCACCATTCTAGATGCCATTAGGAACATGTGTAATTCATGGAGAAAGGTCAAAATATCAACATCAATAGGAGTTTGGAAGAAGTGAATTCTAATCCTCATGGATGACTTTGAGGGGTTCAAGACTTCAGTGGAGGAAGTAACTGCAGATGTGGTGGAAATAGCAAGAGAACTAGAATTAGAAGTGGGGCCTGAAGATGTGGTTGAATTGCTGCCCTCTCATGTTAACACTTGAATGGATGAGGAGTTGCATGTTATGGATGAGCAAAGGAAGTGGTTTCTTGAGATGGAATCCACTCCTGGTGATGATGCTATGCAAATTTTTTTTAAGGACAATAAAGGATTTAGAATATTACACAAACTTAGTTGATAAAGCAGCAGCAGAATTTGAAAGGATTGGCTTCAATTTTGCAAGAAGTTCTGTGGGTCAGATGCTATCAAATAGCGCCACATGCTACAGAGAAATCATTCGTGAAAGAGTCAATGTGGCAAATTAAGAAACTGCCACAGCCACCCAAACTTTAGCAACCAGCACCCTGATGTGTCAGCAGCCATCAACACTGAGGCAAGACCCTCTACCAGCAAAAAAATAAAATAAAATAAAATAAAATAAATTATGCCTCACTAAAAGCTCAGATGGTGGTTATCATTTTTTAGAAATACTTTTTAATTAAGGCATATACATTGTTTCTTTAGACATAATGCTATTGCACACTTAATAGACTACACTATAGTATAAGACCTAACTTTCATATCCACTGGGAAATTTAAAAAAATCATTTGACTTGCTTTATTATGATATTTGCTTTATTGCAATGTTTTGGAAATTAAACCACAAAATCTCTGAGGTATGCCTGTTCCTACTTTTGGAAGTGCAGGGATAGAAAAACACATACAAATATATTTAAAGACAGCACCTAAGTATGCATATTAGTATAAAATGATAGCAGCATGGAGAAAGTGACATTGCCAGAGGAAAGTATCTTCTTTGTAGAATATGTCTGTTTGAATACTTTGAGCTGCAAGTAATTGAATACCCAAGTCAACATGGCCTAAACAATACATTTATTATCTCTTGCAGGCAGAAAAATGGAGGCTAGGTGTTCAACGACAGGTCAATGGCAGAGAGACTCAGACACATCTGTCTTTCCATTCTGCCATGTTGGTAATTCTCTGCTCTCAGGCTTGCCTGTCTTCTTTGTACAAGAACTGCTGCATCTTTAAATTTCACAAACTTATCAGCACCTGCAGGGGCATTTTCTCTTTCCGCATCTCTTTTTATCACAAAAGAAAACCTTGCCAGCCCTCTTCCTCATACTTAAGCAGATTTCCTCCATCCTTTCAGTAGCCACTGTTGCCTGTAAATCCATGCTAAATCAATCACTCCTAGCAGGGATACATTGTGTTGACTGGCTTTGACTAATCAACATTCACCTCCTAAGGATGCCAGTTTGACAGCATGTGAAAGGGTGACCACCCCCAGTATACCGGAGGCTTGGAAAAAAGGGGTGGAAGGCTGGTTGTCGGTTAGGCAATCAACAGTGTCTGCCACAAGACAGTAGAAATCGTAAAGACAAACATGGCTTTCCAAGGAACATCCTTAGCCACAAACCAATGTGTCATTTTTACATGCACTCAGTGCTCAGATGTTCACTCTCCCTGCATGTAGATTTCTTAGCAACAAATAAAAATGTGAAGTGATCATCTTTAAGTATTCAAGAATACTGTGTTTCATTTTGCTCTTCAAAATATTTGCAGCACATACATTAAATCATATATGAGCAGATGTATTATCAAAGTGTTAATATTTAATACAATGAATGTTTGAATCATTCTTTTACATAAAAATATGACCGGCAGTACCAAATTGGAAGCCAATTTAAATGCTGAGCCAAAGGATACAAACTTTTTTATCCTTGTCTGGTGAGTTTGGAATTAAAACTTTAAAACCAAATCTAATTTTCTTTAATGTAAGCCTTTAGGTATATGATTTGTATATTGTGTGGAAAGGTTTATAATGGAAACATTCAAATATAAATGCATTTAACTTCAAGTCCTTATCATCTTAACTCCCTTCTTCCCAATTTAAATTCACTTTAAAAATATTTTAAGTAATGGGGCTCCTGGGTAACTCTTTTGGTTAAGAGTCTGACACTTGATATCTGACTCAGGTCATGATCTCATGATTCATGAGATCAAGCCCAGCATCGGGCTCTGTGCTGGCAGTGTGGAGCCTGCTTCGGATTCTCTGTCTCCCTCTTTCTCTACCCCTCTCCCACTGTCTCTTGTGTTTTCTCTCTCTCTCTCTCAAAATAAATAAGCATTTAAAAAAATTTCAACTAATGCTATTACTGTTAAGATTTTTAAATTTTTATTGTTTATGTTTTTAAAGTTTATTTATTTATTTTTTGAGACAGAGAGAGCAAGAACAGGGGAGGAAGAGGGGAGAGGGTGAGAGAATATCCCAAACAGCCTCCATGCTGTCAGCACAAGAGTCCCATGTGGCTTGATCCCACAAACCGTGAGAGTACCACCTGAGACAGAATCAAGAGTTGGGCGTTTAACCTACTGACCCACCCAGGTGCCTCACTTTTAAGATTTTTTATTTGCTACTCTATATACTTTTCAATACCACATTAAAACTGTAGTTTCCAGGAGAGAAAGCCAGTTTTCTGAACCCTGAGCAGAAGAGTTATAAATAATTTTGAAAAGTATAAATCAAGCCTTTTGGGCTTAAACTGCTATGAAGTTGCAAAATTACACCTTCTATGAAAGTCATATGTGCACCAAAATCTTTCACCTTCTGTGCCCTCGATAGGTGATGCTTCCCTGTTCTTTATTGTGAGAAGAAGCAAGGTCTCATACTCAACTAGAGGCTTAAATCTCAGTTTTTAGGTTTGATAAAGTGTAATTATATGGTGGAAGGAGATAGGTAGCAGCTTGGGATGATTTGGTAGTTACTGTCAAATGTTTTACTTCTTTTGATCATATGCTATATACTGTAGCATTTAGAAGTAAAGAGTTAAAATCATGGTTCACTACAGAAGGAAAGCAAAGGTAAATGAATTAAACAAATGCTTCTTAATAAAAACCCTTCCTGTAGAAGGAGCACCACATTCAGTAGGATGAGTTTCCGTGAATTTAAAGTTAGTAATTTTACTACTCCAGATAATAACACGGACAACAGGGAAACGGACACTCATTTCCCTATCAGTTCTAGAGCTGGGTTTTTAATTCCTGTTAGTATAGCACTGATAAATTAATTGAGGGTGCCCTTTATATGTCAACGCCAAAAATATCTACATTCCTAGAAAAGAAAAAAAACAAAAAACAAAAAACACTGGTCACCTTTTCTTCTGGTCACTTTGGGAAATGAATGTCCCATATCTTACGGATGACGAAGTGGGACTCTCAACTGTCAGGCAAGTGACAGCTCACAACATCATTCTATGAAACCCCTTCCCCATCTGGTCATCAAAAGAGTTTAATGGAGCCAAAAAGAACAACATCTCAATTCTAGAACTGGGTCCTGGAAAACAGAAGTGATCTCCTGGAGAAAATAAAAGAAAAAGCCTTTCTTTCCCCATCCCCTTCTCCCCAGTACCTCTTCTGCATCTCTAGGGTCTAAGGTGTTAACCCATCCCTGCTCCCTCTGCATGCTCTCTGGAGCGCCCCCTTCTCTCTAAGGGTAGTTAAAGCCATTTTAGCATCTCTGGAAGGAACTAGGAAGAAGGCCTCCGAAAGCAGAGGAGCTGTGAGGGGCGGGAGGAGTGGGGGCCCTCCTTGCATACGTCCCCCCGCCAGGGTCCAGACCTGTACTCCGGGCCTCTGAATCCCAAAGCACGCCCACAAAGGCCAAGCGTCCAGGCTTCGCCGGGCCGGGGGGGAAACAGCGCGGCTGCTCCATGCTCCACAGCGGGCAGCGGGCCAGGCTGAGTAGAGGTGGGGGTGGGCGAGGAGGGGCGCTCACGTCACGTGCGCGCGCAGGGACCGCAATAAATGCCCGGGAGCTCGCGGGAGCGGCGGAAGCGCCTGGCGCTTGGCTCTGCGCACCGCGGCGGCAACGGGTGGGAGCGCTAGGTCGCCGCCAGCCTTCGCCTCCCAGCCTCGCTCCTGTCTCCGCCCCTTGCTCTAGCGGAGAACGCTCGGAGGAGCCCGGGCGCCCACCCCGGCTAGCTAACCGGGCGGCTCCCTTTCAGCCCCAATTTCGAGCTCTAACTTCGGAGCGCTTCGCCTGCTCCGGGTCCTGACGGAACCGCGGAGGCCCAGGCTCGAGTCCACCGCAGTCAGCGCCCTCGTCGTCCTCGGACGCGCCGCGCGGGTCCTTCCCGACCCGGCTGTGTGTGTGCAGTCGTGTGCGCAGGCTGGGGCGGCTGCGGGAGGCCGGCCGTCGTGTTGGGCTCCGCTCTCGTAGGGAACTTCACGCTGGAGAGGTAAAGGCATTTCTAAAACGCTTTGCCGAGTCGTCAGGCTCCACCCTTTCCTATCTACCTTTTTCTTCTAAACCTCCAGTTTAAAAAAAAAAAAAAAAAAAGCCCGCTTGTAGAGAATGGGCGGACACGGAATGTGGGTGGGCTACTTGGAAAGCTGCAGCGATGAGATTTGCGGGAGCTTGTTCTTGCAAGTGACTTTGTGGGCTTCACCTCCTCCTTCTGTCGCGCGCTTTCCGTTTGGGTTAAGTGAAGAATGTGCGCCTGCGGCGTGTGGGAGGAAAAGCTGAAGTTGCTGATGAACTGTTGGCTTTTTCGGGTGCAGGCCACAGGTTGGGCGCACACTTTCCAGGAAATAATGATTGAATTCTTCTTGCCCTGCGCCTGGTAAGAGGAGACTTCCTCCCAGACCATTATTTCCTATTAGTTCCGTGGGCCCTCTAGATGCGCCCGTGGATACATGTGTGGATGACATTTTGTACTTTAAAACAGTCACCACAATTTCAGAATGTGATGGGCATTCCGAGTATCTGCGAACTAGAGATAGGACACTGGTCGAAAATAATACCTTACAACGGAGGTATTTACAGAAAACACGGTAAATAGATAATACGCTTTGCAGGCTGTATTTAACACATACGTAGCCCTTTTAAGCTTTTCAATTCAGAAATTAATTTGAAGGATTGACTTTTTTTTTGCCATTTGTTTTGTCCTCGTGCATGTTATTTTGGTAATTATAGTTGTCTATTTTGTGGAAACAATGCATTATGAAAAATCCTCTGGAGGAAAAATGGATTGAAGATAAATTATTTCAAAAAGTGCGTGGCCATTGGGGATTATATAAACAAATCAAACTGGCCTTTGTTACTGTTACTTTACTTTTGTTATTAGAAAATTAATATCTGCCTAGATTTTCACCTTAATCACACTGCATGTCGTTATAGCCAAAAGGAGTGGAAGAGCCTGTCTTGGAGATTTTCCCGGGGAAATCCTGAGATCATTCATTATGAAGTGTACCGCGCAGGAGTGGCTCAGAGTAACCACGGTGCTATTCATGGCTAGAGCAATTCCAGCCATGGTAGTTCCTAATGCTACTTTATTGGAGAAACTTTTGGAAAAGTACATGGATGAGGATGGTGAGTGGTGGATGGCCAAGCAAAGAGGGAAAAGGGCCATCACAGACAATGACATGCAGAGTATCTTGGACCTTCATAATAAATTGCGAAGTCAGGTGTATCCAACAGCATCTAATATGCAGTATATGGTAAGGAAATTTTTCAAATGGTATGTACAAAAAATGTTTATTAATGCTTTCAGTCTTCCTGGTTAAATTACCTCATGCTAGTATTTAATCTTTACCATTTGTCTTGTATGAAATTAACATTTTTCTTCAGGAGTATATTCCTCTGCATATTCTTTTACTAGATTCCTTTTATTCTAAGAGTGTTTTGAATTTCGGAGTAGACTTAAATACCTTTAGATGCAATGTTTCTACTAAAAGCTTCACATTCTACTCTTACTAGGAAGATTCCTATACTGACAATCCTGAACAGCTGATGCATTTGCTTTTAAGTGAGTTAGTAGAACAATTATTTCCTAATTCCTAACTGATGGAACTTTCTTATGAATGGTGGATCTGAAAAATCAAGGAAGAATAATCTGAAGCAGTTTTCCAGATTGTTGATAACTTTCCAAAGGGTCCATGCTTCTTACCAATATGTAAATAACAGTGTGAAGGGTATATTTCTGTGGTTGCTTTATGTTATGTGTGCTTTGGCAATGACTTTTTTTCTTCTTCTGGATTTATTTATGCACTTTGCACTTTGACAAGTGAAAACAAGCCTGGACAAAGAATTAAAAAAAAAATAAGTGACTTATCCTAAAAACCTCATATTAATTTTTAGAATTAAGTACCAAGTTTAGGAATCAAACTTACTTTTAAAAAGCTATTAGTATATAACTCATTAGTGTAATACTCTATGCCTGAAATATTTAGAAAACTTTTCAAATATTTATTATACTAAAATTAGGAAGGTACTAGCAAAAATTGATAATAATCATTGGTGATGGCAATGCTTATGTAGGGTGCAGTTAATTTTAAAGCATTCTAGTTTTTCTTCTTTCTGCATTCACAATAGTGTTGAGGGGTATTTCCTATTTAGGCAGCTTTCATGATAGAAGTTCTAAGTTCACATTACCCATTACAAAATATAGCATTATATTATTTTAACTTTTGCCAGAAAAAAAAAATTTACCCTGAAGAAAGTAGGTAGCACTCAAGAGCACTCATTAGAGGTTAAGAATCAGGACCTGACAATCAGGTGGTCTGGGTTTAAAGTCTGGCACTTATAGTCACTAGCTGTGTGACTTAGGGCAACTTAATTTCTCTCTACTTCAGTTTTCTTATGTCCAGCATGCTCAGAGGGTTGTAAGGATTGACAACATAACCTATGTAAAGTTTAGCTCATTATCAGGCATATTGCAAGATCTCAGTAAGTGTTAGTATGACATATAGCTAATGTTATGTCTCCCCATACTGTTGCAGTAAAGTTCCTAAGAAAAGTCGTTAGCTCTTTGCAAAAAATCTGTGTAGGATATGACATGGTAATGTCTCACATGTCTGCTTTTTATGTATTTTAAACTGTCCAAAGTAAAAAATTCTAGGACTTCTTCATTTGTGAGCTTTCAAACAGAAAGAGCCAATTATGGAGCCTTTCCAAGGAGGCCGCCATATGCTTATTCCATGTGCATAGGTATTCCATTGCTTTGTATTTAAAATAAGGAAGAACTTGGGAGTTCAAACCCCCAAAAAGAAACCTGAAAATATTTGTGTGTGTTTTAAGTTATATGGAAATAATGAAAGAACAGTTCTGTAATCGTTTTCATGTCGGACTTCCAAAAAAATAACTACCTATTGTATGATGTCTAGTCTGGGCTGTTTCTGTGAGTTTCTTTTTAGTTTCGCTGGTTTCATTCTATCCTTGAAATGCAGATGTAGAAACCAGCCAGGGTTTATGTTGTGTTGCCCTTAGATACTGTTAGCACTGGAACTGTGTCTTGGCCATTAACGGGCTGCAGAGGACTTCATTGTCCAACTGTAATACTGGAAAACATTTTCTAGAATACACATTTAAGGGAAGTTTAAAAGAACAATACTACTTTATTTGAAATGTTGTTGACTTATGTAGTACATAGCAGTATAAGTACACATTTGATCAACTTTGTGAGAATATAATTTATTCAAATACTTATTTAAAGTGTATTTATTCTGAGAAAGCAAAATTAAAGTTTGGCTTAAAGATCTGCTTCCTGTAAAATCTGCAGTACCCTCTAGGTGCCACTGCTTTGTCTATTTGTATGCCATATGTCATATCACATTAAAAATGTGAATAGCCGGTTACCTTACTTATACTTGGTGCCTATTTTAGCCTACTCTTTGTCCTTGAACCTATGGCAGTCAAGCCACATCCACCTTTATTAACATCCCATCCCTACCCCTGTTCTTATCCTCATTTAATAGGTTTAAAAATGGACTCTGGAACCACATCTGCCCTTGAAGAGCTTATAGACTGATTGAGGAGAAGAGTAGACACATTTGAAAATGTTAAATAAACAAGGACACAAAATTCAATGCTCTAGTGTGTGAATAATGTCAAGAGAGTACAGAATAATGGAATATTCCTAATGGTGGGAGTTAATCAGTGGGGAAGATGGGTTTTATGGTGTTCCTGGAAGGTGGTCAGGACCCTGGATTGTGGCAAAGAGGGGAGGGCATATCTCAACTAGAGGAAGAGAAACAGACAAATGCTAGATCCAGGGAAATTTCTGGAAGAAAAGCAGGTGGAAGAAAGCACAGAACTGTGGCAGAATCAGTAAGGGCAGAGATGAATTATTGATTATAGAAACCAGTGATGCTTGGAAAGCCTCCATAATTGGCTATTTGAAAGCTCACATATAAGAAGTCATACAATTTTTTACTTTAGACACTTTACAGAGAGATATTACCCACATTTAATTTAGGGTAAATTGAAAAACTAGAGCTTTTAGGTAATCAAATTAAACTGTTGCTGAAGAGACAATGGATTTTAAAGGGAAAAATAGTAGCCACGCACCTAAATAGCAGCAAGTTCACATTTGCCTCTGCTACTCGCTGGTATGTGAGCTCTGACAGTCAGCAACCACTCTGGGCATTGCTTTTCTCAGTAGTGGAATTGATGTAAAGAGGAGCCTGGGTGGCTCAGTCAGTTGAGCATCTGACTTTGGCTCAGGTCATGATCTCATGGTTTGTGGGTTCAGGCCCCACCTTGGGTTCTGTGATGATAGCTCAGAGCCTGGAGCCTGTTTCGGATTCTGTGTCTCTCTCTGCCCTTCCCCCCCTCTTTCTCTTAAAAATAAATAAACATAAAAAAATTTTTAAATATTGATGTAAAGAATAAAAACACAAGCTGTAATGAGATAAGACATTTGATACTGTTGTGCATACTCTTTTCAAGCCTTTCCTTTCCATGGGTTTTAACCTCATCATTTGGTTCTTTTACGTTTCTGGTTATATTATCAACATGTTCTTGTTTCCTGCTGGTCTCATAAAACTTTGTTTCTCAGGTTTTTCCTTTTGGCTGTCTCTCTTCCTGTTGGACATTATACTACTTTGGCTTAAAAACTTTTTTTTAAGTTTATTTTTTTTTTTTTAGAGAGAGAGCGTGCACAGGTGAGCAGGGGAGGAGTAGAGAGAGGGAGAGAGAGAATCCCAAAAAGGCTCAGCACTGTCATTCTAGAGCCTGATGCAGGACTCACGAACTGTGAGACCATGACCTGAGCTGAAATCAAGACTCACAGACTTAACCACTTACCTGACTGAGCCACCCAGGCACTCCCTTACTCCTTTGACTTTAAATACCGTGCGTATATTGATGGTGTCTAGTCCATAGCATAGTGTATATCTCTAACCATCATCTCTTTGAGCTTCATTTACATATTTCCTTCTGCTTTCTGAGGCGTCTCCGTGTGGTGTTACTCCACAGCTACTTCAAGCTTCAGATGTCTGAAAAGAAAATGAACTGCCTTACCTTTTTCCCTCCACCTTTGCCTGTGATCCTGCTTCCTTTCCTGGATTCTTTCTTAGTGGAACTCATTAACACCTGCTTAGTCCTCTGTCAACAAAACAAAATACTCCACAAAATGGAAGATTAAGCCCATTCCCAACTCTTGCCATGCTCCCATTTTTTCTCCCCATTTTAACATAACATATACATGCAAACATGAATACACAATTACTTGCCAAATTCTGTAGATTCTGTCTCAGAAATGTCTTTTGAATTCATCTCTTCCGTTTCATGCTAACCTTTGCTCATTATCTCACCTTTAGATTGGTACCACACCTTCTCACCCAACAGACTCTACCAGTCTGTTCCTACTTTATTTTGACTTTAGTCCACCTTCCTCACTGTCACTAAATCTTTTTATTCCAACAAATCTGTGGTGGTTACTTAGCTGCACAAAACTTCTGTTAACTTCTGTTAACTTCTGGACGCTCAAAAGTTCAAGTTCACCTTGATAAATGTATAAAATGAGGCACATCCTGTCAATTCTGCCCCATGGCCCTCAACTCCCTTGTATATATCTGACTCTGTGTTCACATTGAACTATTCACTGTTCTTAAAGGTGGTTGTGCTTCCTCATGTTTCTATGCCTCTTTACTCATTGATTTCTTCTGAGCCCAGAATGTCTGTGCATCCTATCTCCTCATGACAATCTCTCACTCAAGACTAAGTTCAAATGTTGTCCTTCTGCAAAGCTTTCTCTTGTACACCTATTCCTCTGCCCTACTCCTTCTGTGCTCCTAAAATATTTTATTCAAACCTGTTTGTAGTATTAAAATTTTGTTGCAGTTAATATTCACATGTATGATTTCTAAGACTAAAATCCTTGAAGGTAAGCATCAGTCCTTATTTATGTTTGTGGCCCTGTGCCTGATGCACAGAAGTACTCAGTAAATATTTGCTGATTGAATATTGTTTGTTGTTCAATAAATGTGTGTTGAATAACAGGATGGATAGAAGAATAGGTAAGATTATATATAAGTATGAAATATGAGGACAGGCAAAAAAGAGGAATTAAAATAATAAAAGTTCTGAGAGGAAGGATATCAACAACACTGGAGATAGTGACATAGAAAATGGAAATACTAGAGATGAAGGATTAAATGTTTCAGATAATTCAATATTTAAAATACGGTATACTAAAGACTATCCTGTAATATAGAGCTACTGAGATAGTAATAAATATATTCAAATGTTCTGAAATTCAAGTAAATGGGTATTTACCTCTTGCTATAAATTTTTAACATGAGCCTCTGAAACATTATAGAGTGACTGAAATCCCAAATAGTTCACTGTGATGTGAAGCGTACCTAACTCTAGAATGTACTTTAGCAACCAAGAAATTTTACCTAAAAAAGGACACATGGGCCAATTATATAAGCTGTTCTCTCACTAAGATAAGTATTTCCACATCTTTTAGGGAACTGTTGAAAGACATTCTGCTGGGAGGGTTGATGGCTGTGCCTGTTTGCTGTCACCTCACATATGGGCAAAACTGTGGGTACACCTTGGCATTGCACTTTTCCAAATGTAGAACAAAATGCATCTGGATACCTTTCCTTCTGGTAGGCAACCAGAGGTTCGCTGAGCCAAACAACCAGCAGTCCTTTTGGCCCATGGTGCATGTTGCAATGACTTGGTTCCAGCTTGTCACTTAGAGTCTTTCTAAGGCCATGTTTAACATGGAAGTCAAGTTTTGTTGTTATTGTTCTTGTTTTTTCCTATATTCCAGTATAGCACATGATCCCAGAAACTAGATATGAGTCAACCTAGTTTGCCATATTTTTAATATAGGACAGAATGTACACAGATCAGCTTTTTTTTTTTTTTTTTTAGTCTGGGTTCTGCCCTATTTCTGTCTGTAGCCTGAATCCATGCCTGAAATAGTGATCTTTGTCTTGTGAGTTGCTGTTTACTCTCATAAATCCATATTTTCTTACGTTATTTTCCACCTGCTACATATACTCGGAATAAATGCAGATAACGAAATGATGGCTTCATAAGTCATTTGGCCAAAAGCCCATGTTTACACATTTTTTATCTTGCTGAAAGTGGGAGGAATTCACATCAATTAAGATTTTGTTACAACTCTTGATTCCCCAAATGGTAATTTTTCTCTCTGTATATTGATACTTGCTTGGTAATTTTCAAAAAGTAAATGTTTTCACCTTTTATTGACATGCAGTATAATCTACATTCACTTAAAAGTGCATGAAATATCTTTCTTGGTTCAAAGAATGTTATAATTATTTAAAGTTAAGATGTTTTATTCTGTATTTAAAATAGATTATTTAATTTTCCTAAAGTGTTTTTACTTTATCTTAATAATATTGTTTAGATAGAATAAAGTTATGTTTTATTTTCAGTATCTTACTCTATGGAAGTTAAAAATTTACAAAACCTTAATTTGAATAGATAGTTGTTGTTTTTTAAAGATATTAGCACTTGAAATTAATGTATTTTTCTTTTCAGAAGTTGCATTGTAAGTGGCAATACCCATAGGAAGGAAGTGACATTACAGCCCAGTTTTATAGAATTTAGTAATTACCTTGGAGTTCTAGGAGATTAAAGATACCTCCTAAATGTAAGCAGCAAGTCAAGGGTCTTAGAAAGGAAAGAGAAGATAAGTAGTTTCAGTAGGAGAATGGAACACTCAAAGCCAGAAAAATGCCATATTTTGAAATTGTTGTTGTTATTTATTCCTTCAATCAGCAGGTATTGGAGGTTACAATTATGGCAGGCACCATCTAGGGCCCAGTGGTAACCACAACAAATATTCTTCCTTGCCTAGAATAGGTATGAAGACCCTGAATCTCCAAATTCAACAAAGGGCCCATGTGGTTGACACAGAGTGAAGGGCGGGAGGTGGGGATGTGGGGGTAGGGGGGATGTAATGTAGGAAATGAGATCAGGACAGATAAAAATCATTTTAAAAACTCACTTTCAGTCTGAGTGGTAAGAAGCCATTTGAACTGTTTGAACAGAGGAATGGTATGATCTTCTACTTATCCAGAATCCTCTGGCTTTGTTGAGAACAGAAGTTAGATGGTGGGAGGTGGGGCAAAAGTGTGAGCAGGGAGATGAAGCTATTGGAATAATCCATCTAACACTAGGAATAGGTTGGTAGCCATGAAGGTGATGAGAGGTGACAAGAGTGTGAACACACACTAAAACCCCTTTGTAATCATAACATCAGTCTTGAAATTTTCAAGGAAGCCTTGTTACAAGACTAATGAAATTGCCTTGGTGAGCCAGGCAGCAGCAGGCTGGGAGTTTCAGCATCAGGTGCAATTTTGAAATCCACTCAATCCCTGGCTATGGTTTTTTGAAAACTGGTGGCAGTTTCCATTCTGGTTTGAAGATCAATGGGGAAGATTCTATATCGTTCAACTGATAGTGGCTTCCACAATGGTTTTAGAGATCTCACAAATGACTCAGTTACTGGATACACATTTTGCCAACCATATTCCAATAGATCAGAGGAGATGGAACCAATCTCTGCCTCCCTGCTTTACAGGGTAAGAATGCCTTCTGTTTTCCCATGTGTTTTGCTCTCCTGTCCCACTTGCCTAAAAGCCAGTCTACCTCTCACTCCCTCCATAAACGACAGAGGATGAGAATTTTAGCATGAGAAGCAGAACAGGACAGTGGTCCATTTCCTGTCCAGTAGTCACCAGTTTCCCTATCATGGGGTATGTCATTAGGATTTTATTTCATTTTGGAGTTAACAGATTTTGGATGTGGTGTATAGCTGTACAGAGTTTGCCTGATGAACTGGAAATACTGGAGTTACCGTATTTTTAAGATAAGAATGTACACAGATCAGGTCTTTTTGTAAAAAAAATTTTTTTGTAATGTTTATATTTGACAGAGAGAGAGAGAGACAGAGTGCTAGCAGGGGAGGGGCAGAGAGAGAGAGGGAGACACGGAATCCGAAGCAGGCTCCAGGCTCTAGCTGTCAGCACAGAGCTCGATGTGGGGCTCAAATTCACGAATCGTGACATCGTGACCTGAGCCTAAGTAAGATGCTTAACCGACCCAGCCACCCTGTGCCCCGACAGATCAGCTTTTGGTAGAGAAAGCTGGAGCTCAATTTTGGACATATTAAACTTAAGATTTAGCTTAAATATCCAAGTGAATTTGTCAAGAATGCAATTAGACACATGTGGTGTAGGCTAATCTGGAACATGAAGTTAACACTTGTCAGCATTTAGATGGTATTTAAAGCCGTGAAAAGAAATGAGATCATCAAGGAAGTTAGTATAGGTAGAGATGTTTGAGATATGAGCCCTTGAGACACTTTACAGTGTAGAGGTAGAAAGGTGAGGAGAAACAACAAAGGGAATTGAAAATTAGGAAAAAACAGTAACAACAACAACAACAACAAAACAGGGAGCATGATGTCCTGGAAGCCAGAAATGCTGATCAGCTCTATTAGATACCGCTTATAAAGATAAGTAAAATGAGGACTCTTGAGTTTAACAACATGGACACCACACTGAAGGTGTGATAAAATAGTCTAGGTGAAGTCCCAGTGGTCCAAGGGTAGTTGGGCAGAATAGAATGAAAAAATGAACATGCTTGTTCATTTACTTATTTGTCAAACATGTATGTTCCATGTTCTATGGGCCAGGTAGTATCTGCAGTCTTAACCATTTTCTAACCCAAATTTTTCAACTTAGTTTTAGAAGATGTAATTCAATTAGGGAACATATCCCAAATTTATAATGATGGTCAATAGGAGAATGCAGTTTCTTTGCATAATTATTTTTTTGCAATTACTGTTACTGAATGCCTTCATTAAAAACAAAATAATTATCTAATAATTCATAAACACAAGCGAGTGACATTTAGTTCAAGAACATTCTTTGCTATTGTTCAGCTGTGTTCTCTCACACACAGTACTTTTAAGAACTTATACAAACAAATAATTATACATGATTTAAAATTTAAATTCTCATATTTTAATGATTTTTTACTAATTCAATTAAAGCCAAATATTTACTAAACTGACATAAATATGTCTTATATATTATTGTGTGTAATATATACATATATATAATGTCTAGTTCATTGGAAGAAAATGTACAAATTCAAGTGGTAATGAATTGTCTGGTGAAGGTATTATAATAAGTATGTTTAAGTAACCCTTTCCTTATCCTCTCTCTCTGTCCCTCCCCCATTCATGCGCGTGCTCTCTCTCTCTCTCTCTCAAAAACATAAAAAATTTAAGGAACCCTTTCCTTATTTTCCTATATATGTGTTGCCTTCAAAATTTTAAGAAGTTACAGAAAAGCTGTTATAATTGATTAAACCAATTTTTTATTGATAAATTTGTGTTTGAGAAAGCATTTAATTCAACAAATACTGATTGAACATTTTTATGCCTGGCACTGTTCTTGATGCTGGAGAATATATCAGTGTATAAAATGTTCAACAAATTAATGAAAATAAGGGGAATGAGACCGTAGGGAATGATAGAAGTGGAGCTGATCCCACCTATCGGGTAGTTGGGGCAGACTTCTCTGAGTTGGTGGCTTTAGAGCTGAGAGCTAAGTTACAAGAAGAAGTCAGCTAAACAAAAATACAGAGATCTGGGCAAAAGGAATGCCAGACACAAAGTCTCTAAGTCAGAAATGAAGTGGGGGTCACAAAGAAGGCTAGTGTGACTGAATTTTATTTAGTGATGAGGAAAGTGTTAGAAAATGAAGTAGACTTATAAGCGTGGGCCAGAAGTCCTTTTGGGTTATAGGTGAGGAGAAACTTGGATTTTATTCTGAGTGAAATCCACTGGAAAATTTCTTGCAAACGATTGACCTGGTCAGTTTCCAGTTTCAAAAATTATTCTGACTTCATTATGGAGAATGGTCCGCAGGAGAGCTAAGGTTGAAAGCAGAGAGACAGAAAGCCATTGCTATATTCTGAATGTGAGATGATGGTGACTGGGACCAGGGGGATAAGTGGTAAAGATGGAGAGCAGTGGGTTGTTTCAGGATATGATTTGACGCCATTGCTGAAGGTTTGGTTGATAGCTTTAATGTGAGGGTGAAGGATACAGAGGAATCTGAGTTGTTATTAGGTTTTTCCTAAGCAGGTTGGTAGATAGACAATTTTGAAATCAGTCATCAGGAAATTAAGGATAGCAAGTATTTTTCATGGAAAAGCAATTAGGTACGATTTGGGGAATAGGAATAAAGGTGCTTTAGTCCAGCACTGCTCAGACTTTAATGTGCATATGAATCCCCTGGACATCTTGTTAAAATACAGATTTTGAGTTAGTAAGTCTGTGTGGGCCTCAGTATTCTGCAAGCTCCCAGGTGATGTGGCAGCACTGTCTGGGAATAGACTTTAGGCTCCCTGGAGGACTTGAAACTTCAAATAGACTTTGGGCTCTCTGGAGGACATGAAATATTGACTCTGGAATTCACATTCTTTATTTTTCCCCTCCTCAACTATCATTCACCTTCTCCATTTTTAGAAGGTAGCAGCTGTAACTACTAATGCCAGACAACAGAAATTCCTTTTCACTCTTTTAAGAAGTGTTAAGAAACCAAAAAGGTGAAGACATTTGAATGATAAAATCCCCAATGCCTAATGTTTAAGTCAGTCTAATTGGAGGAGAAATGGAAAATGAAATCTTAAAATCAGTCAATGGCACGGTTCTGCAGGATAGTGAAAAGTGAGATGCAGTCAATGACAGAATAAACAATAAAGGCCATAGGAGTGAAGATGGAGGAAGCAGAATTTCAAACTGGGCAAGTATGGAGGGGCAACTAGATAAGACCCAGGAATGAACATGAGAGTTCTGTTCAGAGACTTCCCCACGTGTGTGTGTTACCTCAGACAATAGACAATAATCCTGCAAATGGGGCAAGCCAATCAAGGTGTTGGGAGAAAAACATAAAACTGTTATCTTATATTTCCTCCAGACATGGCAAATCCATACCTGAAATACCGAGTGGCTGTATATAGTGAGACCGGATGTTGTCCAGAAAAGGGATACCAAAGTTCTAGAGGTGTTGGGAGAGCCGTAGCTCTGGATTGAGATGGAATAAGAGCATCAGGACTCCTGCCTACAAAGAAAGGGCAAGAGTTCACCAAGTGTTCTGTGAACACAGAAAACTAAACAAATAAAAAGCATCAGTATTTCACAGGAGCACCTGTGCCATGATTCCATATACCTTGGGTTTTTTGATGTTTTTTTCCAGATCTTGCCAAGCCTGCTTACCTTTGCACATGTTAGAATGCTTTCCTTGTTTTCTCTGTAATGAATTTCTTCTCTTAAGAATCTGTTTTTGTCTAAACCCTCCATACAGAGGCGCACTCCCACTCACTTCCCTGGCTTCCATAGCATTTCATATTTGCCTGTGCCCCTGGTGTTTGCATCCTGTCTCTTTCTCTGACCTTCCATTCCTTTATGAGAAGGGGCTGTGCTTTAGTAATTTTTGCATTCCCCAGCTAAGTGGCTAACAGATGCTTTAATTTGAATTTGAAATTTGCAATTCTACTTCCTCCATCTTCACTCCTCTGGCCTTTATTGTTTATTCTGTCATTGCACCTCACTTTTCACTATCCTGCAGAACTGTGCCATTGACTGATTTTAAGATTTCATTTTCCATTTCTCCTCCAATTAGACTGAATTAAACATTAGGTATTGGGGATGACAGATGGTAGTTGGAAGGGGAAAAAATGGAATGAATAAATGAAAAATGAAAAGATGACTAGATTTTCACCAATAATTTTAAAATGGGTGCATGCAAAATAATTTGAGTATTTCTGTTCTGATGACAAAATGCTCTTAAAAATTGCAAAAGCATTCTTTTCAGTGAAGTATAGTGTTACATTTTACTTAATTTTATATATTGGTTAGGTAATTTTTTTGCATTTTGCTTAGGTAAAATCATTCTTTAATAATTATGACAGGTGGCTAATTTAGCATTGGATTTCAGTATTAAAATGGCTTATGTCTCCTGAAGTGAGGATGTCTAGATCCCTCAGTAAGTAGGGAGACTCAGGAGATATAGGGATCAGAATTCTATGGCTTTTGCTGGAGAACTGCTTCTAAAATGTCAATCACAATGTGGTAAAAAGTACAAATTAATATATTTTAAAGTGCATATAAGTCTTAAAGAATTTCAGAAAAAGCAATAATCAGGAAAGGCTTCTTAGAAGAGGTATGTTTTGAAATAGTATGTGGAAGAAGTTTTAGTTATTGTATGGTGGGGAGTCTGGAAGAGCATTTGGGTGATGAGAACCTTCTGAGTAAAGGGGTTGATATGAAAATATGTGTACAGTTGATTTGAAGGCAAGGACATGGAAGCCACAATCTGAGAACTGATCTAAGCCTCTATTATGGAGATATTTGGGACATATTTTTTCTATATATGATGAAAAGAACCTTTTCAAATGCATATCATGACAGACTGGAGCAGCCTAACCTTATTCATCTTTGTATCCAAATCTAAAAGGAAAAAAAATAAGAAGAAATACATCCTTTGACATAATTTGACAATATTTGTTTGATTTTTATAAGTGAAACTTATTACAATGGATTTCTAAGCTTAGTGTTTATGAACACTTTTTAAATTAATCCTGTGTGTATTTATCTGTGTGTATCCTATATATATATAATCTTACCTAAACTTTGGAGGTACTTGGGAGCTTCAGTGGAAATAACATCTTAGAAATGTATTCAGGGTGCCTGGGTGGTTCTGTCAGTTGAGCGTTTGGCTTCGGCTCAGGTCATGATCTCACAGCTTGCGAGTTCAAGCCCTGAGCGAGCCCCATGTCCAGATCTGTGCTGACAGCTCAGAGCCTGGATCCTGCTTCAGATTCTGTGTCTCCCTCTCTCTCTGCCCCCTCCCCTCTCCCACTCTGTCTCTGTCTCTCTCTCAAAAAGAAATAAACATTAACAAAATTTAAAAAAAGAAATTTAATAGAAACAAAGGTCTTAAGTTCAAAAGTTTATTGCTAATGGACTCAAAACAAAACTAGGAATAACTTACTTATATGTATAATTAATAGTCTGTTAAATTTGAATTATAAGATTATTGACTTTTTCATTGGGACTTTAGGTGGCAATAATTATCTTGTTTTTCAGTTACTCAGAATCTTGGATTTGAATTTCTTCCTTAGTCACATAAATATCAGCGATGTTCGCTTGAAAGGCTATGTGAATCACACCAAATTAAGCAGATCCTTAAAGGAACAGGGAGAAAGAGAACATTTATTAAGATCTAATATGGTAGGCAGTTAGCTGATATAAATTCTGTGAGACATTTTTATTCTCAAATATTATTATTTCGCAGGAAGCAATGCCACAAAAACAAGAGTTCACCAGAAAAAGTCATGGGGCTATATTCAGAGTTGTGGACAGGGCTAAGGTGAGCCATAAGGGACCAGGATTGAATGGCGATGTCACACCCAGGTGAGGACTGGCGTCTGGAAGTAGAGCTGTGTGACAGGACACTGTTGCCATCAGAATGAGGCAGAGGGTTCAAAGGAGATGAGTAGGGTTGGTGAGGGGGTAATGCATACTTAAATACACCTCCCACCTTCTGACTTCCTGTTCATGTCTTCCATTAGCCAAATCCAATTGGAATCCAGGGGCAAGAGAACCTAACCTAAAGTAAGTTAATGTGTAGAACTGAGTCTTTTGAGACATAGAGAATGGTACTTAGGGACTGAGAATGGCTTTGTGGAAACAAATGAAGAATATTTAACATAATATTCTTTCTCAGATTTTCAAATAAGGACCTTTGTAAACCATATTTCTCAGAATCATCGTCTTAGTCATTGTTAATTATTGAAGAAGACAGACCTAAAGGCATATTCCTAAAGGGCACCTGAAAACCTGATTGCTGTGGTTATTAACTTCCCTTGAGTTTCCTAGCAGCCAAGGAAAATGGGAAACCATATTTACATAGCTCCTATTGACTTCTTGGAAGCATAACAGTTTATCATTCTTGAGATGGGAATTAGTGAAAAGTTAACACAGAATTCTCACTATAGGAACAATGAGCAACTTACTATAGCAGTTTCATTAAAACTATGTAAACATATTCTTTTAAATGTTTCCTATATTAGCATTTGGTTTTAAATTGAAGGTACACTGTTAAATTATAGGCTTAGGTTTCTATGTGTCCATCAGCTTTTTATTTTCCTGGTTTGCCTAAGTGTTTTATTTGTTAATCCATCTCTTTCTTTCTGAAAACTAGAAAAGCATCCCTAAATATAATACATAAAAGCAATTAATATCTTATTTACTTTCAAAACCCAAGTTATATTCAAATAGTGAAATACAAAATATAAACTATGGGAATGCCAGCTGGTGCAGCCACTCTGGAAAACAGTATGGAGGTTCCTCAAAAAACGAAAAATAGAACTACCCTATGACCCAGCATGCACTACTAGGCATTTATCCATGGGATACAGGTGTGCTGTTTCGAAGGGACACATGCACCCCTGTGTTTATAGCAGCACTACCAACAATAGCCAAAGTATGGAAAGAGCCCAAATGTCCATCGATGGATGAATAAAGAAAATGTGGTATGTGTATATACTCACTCATATGAGGACTTTAAGAGATAAAACAGATGAACATAAGGGAAGGGAAACAAAAATAATATAAACACAGGGAGGGGGACAAAACAGAAGAGGCTCAAAAATATGGAGAACAAACTGAGGGTTTTGGGAGGGGGGATGGGCTAAATGGGTAAGGGGCACTGAGGAATCTACTCTGAAATCATTGTTGCACTATATGCTAACTAATTTGGATGTACATTTTAAAAAATAAAAAATAAAACAGGTTACAATAATAAAAAAAATGTTAGATTTAATTTCCTAAATCAGGTACCAAATTTAGAGGCCACTAGGGTAGGAGTCAGACCCAGCAATTGTCTTGTTTATTCTTGTTCATCCTCATAAACATAGACTGTTGTGAAGGAAGTTTGAAAAGAGTTAAGTAATAAAAAGTTACTGCCTGATTTAAAAAAAAAGAAAATATAAACTAATGCGTAAGTAGATACTATAGGGTGATTTATTATGAGAGTTTATATTTCCTATCATATATTTTTCTAGGCTTGACTCATTGATCAATCTTGCATTTCTCTAAACTTAATGAGCTATAAATAAACTAAAACACAGGTGTTAATTCTTATAAATTTATCCATTGCCATAAATCAAGGCTTATATAAGTGACGGATGGTACTTTTTCAGATACTAAAAGATTTCTTTAAATAATGAAGTCTCCTCAAACATCTAGAACATGGTCTTGAAGATTATTAACTACTCCTCTCTTAAATGACTAAAAATAAAGAAGGCATCACAGCCTTGGATTAATCACAAAGTCAGTACAAAGGTATGATATTTACAAAGCATAGGTACATTATGAATACCCTTCCGTCTGAGTTTATATCACACGTGTATGTTTGAGACAGAGAACTTAGGTCCTGGATCTTCGATCTCAGTTAGTGTCCCGTTCCCATGCCAGCTATGAGACAAGAGATAATTGATGGGTCCATACCGGCAATGCATAATATGCCATATTTTATATTAGGTGTCATGGAAAACACACACAAAAGTGTGAAGCAAAGTTTTTATTTCAAATTCTAGTTTGGGAATTAAGACTCAAAACAATGGAGACAGATCAAGGGGAATATATAGTAATTGGTAAATTGCATGCTTAAGAAGGTTCAGAGAAGTGTGTGATAAATGGAGTATCATAGTTGGAATGACTTCCAAACGGGGAGAGACTATGAACAGGACTTTGGTGAAAGGATTAAGTTTGAGTAACTAAGTAGGAGAGCAGAGAAAGAGCAGTTCCTTTTGGGGAAAATATCTAATGGATTCAGTTGGCCAAGAAACTAGACAAGTGCTAGAAGCTTGCAACTCTGAGTGTGGTTATTCATTGTGTGGTCCTAGCACCAGGTCTTAGAAAATAGCTTAGAGTTGTCTCCTAACGTACAAAATTGGAATCTGCATTTTATTTATTTATTTATTTATTTATTTATTTATTTATTTATTTTAACGTTTATTTTTGAGAGAGACAGACGGAGCGCAAGCGGGAGAGGGACAGAGAGGGGGAGACACAGAATCTGAAGCAGGCTCCAGGCTCTGAGCTGTCAGCAAAGAGCCCAACACAGGGCTCAAACCCACAAGCTGAGAGATCATGACCTGAGCCCAAGTAGGCCTCTTAACCTACTGAGCCACCCAGGTGCCCCTGGAATCTGCATTTTAAAAAGTTTTTCTGGTGATTTACAAGCTCTTTAAAGTTTCAGAGAGTCACTGTTGAGGGTCCCTCTTGAATAGGGGGTAGGATATAAGTGATATAGTTAAGTTATGGCTGGACTGGGAGGGCCTTGGCAGTGAGATGAGATGAGATAAATCAGTAGATGTTTTGTAGAAATACAAGGATTGTGTCAAGTTAATGGCTCTGCTGTCTCACCAGGACAATCTCCCCTGCATCATGCATTCAGTCTCTCTGTATAATAGCGAAATTATGTGTTTAATTGAAATCTTCATGTGTGTTTTTCCATATGTTAAATTTCCATTTAAAAAATATTTCAGTTTTAATGAAGTGAAGAGGCAGATCCCTAAATTACGGGTTGCTACTTTTTAAAGGTTTTAAGGCTTTGTTTTAAAGTGGATTTTAAGTGAAATACTGCCACATCTGCCTCTTATCCCTGTAACTTCCCGGAGCCCCTCAGAAGTGCATCGCCCGGAGGTAATGCTACTTTCTCGGTACCTGGCCTCTGTGCGTGGTAACACAGGTGTTCCTTTTGAAATCTGAGCCTCGTACATTTTCCCTGTCACTACAAAGTCTTTTCATAACAGATGAAGTACAGTAGTTAAACACCTGAGGTAATTTCCGAGTTGTAAGGAATGTGTTACTGTGGTTTTCTATAGTGCTTTTTATACCAGACGACTTTATCACAAAAAACATCGTATACTCTTTCAGCATAGATTGATTTGCTTATTTATTTCCTTGATGTCAGTTTCTTTACTGTAAGTCTGATAATACCACCAAGAGGGATCAAAATAAGGTGACTTGAGAAATTTTATAATAAGGCATTTTATTTGGAATTTAAATCTGAAATCTCATGAACTGTCAAATGTGTGACTTGCATAGAATGACAGATTCTTTCTTGGAGGTCATGTTATTGCTGTTGAGAGAATCGTGTTGACAACTTAGCCTGTCAGATTTTTGGATTGCACTTTCTGATTCATATAGGAGAACACAAAAGTGATTTGGGGAGGGATTTAGTTTTGATGTGTGATGGATAATTTATAAACCTGTTTTTCCAGAAGTGATGCCACAATAAGAATTATCTTTTAAATAAGGTGGTATTTGGGAAGACATAACTCTGTATGTCTTTGATTGTCTTCAACCACTTCTGCATTCATGAGCTGACTGAAAAATTCTTGTTCTATTTAGCTGTGCAGAAAAATTACATGTATATCACATGTATTATGTCTTGGAAATCCATAAAACTGTATCAATTTTACAAAATGATATGAGCTGGCCAAAAATTCTTGTTCTTTTGGCTGTGCAGAAAAATTACGTGTAGACGTCTGTGTCTTATTTCAGAGATTTTACCTTTATGTTTTCAGGATTAGGCTGAAAGGGTCCTGGTTTTAACTTCTCAGCTGAGAATATATTCTTGTCATATTCATTTAAGTTTCGGTCATTTACCTGTTTTGGACAATATTAAAACTTTCTCTAACAGAGATGATTCAGAAACAATTGAGTTCTTCCCTAGACTCACAACTGGAAGATCTGAAACTTTTCTGGTTTTGTAATCTTGTAAGTCACAATACAGCTTTAATTTTATTTTTTTAATTTAAGTGCAGCTGGTATACAGTGTTATATTAGTTTCAGGTGCACAACATAATGATTTGACAATTCTATATATTATAGTTTGACAATTCTGTATATTTTGCAGTGCTTGCCATGATAAGTACAGTTACCATCTGTCACTACACAAAGTTATTATGCTATTATTAGCTATATTCTCTATGCTTTACTTTTCATCTCAAAACTTTTTTTTTTTTATTTATAACTAGAAGTCTGTATCTCCTAATCCTTTTCAAGCATTTCACTCATCCCCCTACCCCCACCCCTCTGTCAACCACCAGTTGGTTTTCTGTATTTATGAGCATTTTAATTTTTTTTAACGTTTATTTATTTTTGAGAGAGAGAGAAAGTGTGTGTGAGCGAGCGGGGTAGGGGCAGAGACAGACGGAGACAGAATCTGAAGTAGGCTCCAGGCTTGCCTGACACAGGGCTCAAACTCACAAACCATGATATCATGACCTGAGCCGAAGTCAGATGCTGAACCGACTGAGCCCCCCAGGCGCTGCCTTATGAGTCTGTTTCTGTCTTTGTTTGTTTAGATTCCACATATAAGTGAAATCAAATGGTATTTCCTTTCTTTGAGTTATTTCACTTAGCATAATATCCTCTAGGTCCATTCATGCATGTTGTTGCAAATGGCAAGATCTCTTTGTTATGGCTAAGTAATATTCCATTGTATTCTAATAACATATCTTCTTTATCCATTCATTTTTTGGTAGATATTTGGATTGTTTCCATCCTGGCTATTATAGATAATGCCACAAGGAATGAAGGGGTAGATATATCTTTTCAAATTAGTATTTTTGTTTTCTTTGTTTAAGTAGTACTGGAATTACTGGATTATATAGTATTTCTATTTTTATTTTTTGAGGAAACTCGTTGTTTTCCACAGTGGCTGAACCAATTTGTATTCCCATTAACAGTGCAAGAGGGTTCCTTTTTTCCACATCCTAACACTTGTTATTTCTTGTTTGTTTTTTTTTTTATATTTTTTATTCTAACCATTCTGATTGGTGAGGTAATATCTCATTGTTTTGACTTGTATTCCCTGATAGTTAGTGATGTTGAGCCTCTTTTCATGTTCCTGTTGCTCATCTGTATGTCTTCTTTGGGGAAAAAATGTCCATTCTAGTCCTCTGCTCATCACAAAACAGCTTTTAATCACAAAACAGCTTTTGCTTCTTAGTTAGAAATGCCCTTAATTGTCATCAGAAGTTTTACAGACTTTTACAGTTTGTACGTTTTTACGAAGTTTTATAAACAATACAGAACATTCTATAAGGGACAATAAGTGCAAAATAATAGAATTTTAAAGCTGAAAACAATTGAAGAGACGTATATCAGCTTCCTATTTTTATAGATAAGGAAACAGAAGGCAAACTTGACATAATCAAGAGATAAGTTTGAAAATACATAATTTAAATAGGAAAGAAAACTCTTCCAGGGTGTATCATGTGTTTTAATTACCCATTGAAATACTTTGAACAAGTGCAAGCTTATTTTTACTCTATACAAAGAAACGAAAGAAAAATTTATCACTAATGACCTTACTTGCATGTATCCAGAAGACTAGCACTAGGGAAAGAGTATTTTTAATACAATTGAAAGCTAGTGTGCTGTCATTACTTCTAACAAACATTGACTGCTCACAAATGAGGTAGGCCTGGAGATATAAGGGTGGTATTCTGAGTTAAATATGCAGATGTATATGTCTCAAAACAAGAATGTTTGTGAAATTCTCTTTTGTCAAAATTTATTTCAAATGCTAAGATAGTTTTTAAAAATAATTTTATCCTGCTATTTATAGTTTTCAGTGGTGGGAAGTAGACCAGAACTTCTAGCCTAGACTGGACTTCCAACATAATTGCCTTTTCAACACCACTGTGTGTTCATAACGTTATTACTTTGTCAGAAAGCAATGCATATTTTAAAAGTCCATATTAAATTGCCAATTGTATTATGGACTGATGTTTGCATTTGATTAGGCTATCGAATAGTGTGATAGTCAAAAGACCAATTTTGTCTTTTGCATTTATCTTGGAAATCCATTAAAAAATCAATTTATCAAAAAGGTATAATGAGTTGGAACATTATTTCTGTATTAGATACTCTTGATTTGTTGTATAATTAATTACAACAATTATATTTTCCAGTTGTTTTATAAAAAGTTTACTTTCACTATTTAAAGACATTTTTCTCAACAGGTCTTGGAAAAAACCTATCGTGGCTTCATCCACTTAGGTGGAGTTTTGTGAAATGGTAGAAAATCTTGCAATCCTATTTCCCCCTGCTTAGCATGACATATAACAATTCTGAAATTATATGAGAGTTTCTATCCAACAGATAATTTCTTTGTGCATTTAAATGTGTCAGACTGTTTAAAATTGGTCAATTTCCTATTGAAATGTCTTTATTTACTCATTTACATATTTTCTTTAGTGGTGAATCCAACTCTGTAAAATAAAGTACTTAACTTCGGTGTCACCTAGTGTATTCTCTTTGGTAGACTAATTATCATGATATCTTTAGTAATAAGTGTATACCAGTAATTATGTGGACTGATTGATGCCCATTGTATCCACCCCTCTCACTGATCTTTGGGTAATTTATGTAGAGTCCTACTTAAACAAATTTTCATCAGACAGATAATCTCACAAAATTTTACTCCATGTTCTTTAATACAGTCTAAAGTGAAAATGATTAATAAATCCTTTAACATTACTCTGTGGGAAATTGTTTGATTTTTATTTGAAAAATAGCCTACCTTTTACTTGAGCTTTTTTAATAGCCGTTTTGAAGGTTCAATTATAAGAAAATGCTTATCTTCAGGAAAAGTCTTAATGACTAACTTTGGCCTTTAATTCGTTTGATGTATTGTAATCATAATTTTGAAGCTATAAAGATTAAACAATTTCCAGGACATGAATTTTCAAATTATGTTTATCTGGAAAGAGCTGAAAACTTACTGTGGTCAAGAAGATATATTTGAAAATACTTAATTGTTTTCAAGAGACAAAACTATTCTGAGTTTCAAACAGAAAGGAAAAGTAATATCACTAATATTATCACTGGTAACCTAGTATTAACTCTGTTAAAACTACATTCCTGTGTGATTTCTAGCTATCATCATCTATTATTGTAGGATAACAGGTATTTTGCTAAGAATATGAATTGTATATGTTCACTCATGTTTCACTGAAGATAATATAATAGTGGAATTTTATGTACATGTCTAGATAACTATATACTACATTTCCAATTTCTACCAGTATGATATTTTAGTACTAAAATTGCTTTGTATTTCTAGGTTTACTTTTGGAAGTCCTTTGTTAACATTTAGGATTTCTCATATAAGCACACATACACAAGAGGAAATGATAAAATCTCCATGTTAAACCAGCTTTAAAAATATCACTGGAGACAAAGAATTCACTAGTATTCTAAATGTTTCTTTTAGTACTAAAACTTCATTGAATACTTCACTGTGCTCTAAGAAGCAGCTTACAGATGTAATTGGAAAATAGACTGGTTTTCATTTCTACACACCTCAAGTACCCATTTTTAAAAGAAATGGTAATTTTAAGTGTGGTTTGGGTTTAAATTAGTGCTGGGTCAATAGTTCAGAGGGGGGAAAAAACATCTGTCAGGACATCTTGATTTTATTTACAAACCTGAATTTAAATAGAAGTGTGTAAAGACTAACTTACATTTAAACGGGATGGGTATGAATTATTGGTGGTCATAAAACATGTAATATAATGTTGTGGCATAAAAATAAACATTGTATGCTGTTTTCACAATAATATTTCTTCCAGGACAGCTATATTTTCATTAGATTTTTTTAAAGAGTCTTCTTGAGGGGCGCCTGGGTGGCGCAGTCGGTTGAGCGTCCGACTTCAGCCAGGTCACGATCTCGCGGTCCGTGAGTTCGAGCCCCGCATCAGGCTCTGGGCTGATGGCTCGGAGCCTGGAGCCTGTTTCCGATTCTTTATCTCCCTCTCTCTCTGCCCCTCCCCTGTTCATGCTCTGTCTCTCTCTGTCCCAAAAATAAATAAAAAACGTTGAAAAAAAAAAATTAAAAAAATAAATAAATAAAGAGTCTTCTTGATATTCATTATTGAACTTTACCTAGTAAACACCTATGCTTGACTAGATTCTTTAAAATAATTATTTTAAAAATTGTCACTAATTAATTTGTTAAATATTAATAGGAAATTTTAGTTGTATGTTCCTCTGCCTCTGTTTTTATATTAAAATAATGTGTCCCTGTTCTAGAATTATTACGGTTCATTTGATATGCTTCCCCCCTTATTTTTAGTGGATTATATAGAAAACCTACCATACCTTAAAAAAATAGCTTATCCATAGTGTATACTCAATAATTGAATTTTAGTCCTTGAAGGAACCTGAGTTATCTTCTATTCACATTTTGCTAATAAGAAAGCCTAGCCTAAAGCATTTGAATGATATGTTTTAGATTTTATTTCAATTTCTATACAACAGAGTAAACAAACTTTTGCAATATAACATATTTGTAAATCTGGAGCTAGTTGTTTATCCTCTATAAAAAAGCATCCATCTTCAATTTCATCAGAAAAACTGACGTCTGAGATTGTAGAATCAGATATAAAACAAGAGTAGATTGACCTTGAAGAAGGGTCCTATGGTCTCTCTTAAGGGCTCAGCTGAGTAGTTCCTATTTGTCATCTCTTACGTGTTTGTTTGCAGTGACCTAAACTTGCAAACTGACTCATGCCTGGGCGAGGAAAACTCAATGGAAACTCGTCCTGCATCCCTCAGTCTGTGTGTGATCTCTCCACATTATCTTGCCAGCTAGGTCTTCAGGGTAGCCAGACTCTAATTGTTGCCTCAGGTCTGTCAAGATGTGTGTCTTAAAAGAGAACTGGATAGAGGCTGCGTTTCTTAACCCAGTCTGAGAAGTCTCAGTCTTGTTCTGTGTGTTAGAAGAGAGCCACTCACTATCCAGCTCAAACTGAAGGGAAGAGGAGGAAATTCAATACCACCTTTGTGGGACTTGTGGGGAAGAGTATTTTAAAATCATCACAGTGGCCTCAAGGCTTGTGATGTGTGTGTGTGTGTGTGTGTGTGTGTGTGTGTGTGTGTGTCTTTTTCCCTTGGTGTGCGTTCCTTTGGCCTACAGTCATGACTATGTTTCTTCTATCCTTTAAAAATCAAGACAATCAAACAAATCCTCCCTGAGAACCTGGCATGTTACTTTTCTTTAACTTCTGCCTATCTCTCTTCTTCTTTCTAAAGTATTAACAGAGTAACCCACACTTGGTTTCCCCACTTTCTCCTTCCAGTCACATATGTGCCTGTGTGTTCTGATTTTCTCCCCAGCATTGTTCTGTGATTGCTTTTGATCGTGAATTAGTACTTAGCATCTCTTGTCTTTCTGGAATTTTCCGTGGCATTTGATTTTGTTGCCCACTCTCTAATCCTCCAATCCTTGTCCCATTGTTTGTATAACTTAACCTTCTTTCAGTGTTCCCTTAACCTTTCGATCCCATTTTCCCTGGTTTATGTTACTAATTCGTTTTTTTTTCCTCCCTTTCAGTTTTGATAGCCCCAGAATTTTCTTTTCATTCCCCTTCTCATTCTGTATCATCTTCCTGAAGAAAGTCATCTTTGGGTGATAATTCAAAATTCATGTCTTCATCACAAATTTCTTTTCCCAGAACCTCATTCATGTATTTCTACTCTACTTGGCATACATCCTGCATGAATCACAGATATCACCCTAGAAATTTGCATTGAAATACGTTAGACATATTTCCATGACAATAATCTATTCCTTCTCTATTTTCTTTCTCCGTATTTGTTAACCGTCATTGTCTTCATCTTTTTTTCCTCCCTTACCACCTACCTTTAGTCATCTGTCAACCTCTAGGAATTTAAATTCTGCAACATGATTTCAGTCTGTCTGCTCTTCTCCAGTCTCATTGCTATCACCTTAGGTTGTGTCCTCATGTTCCAGTTCCAGAACTATTTTTCAGTCTTCTTAACATGCCCAGAGTTCTGTTATTTTACCAAGGTTGAACCCAGCTCTGTTTCTACCCTCACATTTACCGAACACTGCCGGTTTTTCAAATTAGCTAATTGAATATTAAACCTAGGACATAGAAAATAATTTCAGTAGTAGTTTTGTAATTTTAAATACTTCTTTGTAAATTATTTTACTTTATTTATTCATTTTTTAATGTTTATTTTTGAGAGAGAGAGAGAGAGAGAAACATAGTGTGAGTGGGGGAGGGATAGAGAGAGAGGGAGACACAGAATCTGAAGCAGGCTCCAGGCTGTCAGCACAGAGCCTGACACGGGGCTCAAACTCACAAACTGTGAGGTCATGACCTGAGCCGAAGTCAGCCATTTAACCGACTGAGCCACCCAAGTGTCCCATGTAAATTATTTTAAAAGTACAGTTTAATCACTCTCATTGAATGTTGTATATAAAAATGCATATATATTTTTATAGGAATCAGATTCATTAATCATTCATGTACTCAATAAGCGTTTATTAATCACCTTGTCTATATGACAGACACAAAACACAAAAAAAATAGGCCAAAGATAACTGGCATGAGTTAAATGATTGCCTATGAGCAACTCATAGTCTTGTTAAAGAGACAGACACATAGATACTAACACTGCATTGTAATAGCTGCTAAACGAAGAAGTATTACAAAGCTCTAAGAGCCCTAAGGAGAGAATAGCTTACATCTGAGAAAATTGAAAAGGTATCTAGACTGTATTATCTAAAGCTGGATTATGAAGAAAGAATAAGAGTCTATCTGACAAATGATTGGGAGAAGAATGTTTTACACAGAAAACAATGCCAGCAAGAGCGAAGAACAGCATGTTTTATAAGGAGCTGTGTGACCAAGGATCTTGAACTTTATGTATATAGGAGTTTGTTCTATGTGTTTAGACAGAAGAGTCAGTTAAGCATATTTGTGCTCACTTAGGTAATTCTAAAAATTTGTGGGGCAGATTGTAGGGATAAGAGATGGAGGCAGGGAGACTAGTTAGGAAGCTTGTGTAAAAATCTAGGTGGAAGATGGTGAGAACTCAGATTGAGATGTTGACCTTGCAAAGTAGTAAAAAGGGGAAAAACAGAACTGAATAGAATCACATTATAGCCTGAAGAAAAACCTGAATTCTACCTATACATCATATGTGTGTTTCTGTATTTTGTTTCTGTTTTGAACTATAGACATGGGATGTTGAGCTGGAAAGATCTGCAGAATCCTGGGCAGAAAGTTGTTTGTGGGAACACGGACCTGCAAGCCTACTTCCATCAATTGGGCAGAATTTGGGAGCCCACTGGGGAAGGTAGTGTAAAGTGTAACTTTTTTGTTTTTGAAAACATAAGTGATTGAAATACTTATTAATTCATTAATGAGAAATTTTCTGAGGCTTAAAGCCAAAAAACAAAGCAAATAATCACACCAACAAAATAAAAGTAATAGCAGAAAAACCAGCAATATGTTAGACTTAGTTTTTGTTTTAAACCATTGATGTAGTGGTAACGTAATGGGCATAGTACTTACGATTAATAACTTTCACAAGAATCTCTCTCTACCAGACTTTATCAGTACATTTTGCAATATTTGATTTTATTTTTTCTCCAATTTTACTCACTTTGTGGTTATTTTCTCTCAAATAGATACAGACCCCCAACATTTCATGTACAAGCATGGTATGATGAAGTGAGAGACTTTAGCTACCCATATGAACACGAATGCAACCCGTATTGTCCATTCAGATGTTCTGGACCTGTGTGTACTCATTATACACAGGTATGTTTTGGGTATATTACGCCTCATTTTTCTAAGTTGAGTTTGTGTAACTGCAGCAGAATTTACACAACTGAATTTACATACTGAACGTGGATGTCTTTCTTAGTGAATTTGGTATGGTTATTGAAAAAAGATATTGATGTCTGTAGAATAGGTTTATCAATTTCTATAAAAGATAAAAGTAATTATTAGAAAAAGTCCAAAAGTCAGTTTAAAAAAAAGACATTATCTTGGGATACCTGGGTGGTTCAGTCTGTTGAGCGACCAATTTCGACTCAGCTCATGATCTTGTGGTTTGTGAGTTCGAGCCCCACATAGGTCTTGCTGCTGGCAACGCAGAGCTTGCTTCTGATGCTGTGTTCCCCGTCTCTCTCTGCCCCTCACCCCCCCACAAAAATAAACAAACATTCTAAATAAAGATGTTATTTCAATGATTTTACATGTAAAACATGTTTAGTCTGGCCTCAGGAAATGCAAACGGGGAGGAATTTACCATCTTCAGTATTTTTTATTTTCCAAAGAATAAAACTATAGGTTATTTACCATGACATTCAATATTGACCTGTGTGCAGCATTTACCTGTTTTTTTTATTCATTGTTCACATTTCGTATTGGATAAGTTCTAAACCTCTAAATTGAACAACAAAAGGTGGATTCAACTAGGTAAACCACAGACCTGAGTTACTAGCATTTTTATGGCTGACTGTTAGTGAATATAAAGCAAATTGTTCTGTCTACCTTTGCATGTGACAAGATTAAGATCAGTGGTGAATTCCATAATAACCAGTGGTGCCGTGAAAAATACACATTATATTAGAAATTGAACCCATAAATTTTTGTTCCAATACAGTTTAAGATGTGAATTCTGTTCCTTTGTTAGGTAAGCTTTTTCATGGAAACATTAACATAGCATTTAGGTTTGTGAGGATGTCACTTTTGAACTATTTAGTTTTGAACTATTTAAATGTGTATTTTGAAGATGCTTACTTTTTATAGTTAGAGTTATTTACTCATAGCACTCTTCTTCCGATTGAATTAAACCCTGCCCAAAGCCTCAGGAAAAATATCCTTTTGACATTGCCTTATTTCATCTTAAATGATAAAGATTCATTTCTCAAGTTCAGTTTTATACATTTCTCTCTGATATATATTGTTGTCTTCATCTCGGCCTACTTTTTCCAAGCTTTTTGGGTTTTTTTTGTTGTTTTGTTTTTTTAAATTTAAATTCAAGCTAACATACAGTGTAGTCTTGGCTTCGGGAGTAGAACCCAGTGATTCATCTCTTACATATAACACCTGGTGCTCATCCCAAAAAGTGCTCTGTTTAATGCCCATCACCCATTTAACCCATCCCTGTACCCAGTGCCCCTCCAAGAAACCCTCAGTTTGTTTTCTGTATTTGAGTCTCTTATGGTGTGCCTCCCTTTCTGTTTTTATCTTAATTTTCCTTCCCCTTCCCCTTCCCCTATGGTCATGTGTTGAGTTTCTCAAATTCCACAGATGAGTGAACTCATATATCTTTCTCTGACTCACTTACTTTGCTTACCGTAGTATCCTCTAGTTCCATCCACATAGTTGCAAATGGCAAGATTTCATTCTTTTTCATCGCTGAGTAGTATTCCATTGTGTATATATTTTCTTTTCTCTAATGTAGGTGGTGTGGGCAACAAGTAACAGAATAGGCTGTGCCATTAATTTGTGTCATAACATGAACATTTGGGGGCAAATATGGCCTAAAGCTGTCTACTTGGTGTGCAACTATTCCCCAAAGTAAGTAGACAAAACATTACTTTTATATGTAAATTTGTATATATGTATTATCATATATATATAGTTGAGTATATTGCTTTAACTCAGTTTACTTAATATGGCAACAGTTATGGTTGCCTGATGCATAACCTCAGCCCTTAAAAGAAATATGAAAATTGAAAATATGATCTTTGTCAACACAGGGATTATATTTTTATGACTTCAGTTTTACATATTATTATATTCCGCAGGTATTTTTAATAATTTGGATTTATTAGAGAAAAGCATCTATAGATTAACTGAGAAATATATTTTCACCTGTGTAAAGACCATTGAATGATTATGTTGAAAATATTACAACTGTACTTAGGGTCAAATCTAAGTCTAAAGTCTGTTTATTAAAACGAATGGAATATAGATGAATATCCCATAATAGAGTTCGGTGTTCTGTAAAAGTTTAATTTTGTAATTTTTAACAATGTACATAACAATTACTTAGAATATTTTCAAAATAATAAGGCAGCAGTTTACATAGAAACCTAGTAACCAAAGGGACTCCGGTGAAAAATATAAATGATTTAAATATGCATACCAAAGTCGTTATTTAGAAGATAGTAATATTTTATAGTGTCTCATAAATTATGTTATTAGACTACCTCTTACTAGAGTGGATCTTCTCTTTAAGGGGAAACTGGTGGGGTCACGCCCCCTATAAACATGGACGGCCCTGTTCTGCCTGCCCACCTAGTTTTGGAGGAGGCTGCAGAGAAAATCTATGCTACAAAGGTATGTGCTATTGTGTCACAGTATTCAGTTTGATTTATATTTTAATCCAACATCTGCATTAATTTGTACTTGAAAGGCAAAAAGCATATTTAATTATTACTTACAAAGTTTCCAGAACTCTATTTAAAAGATCTGAAGCCATTAAAAATATTTTAAAAATATATGAATGTCTATTATAGCAAATTTGTATTTAAAAGAAAGTTTCATCGTTATTCCACATAACCACTTCTAATTCTACTTTGAGATTATCCTAGAGTGACAAGTATATTTGCATTTTTAAAAGCGATCTTGATATATTATTGACTACAGTTGTTTTCACAAGTGTCTTCATTTTTGAAGGATTTAGCAATCTAATGCAATTTATTTTTAACACTTTAAAAGTTTTTGCCCATATACCTATCCATGAATGTTACTGAATGATGGTCAATGAATTGCACTAACTCTCTGCTTCTTGCTACAGAGTATATAATCTCTTGTGGCCAACATGACAAATAAAAAAGATAAAATAGTATTGTAAAACTATTGTAAAAGTAGTGCTCTGAAATGCATTTAATGTCCTAAAATGTGCGTATAAATACAGTGTCCTGTTTACAGCACATGAAGAGCAAACTTAGATGATAAAGCTTTGTAAAACTTCCACTCTTGTTGGGCATTTCTACTACCTTGTACTTTTTTCTTCATGATGACCAAATGAAGATTAATGTAGACTAAGTGTTTCAGAAAACATGAATAAATGCAGCTCTTTTTCAGTATTCATAAAGGGATGTGCCTTTTTTTCCCCTTGATGACTGAGTGCTCATTAGTATAATGAGCAGACAAGAAGTAACAGTATAGTATTTCACTGTTATATGAGCCATTTTGCATTCCTGGAAGCATTTTTCATTGTGTGTGAGTCTGTTTTCCATTTTTGGCCATCCCTAAACCTCCGACTTACTTGCCCCTTCACCAGTGGCCACTATTTTACTTAAAACTGACTTTCCTCTGAAGTCATACTTCCCTTTTCTAGGTTCGGAGTCCTTGGACATACATGAAAATAACACACCTTTCCAAATTGTGCCACTGTTAAGCCCTTGATATAAATAACCTGGAAAAAAATTAAACTCATAAATTTCTGCATTTTGAATTTCCTTCTAAAAGAGGAAAACCTTTCCGTGGAAACTGATATTGTAGTAAATTAAAAGGGCATGTCAGTCCTTCTTTAAGCTAAATTTCCTATTGGGAGAATTTTAAATGTGACGCTTTTGGAAATTTTAAATGTGATTCTCCTAAAAATATGATTTCATGTCATACAAAAGCCCTGACTTCATCAGATCACTAGGTAGACTTCATGGTGGCATTATGAAAGGCAATCACTGATACCACTCTTAGATATAAATCAAAGTTTAGAAATGACTCCATTTAGTATTAGCCGATTTTTTTCATTTATTAAGCATAAATGAATCAAGAGCTCAAAGGCTTATCCATGTATTTTATTTACTCCAGCGCACTACATAAGATCACCACCTCAAGCCAAAATCTGTGCCAAGAAACTACAGATTTTTCTAGTTTTAAATGTTACACAGGCATATAAAGGTATACCTTTATTTGATGATTTGTGCACATTTAAGGTGGATTCATATTTCTTACATCCATTCTCTCTAACAGAAGGATCAGACAGGTATTACCCTCCTCAAGAAGAAGAAACAAATGAAATTGAACGGCAGCAGTCACAAGTCCGAGACACCCATGTTCAGACAAGAGCAGATGATAGCAACAGAAATGAAGTCATAAGCACACAGCAAATGTGTAAGAGCTCTGCATTATTTACAAAAATGTTAAAGTTTATGTAGATGACAGATGCAACTATATTTTGTTAATTTGGACATTTTTAGAGTGGCAAAAGCTTGATGAATTGTAGTGACTTATACATTACCTAAATTATTTTGGTATATATATATATATATATATATATATATATATATATATATATTTTTTTTTTTTTTTTTTATTTTTCAGCCCAAATTTTTTTTTGTGAAGTAAGATTAAGAGATCAGTGCAAGGGAACAACCTGCAATAGGTAACGTTTATCCTTATTTTCAAAATTACCTGACAAAATACAAGTAATATTTTTATTTCACACTAACATTCAGAGAAACTAAATTTTGTTCCTGATTTCTTTCATCTAGATATGAATGCCCTGCTGGCTGTTTGGATAGTAAAGCCAAAGTTATTGGCAGTGTACATTATGAAATGGTAAGTATAATAAATATAATGATTTTGGAACAGGATCTTTCTATATAAAGTTTGATTTTTTTAATGCAAACATAATGATTTATATGAAGTATAGATATTTTGCTCAGATATGTTTGTTTAATTTAAAGTCATTTAAGTAATAGCTAGTCATGTCCTATGTAGCAATCTTAGTGTTTTAATATTCTTTTCTCCCTTCCTTTTTCTCTAAGCAATCCAGCATTTGTAGAGCCGCAATTCATTATGGCATAATAGACAATGATGGTGGTTGGGTGGATATCACTAGACAAGGAAGAAAACATTATTTCATCAAATCCAATAGAAATGGTGTTCAGACAATTGGGTAAGTACCCAAATGACCTTTTGGATGAGATGATTTTAAATCTTAATAATGAGTTGACAAATTCTTTTAGAACAAAGCATAGAAGAATTTATAGAGAAGTTTGGTAATTGTCATTTCAGCTCACTTCAGCTGTGTAATTTCAAAGACAAAAAGGAGCCAAAGTATCTAAATTCAACGTTGAACATTTTCTGCTTATAAAGAACATGCTAAATAAAGCTCCACATTTTCTGGAGTTTCATTGAGGATGTATAGATTTACAGTTATCCCTAATGTAAAGCAACAGATTTTTCAGCTATAAAATAAAATAGCTCAGAGAAGGCTAATTGTTTTGTGTACTTTCCTGCCCTGTTTATGGAAAATGGATTATTTCATGCAACAGTAACTTTGCTAATAAGATAAACTATATTAGTAGGTAAAAGAGCATTTTGAAAAGTTCTCTAAAATGTAAATGTATACTATGTACCTTTTGTCCATCTAAATGTAATTTAACTCAACATGAAAGCATTAACTTTTGAAATGTTTCTCATATTAAATATATGAAACATATTATTTTAGAGCACTGCATATTTTGATATAAACTCTATACAAGTTAGAAAAATGTGGCCTTTTGAAATAACTTTGTAGTGTGTTTCTTCTGTGTAAAAAATAAACTCTGAACCTCATATGGAATTCCTTTTCTTAGGATGTATGACATAGTTTCTTTCCTTTGTTAACTATACAACTGCGTGACTCCACAGTGGAGGATTCATAATGATAAGAAAGAATTTATTAAAAACTCTTGAAAATTTGATGGAATGTTATTCTATGTAAATAATTTTGTTCAAAGGCTTTATGGATGGTTTTCAGTGCTTAGCAGTCTCTCTTAAGCAAGAGCTGTATAGAAGCATTTATTGATTGGCTTATTAATTCAGTAAAATGTATTAATTACCTTCAATGAATAACAAAAGTTATGACCTTCAGTAAGCCAAACATTGGATTCAAGAAAATTGATCCTATTTACTTTTTTTTGTTTGAACTTAATTTTTATTTATTACAGAAACTTGAAACATGAAGGGTGTGTCCTATTAAAATACTATCACAAATAAGCTTTATCTTTTGTAGTAGATATTTTTCTGAAACTCTGGGTATAATTAAGCCAATTAAAATTTTTGATATATAATGGAATACCTATTCTTCTGTCCTGCTTTTTAATGATGCATACAATAAGGAGGAATTCATTCATTGTTGACATTTTACTAGGTACTGGGGGAACAAAAAAATGAATAACACACATTCCTTTTAGGTACTTATGATCTAAAAGTCTTATAACGCTACTTTGTATTTACCATTGTGAGAGTTTAAATAGTTCTGTTCTATGGTGACAGGGAATTAGTATAGTTAGAGTTTTAATTTTAATAGGAAACAAATATGTAGATATAAATCTATGTGGCTTTATGCTATTATCTATATGTTTTTGAGATTAGTCATGAGAAGAGATCCTCCTCTAATATTAAGAATGATTAATTTGGTTCGTATTGATTTGGTTCATACCTGAAGTTAATATGGACTTAACATAAAATAGATGATGTATTCTTACACTACAGCTTATTTAGATATTTAAGTAAGAATGTTTAAGAAGAAACAAAGTATTCATAGACCGAAAAAATACCAGAAATTATGTTGATGATGATGCATCTAAAAAATGATTGACATTTTTATGTTCTTATTTTCAGCAAATATCAGTCTGCTAATTCCTTCACAGTCTCTAAAGTAACAGGTTAGCACTTTTTTAAACCTTATTTTCTTACCACCCTGTTGCATGTTATTATTGCCAAAGAGTTGCTTATTGTCTTGTGTTTTAATTCTTCAGTTCAGGCTGTCACTTGTGAAACAACTGTGGAACAGCTCTGTCCCTTTCATAAGCCTGCTTCACATTGCCCAAGGTAATGTTTTCTAAATTGTCTCATTATTCTTGACCAGTGAACATACGTGGATTGGGCTTTTACTCTGTGATAACTGTTTTTGCCTGGACTTCTGCTGTCTCCAGGATTTGAAGGGTGTATGGTCTTGTGAATGGATAGAATTATCCATTTATAATTGTGGTCTTGAACTGCAAAGCAAAAGGGAGCATGGTTCATCACGAACTCCCTGCTATCCAGACACTCCTAGTGTGCTTTCTCCAAACACCAGAGTGCTTTTGTCTGTTCCATAATACCAGGGCTGTGCGTGTATTCTGTATGTTCACATATCTTAGTCTGCCCAGGCTGCTGTAACAAGATACCATAGACTGGGGGGGAGGTGTAAAAAATAGAAATTTATTTTCACGTAATTCTGGGTAATTCTGGAAGCTGGAGACGAGATCAAGGTGTTGGCAGTTTTGGTTTCTTCTGAAGCCTGTCTCCTTGTTGCCAGATGGTACCTTCTCTTTGTGTCCTCACAAGGCAGGGGAAGTAGGTTGAGAGAGACAGAAAGAGAGAGAGAGAGGAGAGACTCTCCTTTCTTGGGATCAAGGCCCAACCCTGATGATCTCATTTAACTTTAATTAACTCCATAAAGGCCCATCTCCAAATACCATCACAATGTGAGTTGGGCTTCAACATATGAATCTGGGGGGACACAAATATTCAGTCTGCAACAAGTCATTACCACTGAATGACACACATATTTTTAAATATTTCCATCCACTTCCTAAATTAGATAAATCTAACTGAGATTGGTATGTCAAAAAGCCCATCTTCTGCCTTTCTTTTATTTTTGTTTTGTATACTGTCTTTTTAAAAATTATAATGGAGTTTATCTACTATACACTAATGAAAGAGTGCTTCTGGGGCACCTGGGTGCCTCAGTCGGTTAAGCGTCTGACTTTGGCTCAGGTCATGATCTCACGGTTTGTGAGTTCGAGCCCCACATCGGGCTCTGTGCTCAAGCCTGGAGCCTGCTTTGAATTCTGTGTTTCTGTCTCTCTCTGCCCCTCCCCCGCTTGCACTCTGCCTCTCTCGTTCTCTCTCAAAAATAAACATTAAAAAAAAAAAGTGCTTCATTTACCTTGACCACACTAAGGTGAAAATTGTTAGAAGTATTATGGCTATAAGTCATAATCGTACATAGGAAAAATGAAGAAGTTCTTTTCATACCTACTCTTTCCACATTTCTTCCATTAATACAAGGAAATCACATATTAATTCCAAGAACCAATACTGAGATTTGAGATAGAATTATAATTGATAAACTGTAGTTACTAAAAAAACTGAAGGAGCTCACTTTTTATGGAAAAGTTTATTTTGGAAAAGCTTCATCGCTTAGCCTTTTATTTTTAAAAAAATTTTTAATGTTTATTTATTTTTGAGAGCATGAGTGGGGGAGGGGCAGAAAGAGAAGGAGACACAGAATCTGAAGCAGACTCCAGTCTCTGAGCAGTCCGCACAGTGTCTGATGTGGGGCTCGAACTGACGAGCTGCGAGATCATGACCTGAGCTGAAGTCAGACGCATAACCGACTGAACCACCTAGGCACTCCTTCACTTAGCCTTTTAAAACTAAGGTAATATTTTACTTAATAATATTGGTTGTTTACAAGGCAATAGAAGACTGTGATGATGTAAGAAGTGGGTACTTCTTGGGGCACCTATGTGGCTCAGTCGGTTAAGCGTCCAACTTAGGCTGAGGTCATGATCTCATGGTTCTCATGATCTCATGATCTCATGTGAGTTCAAGTGCCGTGTCAAGCTCTGTGCTGACAGCTCAGAGCCTGGAGCCTCCTTCAGATTCTGTGTCTCCCTCACTCTCTGCCCCTTCTCCACTCATTCTGTCTCCATCTCTCATAAATAATTTAGAATTATCCATTAATAAATATTTATGAAATACCGACTATGTACAGTATAATGCTAGGCCCTCTCAGCCATGTGACTAGGCTATGAAGACCGAATAGTAAGGATAATCCCGATAGAGTATTCCAGCATAAAGCCTTCCTCTAGTAGATGCTAAGTAAATGGCAATTTTAATATCTGTGGCATAAATTTATAGTAATATTGTTCCAAAATAAACAGAAAATCACTCAAGTAGACTGTTAATACATTTTTCCTGTTTCTTTGGTTATTCCAGAAAGGGAAATATTGCCCCAAAAGAAAAACTCTTCTAGTTAAATTTTATCTTTTACTGCTACCAACGTAACAAATTGGTAGAAGTAATGATTTATACATAATTTTGACCTTACGTAGTCTGGAAATTCACCCTTCTGTTTCCTTTTAGAGACTACTGAAACAAAGGGTTGTCTTTTCTCATATAAAAATTGTAACAGTGTCATAAATTATGATATAACACATTATTTATATGACAGTTTATAACTTTTAGGGAACCATGTGGTTGGTACATCTGTTTAAGAATTTCATACAACTTAAATAAGTTGAGACATAAATCTTTTGGGGAGAAAATGCCCAGGGCAAATAAACGAAAGGAAATTAACTCAAGATGAGCATGAAGAAACAATATTTACCTGTATAGTTGTGTCCTTGAGAGGTTCCATAGCTGATAGAATAGACCCAAATAAGCAATCTCTATGATTCAGTACCATAACCTTATAAGTATCATGTGTTTGTGTGTGTTATTAGAAATCTTTTTTTCTGGCCTGGGGATGACACATGGAGGGGGAGGGCAGAAATCATATCATGCTTAACATGTATCTATAAATAATCAGAGCTTTGAAGCCTATTGAATGTCTAAGATGTAAAAGCAGGTGTCACTAAAATGTTGATACATTTTTATTCAATGCTTATAAGTAAATTGTATACAAAAGAATGTTTACCAGGTCACTGTCTACATTCTTAGTAACACATAACAAGGTGTTATAACCAGAGATTAGAACACAATCAAGTAAAAACCTCCTTCAGTCTATCTTTGATCTGAACTTGCCTAAGTAGAAACTATCTCAGTTTGGAGCTACTCACCTTGGCCTTCCACAAACCAAGTGCCAAATATGGTCAAGGTAGAGCCAGCACAGTATGATCCTAAGGGCTGAGCACCTATTACTACCATAGGATGGGCAGTGAATGCCCAACTGTTCTCAAACACACATAGAAAATTTCACATTCAATGGGGACAACTTTCCTCCTATAGAAACCCCCAACAGCATCTTTTATAAAAATCAACTCTTTAATTTAAAGTTATAAAACTCATTTATTTATATTTAAATGATTCTGGTTTAGATGCTATAAGAAGCATATATCCTCTAAAGTAAACAGTATTATACAGATTTTAGAAATAAGAAATGCAGCTATTTCTTAAAAGCTATCTTAGGAAGGAGTTGCTTCAGTTGGTAAAGGTAGTTGCAATTGAAGTATTTTTAGAATACTTTGGGGAAGGGGCCCCTGACTGACTCAGTGGGTTGAGCCTCTGACTTCAGGTCAGGTCATGAATTCACGGTTTGTGGGTTTGAGCCCCCTGTCAGACTCTTTGCTGACAACTCAGAGCCTGGAGCCTGCTTTGGATTCTGTGTCTCTCTCTTTCTCTGCCCCTCCCCTGCTCACAATCTCACTCTCTCAAAAATAAATAAACATTAAAAAAAGAGTTTAGAATACTTTTGGTAAAATCATTGATTCCTTCATCAGACAGTGATTTTCATGTAATCATTTTGTTGAGACTCTGATTTATTTACTAAAATGAATTCCCTTTTTTCCAGATGTAGTTTTTAATGTCCTTTTATGTGTGTGTGTGTGTGTGTGTGTGAATCAAAGAGCCCATTGATTTAAAAAAAAAAAAAGTGCCACTTGATAGTTTCTTGAACTCAGAGTGGAGTTTTTAATCATGTGATTGATTGAACAGTGATAATTGGATCCTATGTGGAAATAAAAAGCTTTTGGAAATGTTATTTATTTTTTATTTAAAATTTTTTAATGTTTATTTATTTTTAAGTGAGAGAGAGATAGAGCATGAGTGGGGGAGGGGTAGAGAGAGAGGGAGACACAGAATCTGAAGCAGGCTCCAGGCTCCAAGCTGACAGCAGTAAGCATGACACGGAGCTCGAACTCATGAGCCTTGAGATCATGACCTGAGCAGCCAAAGTCGGACGTTTCATCGACTGAGCCACCCACGTGTCCCTTGGAAATGTTATTTAAATGAGCTAAGCCAATCAGATATCAGTAAGGCAATAGGATATCTGGAGAAAGAATATTCCATGCTCAGAGAAAGATAGGTGCAAAGGCCCTGAGGAAGAGCCTATTTTTGTATGTTTGAGAAGTGACAGGCCAATATGACTGGATCTGGGGGAAGAAGTGGAAGAGGAGGAGGATATGGAGTCAGAAAGATAATGGGGGGACAGGATATGCAGGACTTATTGGCCATTGTAAGGATTTTTTTCATTTATTCTGAACGAGATGGAAAGCCACTAGAATATTTGGAGCAGAAGAATGATATGATTGGTCTTGTGTGCTTTAATTCAAGTGGGAAAAAAACCAACACTGGAAGGAGCAAGGTTGGAAGCAGGGAGATCATAGGAAAGCCTATAGCAGTAAGCTAGACACCAGATGATAAAGTCTGGAGCTATAGTAACTGAGGTGTTTAGGGATGCTCTGATTTTATTTCATGGATGACCAATAGAAATTGCTGGCGGACTGAATGTAAGGTGTGAGATAAAGAGAGGGATTGAAGCTAGAATAAAGTTTTTGGCTTGAGGATCTGAAATAATGGAGTCGCCATTTTTTTTTTTTAATTTTTTTTTTTTCAACGTTTTTTATTTATTTTTGGGACAGAGAGAGACAGAGCATGAACGGGGGAGGGGCAGAGAGAGAGGGAGACACAGAATCGGAAACAGGCTCCAGGCTCCGAGCCATCAGCCCAGAGCCTGACGCGGGGCTCGAACTCACGGACCGCGAGAACCTGACCTG